>NC_066581.1:278761548-279361548 GCF_024323335.1 Lathyrus oleraceus
TGTGCCAACAGCCATGCCTCCCGGGTTTCCGTGGGGGATGCATCCGGGCTTTATGCTGATATCCCTGCACCAACATTTCCTTCCATGCCGGCATCTAGCCCGATCTTGCAATGCCTCCTCCTGTTGTGCATACCATTCCTAGGGTAGACGACACCATCTATCATTCTGAGCCGTCTGAGGGCCCAGATGTTCATGAGAAGATGGACGCGATGAATGACCAATTTCTTGAACTCCGCAAGGAATTGAAGACCCTTCGAGAAAGGATTGTTCGGCAAATCTGCTGCTGAGCTCTGTTTGGTTCCCGGTGTGAAATACCTGTCAAATTCAAGGTCCCCAAACTTTGAGAAGTACAAGGGAACACCTGCCCTCTCAGCCACCTGGTTATGTATGCCAGGAAAATGTCTACTCAAACGGATAATGATCAGCTGTGATTCATTATTTCCAGGACAGTCTGTCCGTTGCTGCACTGCGATGGTATATGAGTTTGGACAGTGCAAACATCCGCTCCTTCAATGATCTTGGCGAAGCTTCGTCAAGCAATACATACAAACAACGTGGATATGGCTCCCGATCGTGATCAACTCAGAGCCATGTCCCAGAAGGACAAAGAGACATTCAAAGAGTACGCCCAGAGGTGGCGAGAGCTGGCAGCTCAGATTACTCCTCCGCTGGAAGAGAAGGAAATGACCAAAATCTTTCTGAAGACTTTGAGTTCATTCTATTACGAGCGGATGATTGCTAGCGCTCCCTCTGACTTCACCGAAATGGTGAATATGGGGATGCGATTGGAGGAAGGAGTCCGGGAAGGACGACTATCCAAAGATGAAGGCTCTTCTAGCAAGCGATATGGGGCGTTTGCGAAGAAGAAAGATGGGGAGGCACATGCCGTGCAATCCCATGTCAAACCCAGAAGACCCTCTGCCAAGAGGAAGCCTGTGCGTCATGCCAGCAGTCAGCATCAGGTGGCTCACATAGCACCTGTCTTCAGAGACAACAATCAGCAATATCATCATCAGCACAACAATAATCAACAGCAATCTCAACAGTATCAGCAACAGCATCGCCCTCAGCAGCAGGCTTACCAGCCTCGCAACAGTAATCCAGCTGGTCCGAGTTATGAGAGGAAGAAGATCACTTTCGATCCAATTCATGTATCATATGCAGAGTTGTATCCCTCTTTGATAGAGCGGAAATTGATTACTCCAAGGGATCCTCCGGCTATACCAGCTAACCCGTAGTGGTGGTATAAGCCTGATCAACACTGTGTTTACCACTCTGGTGCTCCGGGTCATAATGTGGAAAACTGCTTTCCGTTGAAGACTAAGGTTCAAGACCTTATGAGGTGCGGCATTCTGAGCTTTGAGGACTTAGGCCCCAATGTTACGAAGAACCCATTGCCCGAGCATGGGAAGTCAGTTAACATGGTCCAGGGTTTCCCTGGAAAATATAAGGTCAAATATGTTAGCCATATTCGACAGTCATTGGTCGAGTTGCATCGTCTACTGTGTGATTACAGTCATCTGGAGCACGACCATGACAAATGTCGTATCTGCTCCGTCAATAGATTGGGTTGTCGCCAAGTGCGAAAGGATCTGCAAGAATTGCTAGATGATGGGACTATTGAGATTCTTCAGAACAGGAACGTTGATGAAGATGAACCAGAAGTAATGTGATTTCTCCTGTGTTCAAGATACCTGAGCTTGTTGTCATCCGATACGATGGCAGCAAGCAGAAGGTTTCTCCTTCCCTGATTATCAAGCCTGTTCGCCCTGTGCCTTATTCATCTGACAAAGCAGTTCCCTTCCGTTACAGTCCTGTTGCTGTGGAAGATGGGAAAGAAGTGCCTTTTCCTTCATCCTCTGTTGTGAATATAGCTGATGTAAGCGGGTTGACCTGTAGCGGTCGTGTGTTTTCCGCACCCCCGAAGCCTCAGGCTAAGGCTGATTGTGTTGAGCGTCCGGTTGGGAATGCTGTGAATTCTCCGAACCCGGCACTTGTTGTTAAACCCTCCTCTGTACAAAAGACTCCTACTTCTTCTGTTGGCCCTAGTGGCATTGTGAATGAAGACTGTGATGAGATGCTGAGGCTCATCAAGAAGAGTGAGTACAATGTTGTAGACCAGCTTCTACAAACGCCGTCCAAAATCTCCGTGCTATCGTTGCTTCTGAATTCAGAACCCCATAGGGAGGCTCTGCAGAAAGTTTTGGACTTGGCTTATGTTGATCATGACGTCACAATTGAATAGTTTGACAGTATTGTTGCAAACATTACTGCTTGCAACACTTTGAGTTTTTGTGACGCTGATCTCCCTGAGGAGGGAAGAGACCACAACATGGCTTTACATATTTCCATGAATTGCAAGAACGACGCCATGTCCAACGTACTGGTGGACACTGGGTCATCTCTAAATGTACTGCCAAAATCCACTCTCTCTAGATTGTCATATCAAGGGCCTCCCATGAGGCAGAGTGGTGTTGTTGTGAAAGCTTTCGATGGGTCGCGTAAGACCGTGATTGGGGAAGTTGATCTCCCAATCAAGATTGGACCAAGTGATTTCCAGATCACCTTTCAGGTTATGGATATCCACCCCTCTTATAGTTGTCTCCTTGGTAGACCATGGACTCACGAGGTCGGCGCCGTGACATCCACCCTACACCAGAAGTTGAAATTCGTTAAGAATAAGAAACTGGTTGTGGTAGGGGGAGAAAACGCTCTCCTGGTTAGCCACTTGTCTTCTTTCTCATACATTGATGTTGAGGATGAAGTTGGAACTCCTTTCCAAGCTTTATCTATAGCCGAGCCTATTGAGAAGAGGTCTTCTTCATTTGCTTCCTATCGAGATGCGAAACTGGTCATTGAATGTGGTGCAGTTGCTGGTCTAGGAAAGATGATTGAGCTTGAAGATAACAAGTCCCGGGCTGGCATTGGCTATTCTTCTGGGGTCTTCAACAAAGAAGGATTGTTCAAGAGTGGAGGTTTCATCCACGCCGATCAAGCTGAAGAAGCTGCTGCTATTCTGGAAGAGGATGCAGAGGATGCTGACAACTTTGTCATCCCTGGGGATCTGCCACAATTGGGTCGCTGTAGATGTTCCTACGGTCATTCATAAGTCAACGTAATATGTTTGCTTTGTTAAAAAACCCTTCTCCCATGCCAAAAGGAGAAGTGATGACATTGTTGGCATCATATATACAGTGATATTTCATTCAATAAATTCATGTTAAACATTTGTTTTTCCAATTGTTTTCACTTTTTGCTTTTTTGCATGAAATTGGTGATCACAAAAAACCATAAAAACAAGAATAAAAGCAATCTTTTCATCTGCATAATGATTTGTTTGTTTAAATTCTAAAGTTTTTATTATCCAAAATCATTATGCAGGTTGATTCTAAAACCCATTGAACATAATGATCCAACGCCATCTCCAATTTTGAATTCCCTGTATTCGAAGCAGAGGAAGATGATGTTGAAGGGATTCCTGACGAGATTACCCGTCTTCTTGAGCACGAAAAGAAGATCATTCAGCCGCACCTTGAGAATCTGGAAACAGTCAACTTGGGGTCTGAAGATTGTGTTCGGATAATGAAGATTGGGGCACTCCTTGAAGAGTCTGTCAAGAAGGGGTTGATCAGTTTGCTACGAGAATACTCTGATATCTTCGCTTGGTCGTATGAAGACATGCCAGGTCTAGATACAGATATTGTGCAACATTTCCTGCCTTTGAAGCCTGAGTGCGTGCCAGTGAAGCAGAAGCTCAGAAGAACTCATCCAGATATGGCAGTGAAGATCAAAGAGGAAGTTTAAAAGCAAATCGATGCGGGGTTTCTGGTGACTTCTACATATCCTCAATGGGTGGCCAACATTGTGCCTGTGCCTAAGAAAGACGGAAAAGTCCGAATGTGTGTTGATTACCGTGATTTGAATAAAGCTAGTCCAAAAGATGATTTCCCTCTACCACACATTGACATGTTGGTAGACAATACAGCTAAATTCAAAGTCTTTTCCTTTATGGACGGATTTTCCGGATATAATCAAATCAAGATGGCACCCGAGGATATGGAGAAGACAACATTCATCACACCTTGGGGAACATTCTGTTATCGAGTGATGCCCTTCGGTTTGAAGAACGCCGGAGCCACGTATCAACGAGCTATGACCACCTTGTTTCATGATATGATGCACAAGGAGATAGAGGTCTATGTCGATGACATGATTGCTAAGTCACGAACGGAAGTTGAACATGTTGAGCACTTGTTGAAGCTTTTTCAGCGTTTGAGGAAGTACAAGCTTCGTCTAAATCCGAACAAGTGTACATTTGGAGTCCGTTCTGGCAAGTTATTGGGCTTTATAGTCAGCGAGAGAGGTATTGAGGTTGATCCTGCAAAGGTCAAAGCAATACAAGAGATGCCTGCGCCCAAAACTGAAAAGCAAGTCCGAGGTTTTCTTGGCCGCTTGAATTATATTTCCAGATTTATATCCCACATGACTGCCACATGTGCGTCGATATTCAAGCTCCTCCGGAAAGATCAGTCTCTTGATTGGACCGAGGATTGCCAGAAAGCTTTCGACAGTATCAAAGATTATCTGTCTGAACCTCCGATCTTGTCTCCGCCTGTAGAAGGAAGACCTCTGATCATGTATTTGACTGTTCTTGAAGACTCAATGGGTTGTGTACTTGGTCAGCAAGACGAATCGGGAAAGAAAGAATCTGCTATCTACTACTTGAGTAAGAAGTTCACCGAGTGTGAGTCTCGATACTCTATGCTTGAGAAGACGTGTTGTGCTTTGGCTTGGGCTGCTAAGCGTTTATGCCAGTACATGATAAATCATACAACTTGGTTGATATCCAGAATGGATCTGATCAAGTATATCTTCGAGAAGCCTACTTTAACTGGGAGATTTCCCGTTGGCAGATGTTGTTATCTGAGTATGATACCGAGTATCGAGCTCAGAAAGCTATCAAAGGTAGTATCTTGGCTGACCACTTGGCACATCAGCCGATTGAAGATCACCAGTCTGTTCAGTACGACTTCCCAGATGAGGAAATTCTGTATTTGAAAATGAAAGATTGCGATGAGCCTACACTTGACGAAGGTCCGGAACCTGGTTCCAGATGGACGATGGTGTTTGATGGTGCTGTAAATCAGTACGGAAATGGAATTGGGGCAGTAATCATTACTCCTCAGGGCACACATATTCCTTTTACAGCAAGGCTAACTTTCAAATGCACGAATAATATGGCTGAGTACGAAGCCTGTATTATGGGATTGGAAGAATGCATCGATCTGAGGATCAAGCACCTCGATGTGTATGGTGATTCGGCCCTAGTTGTTAATCAGATCAAGGGTGAATGGGAGACGAATCAACCGAGTCTCATCCCGTACAGAGATTATGCGAGGAGGATTTCAACGTTCTTTACAAAAGTTGACTTTCATCATATTCCTCGAGAGGATAATCGGATGGCAGATGCGCTTGCTACGCTTGCTTCCATGATTGTGGTAAGGTATTGGAATGAAGTTCCCAATATCGTTGTGATGCGCTTGGACAGACCAGCTCATATATTTGCAATTGAAGAAGTCAAAGACGATAAGCCTTGGTATTTTGATATCAAGAATTTCCTTCAGAACCAGGTCTACCCGCCTGGGGCATCTGTGAAAGATAGGAAAACTCTGACAAGGTTGTCAGGCAGTTTCTACCTCAATGGCGAAGTGCTTTATAAGAGAAATTTTGACATGGTTTTGCTCAGATGCGTGGATAGACACGAAGCAGACCTGTTGATGATTGAGGTCCATGAGGGTTCATTTGGTACTCATTCCAATGGACATGCCATGGCTAGAAAGATGTTGAGAGCAGACTACTATTGGCTGACAATGGAGTCTGACTGCTGCAAATATGTGAAGAAATGCCACAAGTGTCAGATTTTTGCGAATAGGATTGATATTCCTCCGACACTTCTGAATGTGATTTCATCACCATGGCCTTTCTCTATGTGGGGAATTGACATGATTGGCATGATTGAACCGAAAGCGTCCAACGGACACAGGTTTATTCTCGTAGCAATTGACTACTTCACCAAGTGGGTTGAAGCGGCGTCGTATGCTAACGTGACCAGGCAGGTGGTCGTGAAGTTTATCAAAAATCAACTTATTTGCCGTTATGGTGTGCCAGATAAGATCATTACGGATAATGGATCCAATCTGAATAATAAGATGATGGAAGAGTTGTGCAATGAGTTCAAGATTGCACACCATAATTCCTCTCCTTACAGACCCAAGATGAATGGGGCCGTTGAAGCTGCTAATAAGAATATCAAGAAGATTATCCAGAAGATGACAGTCACGTACAAAGATTGGCATGAGATGCTGCCGTTTGCTTTGCATGGATATAGTACATCTGTCCGCACTTCAACAGGGGCAACCCCTTTCTCTCTTGTTTACGGCATGGAGGTTGTTCTCCCAATAGAGGTGGAGATCCCATCAATGAGAGTCTTGATGGAAGCCAAGTTGACTGATGCTGAATGGATTCAGATTCGTTATGACCAATTGAATTTGATTGAAGAGAAGCGATTGACTGCCATGTGCCATGGTCAGTTATATCAGCAGAGAATGAAGAAAGCATTCGATAAGAAGGTCAAGCCTCGTGTGTTCCGAGAAGGTGACCTTGTGCTCAAGAAAGTCTTGTCTTTCGCGCCCGATTCCAGGGGTAAGTGGACTCCAAACTACGAAGGTCCATATGTTGTCAAGAGAGCCTTTTCAGGCGGAGCTTTGATGCTCACAACTATGGAGAGGGAGGATTTCACTCGTCCTGTGAATTCAGATGCAGTCAAGAAATACTTTGCCTAAAAAAAAGGTAAATAAAAATAGAATAGCTCGCTAAGTTGAAAACCCGAAAGGGAGGCTTAGGCAACAATGAGCGTCTCGGTGGATTGAAAACCCGAAAGGGCGATCCAGGCAAAAATTAGAGACATGAAAAAAGAGTATATTTGCATCCCGCTAGATTGAGTACCTCACTCTGGGGCAATCTAGGCAAAAATTAGGGATTTGGCAAGTAACTGCATCCTGACAAGACTTTCTGTTTCACAGCCGTCTTTTCGTCAGAGATTCTCGATTCGTCGCAACTGAAGCTTCGAATACATCGGATTCAAATTGGTAGAGAAATGGTCATTATGTTCAATGTAGCCCTCTTCCAATATATATCACCGATTTCAAATTTGTACAGATCTATGGAGTCTTGCCATTTGTAGACTACCATTCTATCAAATCAATTTGAGCTTTTATCCAATTATTTGCACTCTTATTTGTTTCAATTCAACAAATGTTTTGCATGATTTAATTGATAAAATGTCATTGTTTTAAACAAACAAATTTTTCAAAATTGTTTTTAAACAAAGTGAACATTCACAATGATAAAAGGATACTTAAGAATTTCTCAGTGCTCTCCCAAGGGTGGCATGATTTCCAACAGGGTAAGACATTTGTTCATATTCCTGGCATGGCTGTATCCTCTTTCTCCAGATTGTTGTTGGGGTTGCTCCCCAAGCAGAGCTTCTGTTGAGATTTTGTTTCCCAAGCATGGTATTTGTTGGGATTTCTCCCGAACAGATTTTGTTGAGCAGAGCCTTTGTTATGACTCTCCCCATCAGAGTGCTTGTTGAGGTTTTCACCTCCTCTCCCTTCAGCAGAGCAGTGATTCTTTCCTCCTCAGCAGTTGTGGTTTCCTTTTGGAAGGTTCGGTATTTGGTGGTTGATCCCCGGCTCTCCTTCTCTTCCTCAGATAAATCTCCAGCAGATTGATGGCAGGATGGATTGTATTTGTGATGATTTCTCCCCTGCAGAGATTTGGTGATATCTCCGATCCCCAGTAGAGTTGCTCGTATGGTAGAACCTATTTGTGTGATCTTTTCTCCCTCAGTGGGTTTTCCCCCAATGGAGTTGTTTGGAGTTGCTTTGGTGGCAGTTTTTGCCTGTGCAGTGCGCTCCTCTTTCCCAGTTGAGACTGATGATGCATTCCCTTGTGGATGATCCTTGTTGTCTTTGATCCCGGCAGATTGGTTATTCTCCGGTGATCCTGGCTTTCTCTCTGTGGTGTAGTACCGGGCGTTTGTTTCCTGGACCTGTTTGTGTTAGATATGTCTGTTTTGTCAGCATTCGTCAAACATAAATCACGCATATTCATGCATACTCATAACATTCAGATATTCATGTTGCATTTTTGCCATATATCTTTTGTTTGTTGTCTCCTGCTAAGTGGTGATATAGATCTCCCCAGTAGATCTCCCCAAGTAGATGTCGGGTGTCTAATCTCTCAATATAGAGTCATCCCCTTAAGCAGAAAGTGTCTGTTTTTCCTTCTGCAGTTCCCCACTGAGATATATCCTCGTGGATGACGGTTGTTTCTGTTTCCTCCCAACACATATATTGGGATGGATTTCCCTTTTGAGTTCTTTCCTCATTAGGATGAGTCTTGATTCAGTTTGCCTCTTTGGTTTGATCCTGAATTGGCTCTTTTTCAACTGTCTCTTGTGCTTCCCTGTGGAATAAATGAATAGTTGCTCAGTAACCGGCAATCATTCATCTTATCCCCAGCGGAATTTGTGGCTTCTACCTAGTAACCGGTAGTTGTAAGTCCTATCTTTGTGGTTTTCTACCCAGTAACCGGTAGTTGTAAATCCTATATACCTTTTTCCCTCTTTGCGGAATCTGTGGTTGTTTACCCAGAGATTGGTATTTGTGAACCTGTTGTTCCTCAGCAAGTGTTTGTGGTTTTCTACCCAGTATTCGGTAGTTGTAAATCCTATTTTCTTGCTCTCCAACAGATGTTTGTGGTTTTCTACCCAGTAACAGGTAGTTATAAACCCTATTTGTTTTTCCCTGTGCGGAGTTGTGATCCTTTCGCTCCCCACGTAGAGGCTTCGGTTTTCTACCCAGTATTCGGTAGTTGTAAACCCTACTTTTGTATCCTCATCAGAGTTGTGGCCCTCTACCAAGTAACTGGTAGTTGTAAGTCCTATCTCTATTCCCCTAGCAGAGGTAACCTTTGTGGTTCTTCCTGGTTAATGGTGGATTTTGTGGTCTTCTACCTAGTATTCGGTAGTTGTAAATCCCATGTTGTTGTTTTCTCCCTAACGGAGTCTGTGCTTCCTGGTGGAATAGATGGATAATTGCTCAGTAGCCGGCAATCATTCACCTTATTCTCATCTGAGTCTTTGGTCTTCTACCTAGTATTCGGTAGCTGTAAATCCTTTGTTCTCCCCTTTGCAGAGTTAACCTTATGGCTCATCCTAGTTGATGACAGTTACTCTTGGTGGTTATCAATATCCAGTATTCGATGTTGATATTCCCTCTCTCTTCTGGGTGATTGCTCTGAGTAAGCAATTGTATCCCCAGCAGGTATTCCCTCTTTCTTGTGGATAATTGCCTTATGCTAGCAATTTTATCCTCAGTGGGTCTTTTCACCGTTTGCCAGTTATTTGTTCCCCGGATCATTGATTTTTATCAATGCATCCCCAGTGAGTCATCTTTCATTTACCCTTTTGTTGGTAATGATTGTTGCTCCCTTTGATTGGTCATCTTTATATACCTAGTTTTGGTATCCCGATGCCTTTCTTTTCGGATGATTTATCCTTTATTAACCCAGTAACCGGTTGTGGATAATCTTCCATGCGAGTATATTATCTACGTTCTGACGGTAATAGATAATATATCTCATGCACTCTTCAGTCGAAGCCTGTTGTGTTTCCCCAGTCGAGTAAGATTTGTATTCCTTTGCGGAATCGAATATTCATTTTCTCCCTTTTTTGAGCGTATCTCCCAGTAACCGGTGATATGTCTCCTGGATAATTGCCGTATGCTTGCAATTTATCCCTAGCGAGTTATCTTTCGTCTACCCTGTTGTTGTTGGTAATGATTGTTTCTCTTTTTCGGTTGGTCACCTATTATATGCCCAGTAACCGGTATCCCTGGTGTTCCTTCCATGCGAGTATATTATCTACGTTCTGACGATAATAGATAATATATCTCATGCACTCCTTGGTCAAAATCTTTTGATTGTTTCTCCAGCGGAGTAAGATTCGTATTCCTTGTGGAATCGAATGTCCATCCTTTAACAAGTTTGCGTTTTGCTCTCTTCAGGATGATGAGTGTTTTGGCAGTAAAAACCAATTCACGTTTTCGGTCGGTCACCTATTATATACCCAGTAACCGGTATCCCTGGTGTTCCTTCCATGCGAGTATATTATCTACGTTCTGACGGTAATAGATAATATATCTCATGCACTCCTTGGTCAAAATCTTTTGATTGTTTCTCCAGCGGAGTAAGATTCGTATTCCTTGTGGAATCGAATGTCCATCCTTTAACAAGTTTGCGTTTTGCTCTCTTCAGGATGATGAGTGTTTTGGCAGTAAAAACCAATTCACGTTTTCGGTCGGTCATCTATTATATACCCAGTAACCGGTATCCCTGTTGTTCCTTCCATGCGAGTATATTATCTACGTTCTGACGGTAATAGATAATATATCTCATGCACTCCTTGGTCAAAATCTTTTGATTGTTTCTCCAGCGGAGTAAGATTCGTATTCCTTGTGGAATCGAATGTCCATCCTTTAACAAGTTTGCGTTTTGCTCTCTTCAGGATGATGAGTGTTTTGGCAGTAAAAACCAATTCACGTTTTCGGTCGGTCACCTATTATATACCCAGTAACCGGTATCCCTGGTGTTCCTTCCATGCGAGTATACTATCCACGTTCTGACGGTAATGGATAATATATCTCATGCGCTCTTTGGTTGAAGCCTTCTGTCCTTCCCCATTTGAGTAAGATTCGTTTTCCCGTTGCGGAGTCGAATGTCCATCCTGTAAGTCAATTTGATTTTTCAAGCCCTCCTTTTGGATGATGAGTGTCTTGGCAGTAAAAACCAATTCACGCCTTTGGTTGGTCACCTATTATATACCCAGTAACCAGTATCCCTGGTGTTCCTTCCTTTCTGCTCCCTATTATGACCTTGGTCCCCTGTGGAGTCAAATTTTCCTGAATTGATGTACCTTTGTAGGTCTTCCTCGGATGTTTGGTTGATTGATATCTCTCACCCTTATACCGGTCTCAGATATTCATTCTTCCTGAGCATGTTGTTCTTTCACCCAGTAACCGGTGTTTAGATCACATGTCTCTTTGAGTTTGTTACTCAGTAACCGGTAACATCTCACCCTTTTGCTTCCTCTGGAGAGTCTTTGTTAGACATCCCCCAGCGGAGTTTCTGTTGTGATTCACCCTTTTGTTGTATTGGCGTTTCCCCCAATACATGCATTTTGAGTCAGCTTGAGTCGTTCCAATGGATTTGTTCCCTTTGGAACTCTTTTCCCAGTGTTGGTCCTTCATTCCCCAGTATTGGTCTCCAGTTTCAAGTCGTGTCCTGCTCACGCATTCTTTTCTTTTCTTATCCCCATAAGAGTCCCCGTTTGAGTCTCTGTTCCATTAGGAAGTGCACTATTCCTGTGGATGTATCTTTTCTCCTGATTTTTCTTTTCTTCTTTGTGGACCCATATTCCCCACAGAGCTTGTTTGTTTTGCATTCATACATTTGCATCATGAGGTCTCTTAGGGACCAAAATTTGTCTCATTATTGTTATTTAAGCCCATTCTACCGCGTCGAGACAAAGATTTTAACCTTCATTTCTCCGGCTAGAATAACCTTAAATAGGGGCATCTGTAAGATCCCGATTTTGTCCCTAAGATCCCTCATGGCATCATATCATAGCATTGCATAGACTCAAGGATCATTGGACACCTTGCTTCCTTCCCTGTGGGTGGGATCTTCTTGAGAGTGGTTCTTGATCATCAAGCATTGCTTGCATTTGTATATCATTGCTTTTCTTTTAATCACTAACCAAAAATGTACAAAAATATGTCATCTAACATTTGTCTTGCAGCTTAAGCAGTCAACAGGTCAAGGCAATTCAAGTGAAGCTTTTGTGCAAGAGATGAAGTTTCCATTGAGATATAGGTCATGTGATCATTATATGGAGCTTATATGAGCTATAGGTTCATTTTGGAGCAAATTCCCCAAGTGGTTGAGGCCCAAACTCATCAGAATATTTTCAGGTCATCTAAGGGCCAATGCAGTCAACAGAAAGTCAACTGAAGGCTTTGAAGTGTGAAATTGAGTTTCTTCATCCCATTAATGTCCAAACAAGGCTTATTCATCATGTCAAACATCTATGTTGAAGAATTTGAAGCCAGTACAAAAGTTTCCCAAAATGGAAAGTGACCTATGATTTCAAGTTTCCAAAAATGGAAAGTTTTTGGACCAAATTCAACTCAACTTTCCAACATCAAATAAGCTTCAAATGAAATTTTGTCCAACATGAAAGTTGAAGATCTCTCTCTCCCATTTCCAAAAATTCCAAGATCATGAGCAACTGATGAATGGTTGAGGAGATATGATCAAATCATTGCCAAGTGTGCATGGAACTTCCAAAGGCCATAACTTTTGACTCATAATTCCAAAATGAGTGCTCCTTTTTGCATAATTCTTCTCATGACATGAACTTTCCAAATCATTCATCACATTGCATAAAAATTCATCACATGATCATTTGTTCTTTCATGCCCATTTTGGAGGGAAAATGCTAAATTTAAATTTGGTGCATTACATGAACTAATTCCATTGCCATTGTGTTCATAAAATGATTTTGAGTGAATTTAATCATGCATGTGGTACTGTTCACGTCCACATTTACCATGCACCCTCCATTTTCAAATTTTGGTCACACACCCTATTTCCATTAATCTCAATTAACCAATGCTTAATTTTAATTAGGATGAGATTAGGACAGAGTATATAAACTAAAACCTAACAGAATTGTGGGGATTTCACCATTTCTAGATCTAAATTCTTCTTCCCTCCAAATTTCTCTCTCCATTGAAATTCAAATTTCTTCCACATAGCATTGTGATTTTCTTCCATATTCTTGTTCTGTGATATTGATTTGGTGTAGATCAAGCTCTTAATTGCAATTTTTGGCCAAGATTCGTGTGGTGCAAGCTCAAGAACACAAACATGGAAGTTCAAATCTGAGCTAGATCTGAGCAATTTCAAGCTTCAATTCACACATCAAGCTTCATAACATCAATATAGGATTGGATTTGCAGCTTGCCAGGCCTTGAATCGTGCGTTTACTCATACTACTCTTCAAGAGGTACTTTAGCCGCTTTAACTCATTATTTGAGTTGTTTTGCTTTGCTTGTGGTTGGCATACCATTTAGGTAACTTCTTTTCTCCATGTAGTCTGGAAGACCTGCTGTTTTTTGCAGGCACCTGTCTAAAGCCCTCCTTAAGAGGCCATATTTTTTATTGTTTGATTTTGTGCTAAAGACCTCAATGAGGCATGGTTACATATTAAGACCTCCTAAGTGAAGAGGCATTGGCGGATAAAAGGGATGTGTAATCCATCCCCTGCTATTCAGTTGAGTCTTTCATCTTGCTCACACTATGTGTTGACGCATTTTGAATAAAAACCCAAAATCTTGTATATAGAGTCAGTCATTGTGGAATAGAGTTCCTCATTCTGGACTCCCACACATTCTTTGATTCAAGCTCACCCAGGCCCGGGTTAAGAGCTATGAGGCATAACCCTCATCTCCATTTCATCTGCTCACCCTAACTCTCAATGTTAGAGGTTAAGAGCCTGACCACCCATTCCAGTATTTGGTTTGTTTGTCAAGGTCGATATGACCCCTTGACTAAAGCCCGGCCTTGTATTGAGCCCCTTGGTTGTGTATAGTATGTGATAATTAATTGCTTGTTTGCTTATTTGTCCATCTGTGCATAATTGTTTGTGTGTGCCTCTGTGCATTGTTTTCATCTTTGAGCATTAATTGTATATCATTTCATGATCATTGTTCATACTTTGTGACATTTTGTTTTGTCCATTGAGGAGTCAATTGTAAGTCCAGCTATTGGCATTTGTTTCCTGTGATCTGGTAGGAGTTGGAACTAAGACCATTAATTGGCATTCCATTTCCTTGGAGGCTAGTGTAAGTCCATTGATTAGCACCTGGTTTCCATGTTTTCTTTGCTTTGTGAGGCTAGTGTAAGTCCATAGATTGGCATCTGGCATCCATCTTTGTTTTGGGGAGCTGGATATAAGACCATTGATTAGCACTCCATTTCCTTTCTTATTTTGTTTTGTGGAGTCAGATGTAAGACCATTGATTGGCTATTTGTTTCCTATTTTGTTGCTTTGTGGAGTTGGACGTAAGACCATTGATTGGCACTCCGTTTCCATCTTTTGTTGCTCTTCTGAGACCTTTATTTTGCTTATTGCTTTGTGTTTCCTAATTCCAAAGGAACTTCCTTGGATCATTTCTATGATCTTGAGAAAGCAACTCCTATCTTGTGGTCTTAACCCTCACCCTTTTTGTGCTTAACTTTGAACCTTGTTTTCATTCTTAACCCAAAACCAGAAAACTTTTGTGCAAACATTTTCATCTGTTTTCAAAACTAGAAACCTAGGCCTTAAGCCTTTGATTTTCAAACTTCATTTTCATTAATACTTATTGTGAATAAAACTTAATGTCAACTCTGACTTCATTTTGTGAATAATTCCAAATGGTTAATTCAACCCACTCAATTGCTTTTTGTGGCCCTTGTCCACTTCTTGATATGTTTTCATGCATTAGCTATAGATCTGAATTATCATAGTGGTTGATGTAAATCTCACCACATCCTTAGTGATTGAATTGTAAGACTTCCATGCTTATTATAGGGTTAACCCCTCACTAGCGTGTTGAAGCTGTTCTCACATGGTGGATTGTTGGTTCAGGTTGAGTTTTCTCCCGTTGATAATGAAAGACCTTAAAGGCTTTTGTTTAAAATCAATCCACTCACTTTTTGGAAATCTTTTAGCCGAACTACGGCGTTTTGATCCTTATCTTTCATGAAAGGTACGTAGGCAATGGGTTTCATCCATCCAAACACAAAAATAATAAAAATTGTATATTCTTCTCTCATCCCTTCAATCAATGTTTGCACAAAAAGTATTTCATAAACAAATAAATTGATACAACAAGTTGTGAAAAGAGGTTCCCTTAGAGTACTAAGGATGTTGTGGGTGCCTAACACCTTCCCACAACATAATTACCCCTTACCTAGATCTCTGACCTTTTATTAGTTTTCTATGTGTAAAACTTCTTAGGCTTTTGTTCGCTTTCTAGCCATTCCTTTGGATAAATAGAAGTGCGGTGGCGACTCTATCTTGTATGCTTAGCTTTTGATTTAATCAATAAATCATAAAGTGACGAATACACCGCTACAATAAGACAGAACACCTGAGAACTCCATTGATCAGAGACAGGTCGCCTTGATTTGATCGTACTCAGAGAGATAAACGCCTGAAACTCCATTGAGCAGCACTGAATTATTTTGATTGATCACAACGAGTGCTGAAAGCCTGAGACTCCGTTGAGCAACAACCAGTCACTTCGTTTGGTTATTTCAAGGAGCAGAATGTCCAAGAACTCCGTCGAGCAGAAGGACAAGATGTATCATATTTCAATCAATCTGAGACAGTTAAGTCAAGAAATTTCAACAAGATTCAGTTAGTCTGAGACATTTATGTCAAGAAATGTCATTCTCTTGTAACTATAACTCGAGTTTCACTTTTCTACTATGAATAAATAAACCAAGTATAAGTTTTGTATCTCGCGAATAAATAAACCAAGAATAAGTTTTGTATCTCGCCTAACCTACTATGCTTTTCTTATGGAATATATACTACTCCTCTATGCTACTACCCCTCTATGCTACTTACTATAGATGATTTAATCATACATAAACGATGGATTATATATTTAATTATATCTACTTTATCATAATTAATTTGATAGTCGAAATAAAAATGTTGGCATGTGAGTGTTTTAAAAACTCCTTCAAAATTTTATATTTTTTTTCACTATGTTAAATAATTTGTTAATTTTTCAAAACTCTCTAATTTTTAAATAGAATTTATGCTTAGAAGTTGCACGCGTAAATCTAATTCTATAGTAATAAATTAAAGATAAATGTATATGAATAATCAATTATTTTACGCATAAAAATCAATTGATAAATAATTTTGACTAGCGTTCCATTTTTTCACGTTGTTTTTAAAACATAATCTTAATTAGATATCTATTGTTTCTTACGAGTACAAATCCCTCATATATAAAATTAGAAAGAAAAGAAGCATGTGAGAAAATTTCCATATCATACCAACACATCCTGATCAGTATTATAAAGATTATGTCACCTGCTCAGATGATGTCAATAAATTTAATTAAAGTACATTTGATCGTGTGATTATCGAAATAAAATATTGGCATGTCAGTATTTTAAAAATACCCTTAAATGTTTAATATATTTACATAATTTAAAGTAATTTGTTAATTTTATGAAACTCTCTAATTTTTAAAGATAATGTATGCTTAGAAGAAGCATGCGTAAATCTCATTCTATAGTAATATTTTAATGATAAATGTATACGAATAATCAATTACTTTACGCATAAATATTAATTAATAAATAATTTTGAGATTTAAAAAGTCTTTTGGTCCCTGTAAGTTAGTGAGTTTTTGATTTTGGTCCCTATAATTTATTTATTTTTGTAGGAGTCCCTATTTCTCACTTTTGTGTTGGTTTTAGTCCCTAAATATAAAATCCGCAGGAAACATGCGGATTTTGACTTTAGGGACTAAAACCAACACAAAAAGTGAGATATAGGGACACAGACAAAAATAAATAAATTACAGGGGTCAAAACCAAAAATTCGCTAACTTACAGGGACCAACACACTATTTTAGCCTAATTTTGACTAGTGCTCCATTTTTTTACATTGTCTTTAAATCACTCTTAATTTGATATCGATTGTTTCTTACAAGTGCAATACCTCATAAAAAAAATTAAAAAGAAAAGAAGCATGTGAGAAAATTGTCATATCATACCAACACATCCTGACAAGTGATGTAAAGATTATGTCATCTTCTTTGGGGATCAGTCCAATAAGTTCAATTAGAAACTTTTACGCTTACCATGGATCACTTTAATAGATGACATATACCTTGAGGATCCTCTACTTTCACTCACTCCTCTTAAAACACTTAAGATTGTGCCACTATTGTCAACCTTTCAAAACTTTCATATTGGTTATCTCTTTGGTTCTTATAGCAAATTGAACCTCCTCCAATGTAATAGAGTCTTCCTTACGATAAATAAATAAATAAATAAAGGGGACCTTTAAAGGTTTAAAATATATGGAAAATGAGACGTTCAATAGTGCAAACTTATTTTCATCATCAAACTTCACCCCAATGTTTTGCATAGTATATACAAAAAAAGCTACAAGTGAAAAATATTAGAGTGTTGTTTTAGAAAACTTTCTACATAATAGATAATTTATTCAACTCTTCATTGTGTAAGTGTTAGTATTATAATTCTGGTAGAAAATAATTTTAGGTAAAAGATTATTAATCATGAGTATAGATCAAGAACCATATTTCTACGATTGTATTTCTCTATTCATTTTTATTTCATATTCCAACAAAAATAATTACGATAACAATGGCCTATAGTGATTATTTTTTGTGCGTTTGACAAAACTCTAGTGTTTTACCTTGTTTATTGTTGGAATAGAAATTGTGGGAACCAAGATATCGGTATATTTTTTATGGACATCTTTTAAAACTAATTTTTTTCGATGGTATAAGTTTTATCAGCATTTTTTATTGATAAAATTTGTCAAAAATATCATAATTGTCACTTTAATGTATTTTTAAAGTTTATAGTTACAATTAAATTTATGAAGAAAAAAATCTATTGAAACTTTAATCATTTTTAAATATTTATCACCAAGTATTAAAAATATGTCAAACGATAAAATAGTGAATAATGTCAAATTAAAATTATCATATTATGTTTATAAAAAAAATTTAAAGTAATACAAATCCTAAAAAATTACAATTTTATCCAATCTTATCTAATAGATTTTTAATTTACTCCATCAAAAATAAATTTTTTATCTTCATCTTGTCCATGTTTATTAGTATTCAAATTAGGATAATTCATTTGGTGAGGGCCATCGGGAGTATATAAAACTCGTTCGAAAAAAATGTAGATTTTTATAAAATCAATCGAGATTGAAAAGTTTAATAAATAAAAGTTGATCGACAGTTGAGTTAGATAATAAAATTTAGAGTACCAGATTGTGCCAATAACATAGGTGAGTATAAAAGAGAGATGTCGAATATTACACATATGAGTATATAACAAGTATGTTGGATATAACGAGTTTAAGACCTTGTATAGAAAATTAATAGATTGGATATAACAAGTATGTTTTATTTTTCAAAAAAATTGATCACAAGAAGGATTTTTCCAAGAGGGGGAAATAGAGATTATGTGTATATTGTATTTGTCTTGGATGAGGTGGTTGTGAAAGTGTTGATGCATTGGTGGTGACAAATTTATATACTCAAAATAATTGAGTTATGGACTCATGATGATCTTATCACAAGTCCACAAGAAACGTTTAATATTTTAAGATTATAGAGCTAAAAGCAGTGGAGTCGTTCGACTCAGTGACAACAAGGCCTGCAAAATTCATGTTATTGGCATGGTTTGACTTAAAATGTTTGTTAAGCTTGAATTCCTTCTACACCATGTGAGATATGTTCTCGAGTTTAAGTGAAATTTGTTGCACATAAGCATCATTGAATATGGGATGTTGAAATTTTTGCATGGTGCATGGTGTAACACCTCAAGTCTTTCATACTGTAACTTTCATATATAAATTAATAACTATTATTTTTATATGATTTTGTATGCTTGTGTGCGGCGGTTTTTGTTATAACACTTTCGTTTGCATTTGGTTAATGATAAGTATGTCGATAATTATACTATAATTATTTTTTACTATTAACTTAATCTAAATATGTATTTCATAAATGCTTCTTTCATGAATAAATTATCTTATGTAAATATTTATTATAACATGATTTTTTTTCGTGTTTATCATAATTTGGTGGTTAGTTAAAAATATTACTTTATTTACTTATTTTTTTTGTTTTAATTATTCTCTAAAATAATAATAATATTCTAAAATGTGTATTTTGAAGAATATTGTTTTATACATAAGGAAAAATGAATAAAGCAAATGAATATATGCATTAGTGATTTAATTTAGAGCTAAAAGAGAAATTAATCAATTTAAAAGTGTTTATTTGAGCATGGACCAAATTGAAACAATAAAAAAAATTAAGAAAAAAAATATTAACAAACCCTAAAAGACAATAATGCTACATTTGCGCTACAATTTCTTATGGAAGAGAATGTAGTGCGGCAACAAGAGAAAATATGGAAAATCAATCTCAGATGTCAAACCCTATTTAAAATGTTTTCTGTGTTTCATCCCAAATTTATTAAGATTTTTCTATTATCAGTGTAGTTTTATATATTTATTTAAATTTTTTGTTATTGTATTACCTCTTTAAACACGTTATTTACTTCTCCTTACGAACCTAACAATTTTTATTTGTTATTCTTTGTCATAACCCCGAATTTAATGAAACCAACACTAAATTGACTATTCATTTCAATAACATTTTCCTTCAATTTAATTTGTGATTGAAGATTAATTTTAGTAATTCATTTTTCGAAATTGATCATTTAAAATTAATTCTTAGATTTATTTTATTTTATATAACCATAAATTATCAAGTTGAACCAATTGCAAAACAATGAGTCAAACAAACAGAAGATTCTTGTTGGTGGATTTATAATAGTGTGTAAAAGCATCAAAATAAGACGAGGAGTGAAAATGAGTTTGAATAATGAGTGTAAAATTAGTGAGATGAATGGCAGAGACATATCATAATACTTATGGGGCTCGTTTCGATAGTTGTTATCCTTGAGTGATAATTAAATTAATGTGCATATTTCGAAGGGTGGGATTAAAAGAAGAACTAGAAACCTTAATAAGATCTTGACTGATCTAATTTATATTGAATGTGTTGTAATTGAAACTACAAACTATATCGTACATGATGCTTTCCACCCCACTTGCATTTTTGAATTCACCCTAATTTCACAAATTTCACTAAACGAAACAGGGTGTATCCAGAAGTACTTCTTTGGTATATCTCCTAAGACAATATTTGGTTTTTAAAGTCCATATTGATCTAAAATTTGTATAAATATAGGTCTCTCATATCATTTTCAACAAAATCACATCACACCAAAATGAGCATATATTGGCATGTCACATTTAGTAGAATAATTTAATTTTAACTAAACACTTAGAGTGTCACGCATGTTTCACCAAACATAAAAACCAACAAAATTTAATTACGTGAATTAAGTAGCGGAAATAATAGAGTTTGACATATAATATCTCAACAACAAAGGAATAACAAGGTAGTTCGACAACTCTAAAACGAATAAGGCATATAATAGTGAAATATAAAATAGCATGTCCCCAGTGCAACATATTAGATTGACTCCACTAAACACTCGAGTGATAAATAACTAAAGAGACCTTCACACCGCCCTTTAGCTCAATAAGCTACTCTTCTACCTGATTGCATGTACTCCAGGAGAGCACAGACACCACAACAAACAAATAGGGATGAGAATATGCTCAAATATATTAATGATGCAAGATATAGCAAGGGTAGAATATTCATCACAATCATCAATCACACGCTTATTAACAACAATAAACAATAATAATGACTACTCAATCACACATGCAGGTATGTATGCAAATGTACCCAATATTCGACTCTACATGCATGCGGTACCGATTTAGACATTATAGACATGTTACTGATTTTCGTTCATACTCGCTTTTGGTCCCCTCTTCTGAACCTGAGCCGACCATAATCGTCACTAGTCTCCACTTCCGAATCAGTAACTTTTGACAGATTCCATTACTAAATCAATTACTCGCTCTCGGTCCACACTTTTGAACCAAAATTCACCACCGAACTGAAGTTTATACACCATGATGCATGAACTCAACAATAATATGCAAATATGATCATCACAACAGGCCCCACTTCTGACAATGTACACCGCCAATAAGGTCATCACCTAAACACAACGAGTATGATATGCAAATATATTCAACAAAACATATTCATACAATTATACACACATTTTAAATATTATTTAACTCATCATAACATTTTATCACAAAAATTTATCACGCTCTTCGTCAACTCGTAACAAACCCTCAAATTCATAATCATATAAGTATTAAATAATCATCTCATACTACTTTCACAAGTAAAACACGACATTCATATCTTCATGTGATGGGCCATCATTGTCATACCCCAAAATTCACCCTACCCTTCACATTGTTCATCTAGGTCACTAACCCTAATCATTTGCATATCATCCTCATCCATTCATTTCATTTGAATAAGCATGGTTTGACAGAAGGAGATACGTGACTTGAATTCATGTGTTTCTGGTGCATAATTGGGTTGATAGTTTGTTCATTGGATTGTGGTTCAATTCGATTTACAAATCGCCTCAGTTGGATTCACTAGTTCGTGGCATTTGCAGTCATCATTTTGTCATCGTGTCAATAATTGTTCTGATTAATTCTAGCGTCGTATTGATTTCAACTTCAAATTAACTTTTGAAGTTTAAGTTGATTTTGAGGTTAGATTTTATCTTGGAAAATAAATTTGGTTTTAGAAATCGTTTCGCTCATTTCCGAATTAATTTTAGAAGTTCCAGTTGAGTTGGACGATTCAAATTGATTCTTGGAAAGTCGAATTGGTTTTGGAAATTTAATCATTTTAGGCTAGAGTAAGCCCATTCAATTTTAAACCCTTTTACCCTTTTTTGTTTTGTCCAAATCCATTCTTTCTAACCAAAAATCCAAATCCACTTTCCAAAATCCATTTTTATCATTACCATTTTTTATCCATTTCATTCATCTAATAACCCATTGACCAATTAACCAACCCACATGTTAAATCCAAATATCCAAATTAATTTGTCATTATCCAAGTATCAAAGTCCATGTCCACTTCATAATCCATTAAATCCATTTTTATCCAATTTAACATTCATGAAAAAACCATTGCATAAATGAGCCCATTTACATTTTTACTAAGCCCAAGTGTCATAAGTCAAATGAGACAAAAATAAAAAAAAGGAAGGTAATGGATTGAAACAAAAGCTGCATAAGCCGCTTTACACCAACAGAAAACGCAGCAGAAAAAACTAATCCAAGCTGCAAGTCAAAACGCAGGAAATTGGAATGCAATATAAGCCAAACGACATTTCACAACGCAAAACTGCAAACGACAGAAAGTTGCAAAATGAGTTAACGCCAAGCCAAAGCTACAGCAGTACAACAATCCAAATGCGGCTTAATCTCAAGCTACAACGGCAACACAAACATCAAAACGCAGGCCAACAAAGCATGAAACGCACGGCATGCCGCAAGCTTCCAAAACGCGGTGTAACAAAAAAATGCAACAAAACGCAACACAAAATCAGTTGCAATGCAAACGACGTGACCAATTGCCAAAATGCAAGAGTTACAATTCCAAAACGTCAACAGAAACGCGCCCTTCATACCGCAAATCCAATGTTGAAAAACTCTATAAAAGCTCATGAATTGAGTCTTCTCTTCTTGAAAAAATATCCGCAAAAAATCGCCACAACACAACCAACCTCTCGCCGCAACCTGCATCTCACCTTCAAAGTTCATCTGCTTCATTCCCGAACTAGCCTCAATCATAGTTTGGGACGACTACCGTAATCCGCTTTCACCACACCAGCTTCGTCACCCGTGCATCCTTCATCATCTTCTTTCTCAAAGCTTCTGCAACTCAGATCTCGAATCAACAACAACCTCCAACAACCGAACGCTACATCCGATCACGACTCAAAATATGATCATAACAGAAGAGGAGAGGAAAAAAGAGGAGTTTCATTTAGCGGAAGCAAGAAGAAAAGGATTGAAGCGCGAAAGTCGATTACCAGAAGTACGATTTGACGCCGCCGTTAACGGTAAAACTCTCTTTTTGTCGGTTGAGTTGTTGTGTTCAGATCGAAGGAGGTGACCGCGGGTGTCACTGGTGCGAATCACGTCGCCGATGACGAAACCCGGCGCGGCCAGGTTTTTTCCGTGGTTGTGGTCAGTGAGTTTTTCCTCCTTCTGCGTTCGTTGAATGTGTAGGAAGGAGAAGGGAGTGTAGCCTTTGGCTCTTTCTTGTTGTCACCCTTGGGCCTTCACCTTAGGCCCAAGCAGTTTGTTGGACTGCACTTTGTTAATTTCATATATACCCCCCGACGGTTGGGCCAAGAGCAATTTCCAGGACCCTAGGCCCGTTCCACTGGTGTTGTTTCATTTTCCTCTGGTGGAGGATGTTTAAATAGGGGCAACTGTCATACCCTGATTTTGGTCCTGGAAATTTTTTCATCAATCATTCATTTTCTTTCCTCCTCATGACCATTTCATCCGGTCATGAATCTATCCACCTACACTGATTGTTTAGACATTGCCACTACTTGCCATTCCACTACTATTAGATTTTTACCTCTCTATTTGGCTTTAGATGTTTGATATATTTTGATAGAATCAGTTGGAATGTCATGACTTTCATTCTCATGTCTAAATTCAATCCATGTTTTGTCTCTCTCATAGAACATCATTTTCCCTTTCGATCTTAATTCAAAGAGATTCCATCTATATTCCATCTCATATTTCTATATATCATGTTCAAATTTGCATTCACATTTTTTCAATCACATTGGAAAGCTTCCATTCATTCATACGCATACTCATTCATGTTTCAGCTACTTCATTCATTTTTATCACATCCATCCACTCACAACCGTCATTTTCATGAAAGCATCATTTTCTTGCTCATTCACAACGAGCGTTTTGTTCATTTCAAGTCCTAAAAGGTTCTAAACTTGTAACCTTCTACACACTTCAATGTGTCTGCTGCAAAGAAAGATTGTGTTCCGCTCTACATCCTAGAAATACAAGAAGTTGATGAAAGAATGTGATGAGTTTTCTCAAACACACTACTGCTTTGGAAGTTTTGGTGAGTGATGTTGAAGCAGAGGATCCACAACAAGTTATTGACCGCACTTACAGTCGACAGGAAACGGCAATGTGTTTCATTAATTGGTTGATGGATGAGTACTCAGCATTTAATGACATTATTCAACCAATTCAAGTTGTCGTGTATGAGCTGAAGTTTGGGTTATCACTTGCTCTATCAAGCACTTTAGAAAAAAAAGAATATTTGAGAAAAGTTGGGCATGAAAACATCAGCCTGGTTTATGATAACAATGGTGTTCTAAATAGTAACTAATTGATCAATCAAAGAATTCAGAGCCAGCTTTTTCTTGCCAAGAGATTAATACAATTCAGTGCAAACGAAATGAAGTCATTGCTTTGCAAGATTACAATTGCATGTTTACGTTATACAGTTGTTGTATGTCTGAAGTCATTGCCTTTCAAGATTACAATGCTATATAAAGTCACACTCCATGGCTTATCCAGATATGTAACGTATCCAAAGTTGTGGATTTATTTTCTTTAAAGTCTAAAGTGAATGTTGCACTTTAAAAGAGAAAACACGGAGCTGTAACTGTTAGTCAAAAACTTTGTTCCAAGTTCATTACAAACGTGCATGCATTTTATCACATTATCAAAGTTCTTAAGGAGTGGAGCATCATCATGAATATCAACAATCTTCTCTGCATTGGCTTGCTTGCGGATCTCTGCAACCGATCAATATCTTCAAGACTTCCGTCATTGATGGTCTATCGGCTGGCAGTTTTTAGATTAGTTTCTTTTCCAGTTGTCAGTTCCAATAGAACTACTCCAAAGCCGTAAACATCTATCTTCTCATTGACTCTAATTGTTTGAGCATATTCTGCAATTCATTCACGAAATAAACATTGAGATCTAATAACTTAAGATAGTCGAATTTTATGAGAAAACGGGAATTCGAAATTGTTTTACCTAGAGCAATATATCCAAATGCGCCAGCCACAGCTGGCATGGTGGCAAGTTCTTCCGGTTTAATCAGTATCCTGGTGGGACCGAAATCAACAACTTTTGCATTGAATTATGAATCCAAAAGAATGCTACTTGTTTTCATGTCTCGGTGAACAATATGCGGCAAGCAATCATCATGCATGTAACATATTTCCTGCACCAAAAATGGAATTGTGAGAGGAGACAATGGCTGAGTCTGAGAAGGAACTGTCATTTGCCGAACCAAAAACTGATCCAAGACGCAATATATGTTAACTCGGGAACTGAATGGAACATAATGTGATAATTGTATGATTGTTTATTTTTCTGTGGAATGGAACATAGAGACGGATTCCTCCCATTAATATTTCATTTTTGATGAGTCAGGTTAAAGTTGTTATATAGAGGAGTACCTGAAACTCCATAATACATTCTTAACATACTTACGATATTTCAGCAAGTGAGCTGCAAGCAGCTCTTTTCTACCATTGCAGCGACAATTTACTATCACAGACCAGCGTAACTGTGACAATCACCCGGGTAGAGCAATCGGTAGAAGACCAAGAGGTTTTGTGACCCATAGTAGAAGTTGTGGTAAGACAACCCAGAGATTTTAATAGTTCGGTCTCTTCTGTTACCCATACAACTAGTTGCAGGCTCAAGATTGAATTTTAGTTGAAGATTGGTTGGTATTAGCATCCATTTCAAATGCAAGTTGCTGTGTTAGTAGGCAGCCTGCTATTCTGCCACTATCATGTCACTATTGTTACTAGTATATCAAAATCTTCATATTTTCTGCACAAGATAATTGAGGAGTTAAATACCAAAAATATGTATGCAATGTTAACTGAAGAAAATAAAACGGATAGGGAAATGACTTGAAATTACTAGGGAGTTGATAGTGCATTTTGATGTATGTAATAAAGGCTTTCCGGTCTGTCTCTGGATTCAACTCTCCACGGTTCCAAACAAGAGGCTTATTCATCTGTTCTAAGAGTGAGGATGAGATAAACCTGCCTCCAATTTCAATGTTCATGTTGGAAGAGGATTCGTGGTCTTGCAAGCCGGAAGAATTCTGCACAAACATCAGATGCAGCAATTATTCATAAATTCACCGACTCGACAATAAACATGAAAAGTGGGGTTAAAGACAAGTAAGAAGAAACAGGTAATAACCAAAGAAAGAAACTTGATCAAAGGAGTCTCGTATCGTATGAGCTGTGATGTGAGAGCACTGAGCACCATAAACAGACAAAAATCCCAAACCAAACCAACATGGTCGAGGTAGCAGTCTCAACAGTTGTAACAAAACTAACCCAACTGTTACTCGAACAAGCAATTTCATCATTTTAACACTCATCACAACATCAACACAAAAAAAATCAAAGCCATGCTCGCAAGTTCGACGTTTTCTCCTGCAGACATCAAACCAATATTCCAGTAAATTCACAGCGGTAAATAGCCCTTTACCGGCGGTAAAAGTTCAACAGCGACCCAAAAAGGAATTGAGACAAATTTAAGAGAGGAAAGTACATGGTTCGTATTACCTGTTCCAGATCAAACACCAAATGAGATAGACAAACTGGAGCACCGCAAAGCACTTCCAAGAGCATACCCCTTTTGATTGCAGTGAGCCAACTCAAAACCCTAGCATGGTGAGTATAAAAGAGGGAGCGGCCACTGTTCAGAGAGAAAAATAAACCCTAATAATTTTTCAACGAAAAAAGAGTCGTCTCCTCCTCCACCAGATCACGACCACGAAAAACCCTAGAGAATTCGACGGCTACTGAAGAGAGAAGAGAAACCCTAAAAATTTCAATACAAAAAGTGAGCGGTGGTTGATAACGAACGAACCTGTAGGAAAGGAACGATGTGAAGAAGATTCAGCAAGACTCTTACCTGCTCATTCGTTGGCCAGCTTCGTTGCAGCTGGTTAGTGCCATTCTCGAATCTTACTTTTAGCCGATGTTTAAACCTTGTTGTGAAAGTTTCTTCGTAATCGTAAGTGGAGAAGGAAGTCGGTTTTGGTTATGAGAGAAAAAAAACCTTTTTGTTCAGAGGAAAGGGACGATCATTCCTCTGCTTCTCTCGCTTTCCCTTTCGTCCACGTGGTTATAACTTCTGATTCTTTGTTTAAAAGGTTTATTTTAATTCTTTGTGATAGGATTAATGTTTTGGGAATAGCTTTATTCCCTCTAATGTCATCTCTTTGTTTTAATGTGCCCTCTTTAAGTCTACCCGTTGGTTTTCTTTTGCATTAACTTTTTTATTAATTACTGACAGCCATTATTAGTGTTGGGAATCTTTGTAGTTCATACCCAACAGCCAGGCGGCTAGGGTTTTGGTCTGTTAGTTTCCTTTGCTTATTTCTGCGTTTGGACCATTCATGGTGAAACAAATCTTCACCAACACAGACCCATACAGTTTAGGACCTTCTGCTTAGGTTGGGTTTTACTCTAAAAAATGACCTAGCAGCCCATCTCGTTCTAGTTATTTTTTTATTTTAATTTATCTTTATCTATTCTTGTTTATATATTTAAGTTGTTGTTAAGGTAAAAAATGAACATAAGTGGCCGAGTGGAGAGGAAGCAATTTCACTTTCTTTAGTGGGATGGGTTTGATACTTGGGAATAGCATATCTTCATATTTTCATTTTTGTGCTTGCTATTTTATTTAAATTTTTTATAGCTTCTTACTATTTATTTTACCATTTTTGTACCTTTTTATCTAGTCCCCTTTTTTTACGCTTGTTGATTTTATTCTTTCCGGTTTAATTTTTAATGTGTTGTAAATAACTTGTTTATTTATTTATTTCGTTCGGTTTACTCTTGGGCATATTCTCCACGAACTCATATGCCATATCAACTTAAATGACCAACACCTCAAACCTTCACATTAATCCTTTTATTCAAACGTATATTTTTGGAAGTATGAAGAAAAAGATTATCCTGGATGGAATATCCAGTTATAATCCCGAATATTAGGCTCAAGCTGTAAGAGCTTGCAAGCCATGAATGTTCGTCTTCTCTTCCCCACACTCCAATATTCAAATCTTTTTCTAAGTAAAATGTGAAGAAAAAGATTATCCTGGATGGAATATCCAGTTATAATCCTGAATATTGGGCTCAAGCTGTAAGAGCTTGTAAGCCATAAATATTCGTCTTCTCTTCAAAACACTCCAATATTCAAATCATTTTCACAAGTGAA
This sequence comes from Lathyrus oleraceus, assembly GCF_024323335.1. Classification (NCBI taxonomy): domain Eukaryota; kingdom Viridiplantae; phylum Streptophyta; class Magnoliopsida; order Fabales; family Fabaceae; genus Lathyrus; species Lathyrus oleraceus. The sequence goes on from NC_066581.1 coordinate 278,789,804, forward strand.
TACGAAGAAAAAGATTATCTGGATGAAACATCCATTCGTAATCCCGAATATTAGGCACAAGTTGTAAGAGCTTGCAAGCCATAAGTGCTCGTCTTCCCTCCAAAATATTTGTAAATATTTAAACCATTTTCTTAATAAAATCTGAAGAAAAAGATTACCCTGGATGAGATATCCAGTTGTAATCCCGAATATTAGGCACAAGTTGTAAGAGCTTGCAAGCCATAAGTGTTCGTCTTCCCTCCAAAACATTCGTAAATATTCGAACCATTTCCTTAAGTAAATTTGGAAGAAAAAGATTACCTGGGTGAAATATCCCGACGTAGTCCCGAGTATTAGACCCAAGCTGTAAGAGCTTGCAAGTCATATGTACTTGTCTTTCAAACTCCAAAATACTTAATTCCTACCTTAACCCCTTTCAATAAAGATGAAAATGGAACATGGTGGATACCGTGCACTCCTGAGATTAAGATTCGAGGTGGACGCCTCGCCTATCTTGACTCTCACCGTCATTGTCAATGCAGTTTCTTCAAACCCCTTTCTCAATCAAATTTAAAACACTTAATCTTTATTAAACACTTTTGCCAATAAAGATGAAAATGGAACATGGTGGATGCCATGCACTCCTGAGATTAAGATTCAAGGTGGATGCCTCACCTATCTTGACTCTCGCCATCATGGTCAATGCAGTTTCTTCAAACCCATTTCTCAATCAAATTCAAAACACTTAATCTTTATTAAACACTTTTGCCAATAAGATGGAAATGGAACGTGGTGGATACCACGCACTCCTGAGACTAGGATTCGAGATGGATATCTCGCTCATCCAAGTTCTCGCCATTACTCAAAAATACATCCAACCAATCAAACTCTTTTTCGCCGCCGTGCGATTGATAAAAAAAACCTTTTCAAAAGGAATGACATCTTGTTTTAAGGTGATGTAAAGCAATGCTTCGGCCACATTTGTTGAGTTGAGATAAGTGACGCTTTTTCGAATGTTGATTTGTAAATCCATTCGATGTGTGGTATACGTCCGCTCCTCATCTGTTTTGGGTAAAACAATGTTTTCGTTGATTAATACAATATAGCTTTTGCTAAAATTGACCAACAAATAAACATTTTCTACCCAGAACTACGTAAGCCTTGAGTTCTCTATTAAGATACGTAGGAGCAGGATTGCAAAATCTTGTCAGGCCCACTAATAAAAAAACTTAGGTTTAGTCCCTCGTTAAAAATCCAAAAATATTCTCCTCTCACCCTTTCTTTATTTCCCACCTAATAACTCTAGAAGCCTAACATTTCTAAGCTAACAATAACGCACACAATTAACCTAATGGTTCCCGTTGAATACAACGGACGTAAGGGGTGCTAATACCTTCCCCTTGCGTAATCGACTCCAGAACCCTGATTTGGTTGCGACGACCATAATCATTGTTGTTCTTTCTTGGGTTTTATCGATATTTCCCTTTCCTTTTTAGGAATAAATAAAGTTCAGTGACGACTCTGTTCAGTCCATCATTGCGAGCGTGCGATTGCGCTTCGCATAGGTCGTGTCTCTCATTTTTCATTGAGGTACGATATTACCTTCTTTCAATACTCGTCCATATTGATCTTCACCACTTGTCTGTGTTAATCATTTCATTTTCGATACTCGTTCGTATTGATCTCCAAGACTCGTATGTGTTATTACCTTCTTTCAATACCCATCCGTATTGATTTTCGATACCCGACCGTATTGATCTTCAACACTCGTCCGTGTTGGCCCTAGTCTTCAATGCTCGTTCGTGTTGTTACCTTTTCCTTCGATACTCGTCCGTATTGATCTTCAACACTCGTCCTTGTTTTTACCTTCTTTTTCAATACTCGTTCGTATTGATCTTCAACATTCGTCTGTGTTGTTACCTTCTTTCACTACTCGTTCGTATTGATCTTCAACACTCGTCTGTGTTGTTACCTTCTTTAAATACTTCTCTGTGTTGATCTTCGACACTCGTCCGTGTTAATCATTTCTTTTCCAATACTCGTCTGTATTGATCTTCAACACTCGTCCGTGTTGATACCTTCTTTTTTAATACTCGTCTGTATTGATCTTCAACACTCGTCCGTGTTGGTCCTTCTTTCAATACTCGTTTGTATTGATCTTCAACACTCGTTCGTGTTAATCGTTTCATCTTTGATACTCGTCCGTATTGATCTCCAACACTCGCTAGTGTTGTTACCTTTTTCTTCAATACTCATTTGTATTGATCTTCAACACTCGTCCGTGTTAATCATTTCTTTTTCGATACTCGTCTGTATTGATCTTCAACACTCGTTCATGTTAATCATTATTTCTTCCAATACTCGTCCGTATTGATTTTTGATACTCGTCCGTAATGATTTGCAATACTCGTCTGTATTGAGCATCCACACTCGTCCGTGTTGGTCCTTTTTCAATGCTCGTCCGTATTGATCTTCAATACTCGTCCGTATTGATCTTTGACACTCGATCAGGCTGTTACCTTCTTCTTCAATACTCATTCGTATTGATCTTCAACACTCGTCCTTTTTAATCATTACTTCTTCCAATACTCGTCCATATTGATTTTTAATACTCGTCCGTATTGAGCATCCACACGCGTCCGTGTTGGTCCTTTTTCAATGTTCGTCTGTATTGATTTTCGATACTCGTCCGTATTGGTCTCTCATACTCGTACGTATTGATCTCTAACACTCGTATGTGTTGACATCTTCTCGTTTCAATACCCGTCTGTATTGATCTTCATCCCTCGTCCGCTGTAGCACCTCAAATTTGCACCCTCCCATTTGTATATTCATTTCATTTTTAGGTTAGTAACATTTGCATATCATCATGAGCATGCATTTCAGCTACACAAGCAAAGTTCAAAATAATATGGCGGTGATTCGAATTCGGAGCTTTATGTTTACACCTAGTGGAAACTAGGATTTCTCAGCGAATTCGGGGTGGCCCCAATCGAAGCCTAGCGTGGAGATGTTTGGGTATTATGCTTCAATTTGGTGTCAATGGTGGGTTCTGGAGGGATCAAGACCCTGATTTAAAGGCCTTTACTTGGTCATGGTTCCATACCCTAATCAGGTCAAACTCCTATATTGTGGCCTCCTAATCCTAGTTCGGCTGGTACATCATCATTCAAGATGCTTGATCTCCTTGCTTGGTCAAATGGCATTTAGCAACTTCTTGTTCCTAGTTCATTCAGGTGAAGAAATTCCATTCATTACATGATCATGACGGGTCCGTTACATGAAAGAATGCAAAGAGAGGTGTGTTAACCAATAGTTGACTTTTTGACCAACGGTTGACTTTTTGGTCAACTTTGACCAAAGTCAACTCAAACCCTTAAGTCAGGTATTGATTCATCTGTGAAGAGTTCATTGGCCCTGTCATGTAAGGCATTCCATGTCAGGTTTTAATTAATCCGATACGAAGTCAAGTCTTGATTCATGATAATTACAAATATCCATTCATATTCAAGAAGTAATTTCAAGTGTCAAGATCAAGTCAAAATCTCACATTCATTCACAATCACTTACAATTCATCACAAATGTACAAGCATTGGGGAAAATACAAAAAAAATAAGCTTTAACCAATTGTTGACTTTGGTCAACGGTTGACTTTTTGGTCAACTTTGACCAAAGTCAACTCATCCATTTTTAACCATCTAAGGCCTAATCTAGCTCTTTTCCCGTGATTTATCATCCAAGAGTCGTTTTTGAGGGGTTTGACTTTGTATCTTCATGTCCAAGTAGCTTGTCTCATTTTCAACTTCATGTGTACCTCGCCATGACTTGGTCTTGTGATTTTTGCCAACCATGATGCTGCACTGCTAACAGGGACTTGCGTGCACCAAAACCAAGCTTCACAGTCACATGATTTGATACTACACTTACATTGGCCATTTGAACGAAAGAATGCTCCTGAGTTTGGTCCGAGACTCGATGCTACCATCCTGCCATCATCCTGCAGCAGCCTGCAAGGAAAACCATTTGGCACAATGTCAAACAGAAATAGGACCTGCAATTAAAGAATTCAATTCAGGATGATAAGAGCAAGGTATCATCAATCCAAGGTCCCTTGCAACTTACAGTAACAAATGGCATGCCTTTGTTTAAGTTGAAGCTCAAGGACGAAAGAAAGATTTATGCTGCTACAAAGAATAGTTTAGCATCACAGGAGAAGAAGGATTTAGGATACTGTTTTACTTTCTATTTGGTGAATGGAATTAAAAAGAGGAGGAAGTGGAGAATTTCATCTAGTGCGTGGCTGTTCATGAAAAGAAAATATTTCTGAACGAGTTTGGATTCGGCATCTCACGTACCATGTCCAACCTGTCATGAAGTATTGCAGAATTTTGCAACACTTTGTTGCAATTTATTCTACGAATTAAACCTTGAATGCACATGCACTTCTATCATAGAATACCTGCAGAAGGAGACCGATGTGATTCTAATGACTACCCCAGCAAAATCCATAACAGTTGTCAAATGCAAGGCAAGAAATGGAATTTGAGTCATAATAATGGTGATTACCATGTTGCAAAACCAAAGCCAAGAAAAACCTGCAGAGACAGGGCGAGCTATCTGAGCACACCAACACAGACCTACAATCCAAAAAATGCAGTTCAATTCAAATCAATGAGTTTCAAAATAATAAACAGTTCATGAAAGAGCAGTTCAGGTAAAGAAGCAAGTCACCCAACGTAAATCAATTCAGTTATCCATGGGTCAAAAGATTGAAGGCAAATGGATTAGAAATTTGAACTTGTGGTAAAAACCACGTGACTTAATTCAAAACTCACCTTCACTTAAATCCAGCTGGCAAAAATCAGGATCTAACAACCCAGATCCAATTCTCCAATTTGCCCCTTGGATCAAGCCTATATAAGAGGCAATCATTGCCAATCATTGGGTTCGAAAGATTTTTCCCTGATTCCAAAAAGCTTCTGCACTCAATCCTCACCTTCAGTACACGCTCATCCTCCATTGTTGTGGGAGCTTCATCATTCGAAGCTCTACACGGCAGAGCTAAACCACCACTTCCACCTCGATTCTTCAACGACATTCACTGCATCAATCTTCAACCATACTCACAGAAGCTTCAACCACCGTAACAAATTCACGACACCTTCACCATCAACAATCAACATCTCACCATAATCACTCCAAGAAAGAAACTGAAGAAGAAGAAACAACCGCAAGAATCCATAGGGAAGAAGCAGGAATATAGCGTAAAAGATTCATACGGAAGAGGAAGGATAATCACCTGTGAACATCATTAACAACTTCGGAATACCGGTATCGGTTCGATCTGAACCGGTGACGAACGCCTCCTTGTGGCTGAACGTAAACGGAAGGACCGACGGAAGTCCGACACGGAGAAATCACTCATTATACGCCTCGATTGCTCGCGTACGCCTCTGGATCCAACACCGGCGTCTACTTCACTCGGTCATCGTCGGCGCTTCACCGTCAATAAAACCACGTCCATCTTCTTCAGCTCATCCTCGTCGGAATTCACATCGGAGGTATTTATCTTTTCCCTTTAGTTCGGCATAAATTCGCCACCGTATTGTGGAGTCGTTCTTAGAGATCGTGAACCCTAAGCTAGTTGTTTGAGTTGACGCGAATCCTCCGTGTGATTTCGCCTGTGAGAGTTTGGTTTCTTGGAAGGACATCCTCGATTCGGACGGATTATGGAGAGTTAAGGGAAACTATTCCCGTGCGTAGGTTCGGTTTGGAATTTCGCTGTATTGACATGGTTTGGGGGGTGATAGGAGCTCCGCCGTCCCCGGCGATGAGCTCCGGCGTGGCGGAGTTGTTTAAACACGCGTTGTTTCCATTTTTCCTTAGAGACATTTTGTTCACAGGAAGGCGAAGAAGGGATATACATCCCGTTGATGCAGCCTTGGGTTTGGTTGGGCCTTAGGCCCGAGCCTTCGGTATTTCCATGCTCCTTTCGCTATCCATACCCCCTCAGTGTGGGCTTAGCCTTTAGGCCCAGTTTGCTGAATTTCTGAATAATCCATGGCTTGGTTTTTACAATAGTTAATTAGGTTAACTAGTAATTAGGATTAATTGTGATATTATTAGAAATAAATTTCAGAATTTTATCATTTTTTATTTGTCAAATTAGAATTAGAATTTGTTGATTTAGCATGATGTTTAGAATAGTCTAATAGTTTTTTTTTTTTGAAATAAGTAGGTGTGGTTAGTAGGTTACTTGTTTAGTTGCTGTTAATAATTAGAAAAAGTTAATTAGGATATTAGCCTAGAATTTTAGAAACAATTAGAAATATTATTAGAATTAGATAATCTCTTGGATTTTTTTAGAATATTAGATCTAGCTTAGATTTTAATTGATTCTAATTAGGATCTCATAATAGAATTTTAGTTCAATATTAATCCCTAATTGTGAAATGACTATTCTACCCCTAGGCTTAGAAATAATTCAATCTTGCGTGCTCCCTTAATTTTAGGACATGTTATCACTTGAGTAAATGAATTTCATGTGGAGTATCAGCTTCTGTTCTGGATTTTTTCCCTCTTTTGACCCTAGGCTTTGACCTAGTGGTTTGGACTCACTGTTTGGATTATGGATTTCAGGTTCAAAGGCACATTGCCATGATTGGAGTGCCTCATTCATTTAAGCCTGATTATTGGTTGATGTTGGCTAACATTGTGTTGTTTTGTAGGCTTTGAGAACAAATTCACTTGTGCTTGTGCCTTGCTCATTGTCTGATGATGCTTTGTCTGTCTGTTTAATATTGACTGTTGGTTGTTTGTCTATACAGTTTAACTGATTGTTTTAGATTTTTTCACAGGTACCTAAGTGGCTTTGAGTTCATTTTGAACTTTGCTTTGCTAGCTTGTGGTTGCTTACCACTGAGGTATAATCTTCTGACTTCATGTAGTCTGGAAGACCTGGCCTGTTACTTGGCCAGGCAACTGTCTGAAGTCCTCCTTAAGAGGCGATGTTTGTGGTTGTTTACATTTTGTGCCAGGCAGGGAAAGTCCTTATTTAAGGCAATTGGTGGAAGCCAAGGGATATGCAATCTATCCCCCACTATTCTGTTGAGTCGTCCCTCTGCTCGCACGGCTGTGTGTTGATGCATTAGGACACAAACCTAAGATCTTGTGATGTTGCACAATCGAGTCAGAGTCTCGAGCGTAGAAGGGTCCCTCCATTCTGGACCCACGCTCCTTTGTCTGAAGCTCTCCCTGACCAGGGATAAGAGCTGTGAAGTCTTATCTTCACTCTCCTTTCATCAGCTTCACCTTAGCCCCTCAATGGCAAGGTTAAGAGCTAACCTTACCCCGATACAGAGGCTTGTTTGTTGAGGTTGATATGACCCCTCGACTAAAGCCTAGCCTTGATGTTTGAGCCCCTTGTTGGTGTGTTTATTTCATGCTGTATATGTTTGTGTGGTGTGATTGTATCCCCTAGGTTTGCTAGACTCCGCGTAGTCTCGTTTGCATGACAATTAAGGTAGCACGGTTCCTTCGTATAGGACTTCCTTTCTTGCTTGAGCTTTCCTAAAACACAAACAAACATTATCCCCTCTTAAGGATACGTCAACTCCTTCTACTACAGGTGAGTAAGTCTCCAAAGGTCGAGCATCCGGTAGATTGCGTAGTGACGTTGTCCACCTAAAAAACACAAACCAACAGGAAAAGTTTAGCCGAACTACGGCAACTCTGATTCTCATGTCCAGATGAGATACGTAGGCACGAGATGCGATGTCTTGTCGAGTTTGACTAACAACTAACACTAATTCTTTTCTCTCGCCCTCGTTGCGATTGAGACCTCCCCTTTCTCTTGCCCTAGTTGCAATCGAGACCCTTGCTTCCTGTGCAAGTTAGGTTAGGTGTGGCTTGCTTCCTGTGCGAGTCATGTTTAGGATAGGCTTGCTTCCTGTGCAAGTTAGCTAGAAACCTTAACTTAGGGACGACTTTGCATGACAACATCTAGGCTCGAGTGGTAGTCTCCCTAGTGTTGTGTCTCCCTCTGTTATCTGGTTAGGCTAGTCCTTTTTCCCTGCGTAGGGGAACTACATCGCCCTGATCTTCATACCAGATGAAGTATGTAGGCAGGAGATTGAGCTGATCTCTCCGGGCGCCCTTTTTCTTTTTTGTGTGTGTTGTTTGACAGTTGCTAGGCTCGAGTGCCTGACTCCTTAGCAATCTATTGTCTGTTTGTTTGAGTGTGTGTTTGACAGTTATAGGCTCGAGTCCCCGACTCCCTATTAACTTGTGTGTGTTCTGGTTGGAGTCCGACGTAAGTCCAGCGATTGGCAGTTGGTTTCCTGTGGGTGTGTTTTGGTTCGGATGCTGATGTAAGTCCAGTGATTGGCATTTGGGCTCCACGTTTGCCTTTGTGTGTTTGTTTGTGTGTGTGTCAGCCGAGCTACGAATGCTCTGATTCTTCTCTCGTCCGAGAAGATACGTATGCATAGGATGCGACATCCTAGCGAGCATGTGTCGTTTCCCCGGTCCGAACTACTTAGACTCTGATGTCTATGCCTGATAGACTAAGTAGGCCCAGGATGCGATATCCCGCCGAGTCAGTTTCAGTCTTGTTTGTTTTCTTGCGTCTCTTTCAGCCAGTGTGTGTGTGTGTGAGCAGTGTTTTCAGCAACCATTTTCCTTCCTATTGTGCGTGGATCCCGTAGAGTACTACGGATGCGTAGGGGTGCTAATACCTTCCCTTCGCATAACCGACTCCCGAACCCATTCTCTTTGGTCGCGAGACCATGTTCTTTCCAGGTTTACTCTGAGCGTTTCCTTTCCCTCTTTTGGGATAAATAACGCACGGTGGCGGCTCTGTTGTTCTTGTTCTCCCGCCGGTTTTTCGCGTAATGCGACAGTTGGCGACTCTGCTGGGGACAACAATAGAAGTTGACCTGTGTTGGTCCTTCTTCCCTAAGCGAGTCTCTCCTAGCGCTCTCTAGGTTAGGGCTTTGGTTGTTATATGCTGCTTTATTTATTGCATTCATGTCATTTACTGTTTGCATTCAATGTGTGCATTAATGTTTGCATTCATTCATTTTATCCGCTGTGCTGGCTGTGTGTTCTCTGATTGGGGGTGGGTGATACTCGAGGTAAAAGGCCCAATACCCAGGCTATGAGTGCAATCTAGGAAACCTAGGAATAGAGTGATTCATGGGAAGCGGGTGGTGTACGCCACTTAGCGGAACATTGATATCACGAGCAGTTCAGACTCTGATGGGGTATTATCGGTGCATACATCTGGTGTGCACAGGATGATATTCTTGAAAGGGTTGTTTATCCTGCGTTTCTCTCGACCTTACCCTGGCCTAGATGACACCCGTGAGTGGGGAGGGAATGATCATTTTAACAGGTACAGATGGTGACTGTTGACGACTCAGAGTTCTGTTGGTGACTCGGGGTTCTGTTGGTGACTCAGTTTCTCAGATTGGGTTCAGACGACAGTTGACCAGTTGACTTTGGGGTTTCAGATGATTGTGATCAGAATTCGAGCCGAAGCTTCGATCCTGTGTTCAGAGATGCACAGCTTGCCAGTCGTGTCTGCATCATGTGCATCATAGCATGTTTATTTTTCAAAAGAAATGCAATGAAAAAAAAATGAAAAAAAGAAAGAGAAAAAAAACTAATCCCTGCATGCATATCATTTCTCAGGTACATTCCAAAGCTTGATTCATTGATAGAGATGGCAACAGTTCTCGAGCCGAAGCGGAAGACTTGTTCCTACATTTTCCACCGTGAGCCTGTGACGTCTCTGATCGAGTTGAGTAGCCTTATGACCAGTGATCATCTGAAGAGATTCATTGACCAGTACGGGGATCTGTTGACTCTGTTGAAGATGATAGTCGACCCAGTGCCGTTGCAGACTCTTCTTCAGTTTTATGACCCGGAGCTTAGATGTTTCACTTTCCAGGACTATCAGTTGGCGCCTACTCTCGAGGAGTACTCCATTCTGTTGGGTGTCCCTATTCAGCATCAGATTCCTTTCTTGGACGTCCCGAAGGAAGTTGACTTCAGGGTTACTGCTAGAGCTCTTCATCTGAGTATCAGAGAGATCAGTGACAGTTGGAAGACCAGTGGAGATGTTGTGGGTCTACCTTTGAAGTTTCTGCTGAAAGTTGCTAGAGGAGAAGCGGAGAAGGGGAATTGGGAAGCTTTTCATGCCCAGCTCGCTGTCATGATCTATGGGATCGTCCTGTTTCCAAGTATGCCCAACTTTGTAGACTTTGCTGCAGTCTGCATCTTCATTGGAAGGAATCCAGTTCCTACTCTATTAGCTGACACTTACTATGCTATCCACAGTAGGCACGGTAAGGGTGGAGCTATCAGGTGTTGTCTCCCACTTTTGCTCAGGTGGTTCATGTCTCTCCTACCAGTCAGTGGACCGTTTATTGATGCTCAGAGTACGTATAGATGGACTCAGAGGGTGATGTCTCTCACCTCATATGATATCAGATGGCAGTCATACCGGATGGACGTGCGAGATGTCATTGTGAGTTGTGGAGAATTCCGGAACGTGCCACTTGTGGGGACCAAGGGTTGCATCAATTACAACCCAGTTCTTTCTCTTCGCCAGTTGGGGTTCATTATGAGTAGAAGGCCACTTGAAGCTGAGATAGCTGAGAGTGTGTATTTTGAGAAGCGTACTGACCCTGTTAGATTGGAGCAGATCGGGAAAGCTTGGAGGTCTATTGGTGTCAGAGATGGATCCGTTTTAGGGAAGAAGTTTGCCATTGCTATGCCTGATTACACTGATTGGGTGAAGAAGAGAGTGGAAACTTTGTTGTTGCCCTATGATAGGATGAATCCGTTGCAAGTGCAACCACCCTTGATTCTTGCTGATACTGTGCCTACTGAACAGTATAAGCAAGCTCTGATGGAGAATCGCCGCCTGAAGGAGAAAGAGCAAGATGCCCAGATGGAGTTGTACCAAGCCAAAGCTGATAGGCTGAGTCTGTCTCATCAACTCAGAGACATCCAGAGTGCAGATGTTGGGGGAGTAAGAGGTAAGAAGAGATCTTATTCAGAGATGGGGAATTTGCTAGATGCGGAGCACAGAGAGTGTTTGAGGTTGCAGAGATCCGAAGCCAGTTATTTGAAGAAGATCAGAGACTTGGAGAAGCAACTCAGAGACAAAGATATCCAGTTGAAGAAAGAAGTCGACCGGAGACTTGCATCAGAGACCCAGCTTGGGGCAGAAGTTGTCGAGCTTAGAAGACAGTTGAAGGGGAAGATCACTCCCCTGCCAGAATGTTCAGAGTGTGAACTGTTGATAGACCCGTGTCACTACTTGAAGACGCTCATTCCTGGAAGTAACTTGTCTTAGCTTGTATTTCCTGATGTTTATGTTGAGAATCACCCACAGGCTTGTTGGGTGGGATTCTTTGTTGTACCTTGTTGGATATTTGGATCTTTGTTGTATGATCCAGTTGCTCATTTATAGATGAGATTTTTGGTTTCTCTTTACTCAGTACCCTGTTGTATGATGATTCTGTATCTCCCTGTTGCTTTGTGTTGTTGCAGGTTGTCGTTCCTTGAGATGAATCAGGCTCTTTGAATGCCTGAGAGATGAACATTTCATGTGCATCATATGCATTAGCATCATATTCATAACATTTGCATAACAGGTGTTCTTGTGCCGACTTCTCACTCTGGTTCCTGTGTCAGGCAGGATAGCGGATCAGCGACCTCACCGGTATTCTACAAGACTAAATCAGCGAAGAAGTATGGATCAGGTTCAGACTGAGCTGGCTGAGATGAGGGCGAACATGGCCCAGTTTTTGACAATGATGCAAGGGGTTGCTCAGGGTCAGGAGGAGCTTTGTGCTTTGGTTCAGAGGCAAGAAACGGTTATTCAGGCGTCTAACCGGGGTTCACCTGTTGCTCCACCTGGTTATGAGACTGTTAATGTTGCTGCTGCTCCCGGTCATGGCTATGCTACGGGAGAAGAACTCCAAGGTATAAGAATTAATGGTCAGCCTCTTGCTGCAGAGGTCAATGCCAGAACTACCAGGGCTCCGGTGCGTCATCCAGCCCCTCTTGTTGACAGGCAAGAGGACATGTTCACGATGATGAGTGAGGACGATGGTGATGTTGGTAGAATGGAGGACAGGGACAGGAAGGTGGATGCCCTGGCTGAGAAAATTAGGGCGATGGAATGCCAGAACTCTCTCGGGTTCGATGTCACTAACATGGGGTTGGTAGAAGGTCTGAGGATTCCCCACAAATTCAAAGCACCCACCTTTGACAAGTACAACGGTACTTCTTGCCCTCGCACTCACGTGCAGGCCTACTATCGGAAGATCTCGGCATATACAGATGACGAGAAAATGTGGATGTACTTCTTTCAAGATAGCCTATCTGGGGCATCTCTGGATTGGTACATGGAGTTGAAACGAGACTCTATCCGATGTTGGAGGGATCTGGGAGAAGCTTTTCTCAGACAGTATAAGCACAACATGGACATGGCACCGAGCCGGACTCAGCTGCAGAGTCTGTGCCAGAAAAATAATGAGAGCTTCAAAGAGTACGCCCAGAGGTGGCGTGAACTTGCTGCTAGAGTTCAACCCCCCATGCTAGAAAGGGAGTTGACTGATATGTTCATCGGCACACTGCAGGGTGTCTTCATTGACCGAATGGGGAGTTGCCCATTTGGAAGCTTCTCTGATGTTGTTATCTGCGGTGAAAGAACCGAGAGTTTGATTAAAGCAGGGAAGATCATTGAGGTGGGTTCCTCTTCATCCAAGAAACCTTTCTCTGGGGCACCTCGCCGTAGAGAAGGTGAAACTAGCGCTGTTCAGCATTGCCGAGGGCCGAACAGAAATCAGCATCAATATAGACAGGTTGCTGCAGTGACCATTCCTGCACCGCAACAGCGTCAACCTCCGCAACAACCAAGACAACAACAGCAACAGCAGCAACGTCCTTATCAGCCGAGGCAGAGGCTGCAGCCTGATAGACGTTTTGATCCTTTGCCCACGACCTATGCTGAGCTACTGCCTGAGTTGCTCAGATTGGGTTTTGTGGAATTGAGAACCATGGCTCCACCAACTGTTTTGCCACCAGGGTATGATGCAAATGTCCGGTGCGATTTCCACTCTGGAGCACCAGGACATAATATAGAGAAATGTCGGGCTTTTCAGCATAAAGTCCAAGACCTGATCGACGCCAAGACGATCAACTTTGCTCCCGTGCCGAATGTTGTTAATAATCCTATGCCTGCGCATGGTGCTCATAGGGTTAACTGTATTGAAGGGGTTGAATTCGAAGATCTGGTTGCCAATGTTGAAGAGATTCAGACTTCTCTGTTGGTAGTTAAAGACCGTTTACTGAAAGGGGATGTTCATCCAGGTTGCGATGAAAATTGTTTGGGCTGTGCAGAGTCAGCTAATGGGTGTGATCTGTTAAGGGCTGGTATCCAGGGTTTGATGGATCAGGGCCGTGTTCAGTTTGGTAGGGCCGATAACAAAGATCGTGGGGCAGTGTCTACTGTCACAATCTTCTTCAAACCATCTGAAGGGCGTGCACCTACAACAAGTGGTACTCCAGTTACCATATCTGCACCAGTTGCTACCAATACTCCAACAACAATCATCGCTTCGGTTAGAAGGGCCGAGGACAATAATGTTGTGCCTTGGAGGTACGACAATGCCTACCGAAGCAACAGAAGGGCTGAGAACAGGGTCAAGCCTTCAAATCAAGCGCCCGTGACAATTTTTGCACCTGCTAGTAAAGCTCCGGTCGTTGTGAGTCCTGCCGTGGACAACGTGGGTGGACCAGGAGGCTTTACCCGTAGTGGTCGGCTGTTTGCGCCTCAACAGTTGAGGGATACCAATGCTGAGGCATCTGCTAAGGCTAAGGGCAAACAGGCTGTTGTTGATGAAGTCCCTGCTCAAGCGAATGTGCCTGGTGGCTCGTTCGAGAAGGACGTGGAGGAGTTTATGCGCATAATCAAAAAGAGTGACTACAAGATCGTAGATCAGCTCAATCAAACTCCCTCCAAAATCTCCATTCTTTCTCTGCTGTTGTGTTCTGAGGCACATAGAGACGCCTTGCTGAAAATGTTAAATATGGCGTATGTACCTCAGGAGATTTCTGTCAATCAACTTGAAGGTGTAATTGCTAATGTGAGTACCCGACACGGCGTGGGGTTCACAGATCTTGATTTGACACCTGAGGGGCGGAACCATAACAAGGCCTTGCACATCACTATGGAGTGCAAGGGGGCTGTGCTGTCACATGTCTTGGTTGACACCGGTTCTTCGTTGAACGTGCTGCCTAAGCAGATCTTGAAGAAGATACCGGTTGAAGGGGTTGTGCTGACGCCGAGTGACCTAGTTGTTCGTGCATTCGATGGATCCAAGCGTTCTGTCTTTGGTGAAATCACTTTGCCTATAAGGATAGGTCCGGAGGAGTTTGACATTGTCTTCTATGTCATGGACATCCAGCCTGCTTACAGTTGTCTTCTGGGACGTCCATGGATACATGCAGCGGGAGCAGTCTCATCGACTCTCCACCAGAAGCTCAAATACGTCTGGAACGGTCAGATTGTGACCGTGTGCGGTGAAGAGGACATCCTGGTGAGTCATCTGTCCTCGTTTAAATATGTCGAGGTGGATGGCGAGATCCACGAGACTCTATGCCAGGCATTTGAGACGGTGGCTCTTGAGAAGGTGGCGTATGCTGAGCAGAGGAAGCCAGGCGCTTCGATTACTTCTTACAAGCAAGCTAAGGAGGTTGTTGACTCTGGTAAGGCTGAAGGCTGGGGCAAGATGGTGGACTTGCCTGTCAAAGAAGATAAGTTTGGCATCGGTTATGAGCCTCTCCGAGCAGAGCAGGGGGCAGCAGGTCCTAGTACTTTTACCAGCGCTGGGCTGATGAATCATGGAGATGTCTTTGCTACTGAGGGTGAAGATGTCGACAGCGATTGCGATCTCGACTGCTGGGTCCGCCCGAGTGCACCAGGGGAGGTGATCAACAACTGGACTGCCGAGGATATAGTCCAAGTTACTCTTCATACAGAGTAATTTTCTGTTGTTTTTTTTCATTCTGCACAAAACCCTACGTTCTGCCCAAGGCGTAGTGGTTCATTGTAGGGCCACATGTTTTCATTGTTTATCATTAATAAAGGACGTTTTGCAAACAATTTTGTAATCCCTGTCTTTCTATTTGTTTTTAATTTTCAAAAAAAATAAAAATGGCAATGTTTTTGTTTTTGTGACTTTTTTGAACTCTTTTTCTAAAATAAAGCATTAAACATGCAGAAGTGATCTTATGGCATCCACTATGAACAAATCTGTTATGGCTCAGTATGATTTCGACAATCCCATCTACCAAGCCGAAGAGGAGAGTGATGAAGACAGTGAACTCCCGAAAGAATTGGCTAGATTGTTGAAGTAAGAGGAAAGGGTCATCCAACCTCATCAGGAAGAGTTGGAGATTGTCAATCTTGGTACTGAGGACGCCAGAAGAGAGATTAAGATCGGGGCTGCTTTGAAACCTGAGGTCAAGAGCAGGTTGATTGAGATGCTGAGAGAGTATATTGAGATATTCGCCTGGTCTTATCAGGATATGCCTGGGCTGAATACTGATATTGTGGTTCACAGACTACCTCTTAAAGATGATTGTCCTTCGGTTAAGCAAAAGCTTCGTAGAACGAGTCCTGATATGGCAGTGAAAATCAAGGAAGAGGTTCAGAAGCAGTTCGATGCTGGGTTCTTGTCAGTAACAACTTACCCGCCGTGGGTTGCCAACATCGTTCCTGTGCCGAAGAAGGATGGCAAAGTCAGGATGTGTGTCGATTACCAGGATTTGAACAGGGCGAGTCCGAAAGATGATTTCCCATTACCTCACATTGATGTATTGGTGGATAATACAGCTCAATCCTCGGTATTCTCTTTCATGGATGGTTTCTCGGGCTATAATCAGATCAAGATGGCGCCTGAGGACATGGAAAAGACGACATTCATTACACCTTGGGGCACGTTCTGTTATAAGGTGATGCCATTTGGGCTGAAGAATGCCGGTGCTACCTATCAGAGAGCTATGACGACTCTCTTTCATGACATGATGCACAAAGAGATTGAAGTGTACGTGGATGATATGATTGCGAAGTCGCAGACAGAAGAGGAGCACCTGGTTAATTTGCAGAAGTTGTTTGACAGGTTGGTCAAGTTCAAACTGAGGCTGAACCCAAACAAGTGTACGTTTGGAGTGAGATCAGGGAAGCTGTTAGGCTTCATTGTCAGTGAGAAAGGGATTGAGGTTGATCCGGCGAAAGTCAAAGCTATTCAGGAGATGCCTGAACCGAAAACGGAAAAGCAGATTCGTGGGTTTTTAGGGAGATTGAACTACATTGCAAGGTTTGTATCTCACCTAACTGCCACGTGTGAGCCAATTTTCAAATTGCTTAGAAAGAATCAGGCTATCAAGTGGAATGATGATTGTCAGAAAGCTTTTGACAAGATTAAAGAGTATTTACAGAAACCTCCAATCCTGATCCCTCCAGTTCCAGGGAGACCATTGATAATGTACCTGTCAGTGACCGAGAACTCGATGGGGTGTGTATTGGGACAGCATGACGAGTCTGGTCGAAAAGAGCATGCCATATACTACCTTAGCAAAAAGTTTACCGACTGTGAAACCAGATATTCATTGCTCGAGAAAACTTGCTGTGCTTTGGCCTGGGCTGCTCGCCGACTGAGGCAGTATATGCTGAACCATACTACCTTGTTGATTTCTAAGATGGATCCAGTGAAATATATCTTTGAGAAGCCGGCTCTCACCGGACGTGTTGCCCGTTGGCAGATGATCTTAACTGAGTATGATATCCAATACACGTCTCAGAAGGCTATCAAAGGTAGTGTTTTGTCGGACTACCTCGCTGAACAACCGATTGATGACTATCAGCCTATGATGTTCGAATTCCCTGATGAAGACATCATATATCTAAAGATGAAAGATTGTGACGAGCCTCTTGCCGAGGAAGGACCGGATCCTG
Source organism: Lathyrus oleraceus (assembly GCF_024323335.1). Taxonomy (NCBI): domain Eukaryota; kingdom Viridiplantae; phylum Streptophyta; class Magnoliopsida; order Fabales; family Fabaceae; genus Lathyrus; species Lathyrus oleraceus. Next base: position 278,806,822 of record NC_066581.1, read on the forward strand.
ATGACAAGTGGACATTGATGTTTGATGGGGTTGTGAATGTGAATGGTAATGGTGTTGGCGCAGTGCTGATCAATCCTAAAGGTGCCCATATACCTTTTTCTGCCAGATTGACGTTTGATGTCACCAACAACGAAGCTGAGTATGAGGCTTGTATCATGGGGATAGAGGAAGCCATTGATTTGAGAATCAAAACTCTTGATATATTTGGAGATTCCGCTCTAGTGATCAATCAGGTCAATGGAGATTGGAATACGAACCAGCCGCATTTGATTCCATATAGAGATTACACCAGAAGAATACTGACGTTCTTCAAGAAGGTGAAGTTATACCATGTCCCCCGGGATGAGAATCAGATGGCTGATGCTTTAGCTACTTTATCTTCCATGATAAAAGTTCATTGGTGGAATCATGTGCCACATGTTGCGGTAAATCGACTCGAGAGGCCTGCGTATGTGTTTGCAGCCGAGTCTGTTGTTGCGATTGATGAGAAGCCGTGGTACTACGACATCAAGAATTTCCTCAAGACTCAGGAGTATCCTGATGGTGCATCGAAGAATGACAAGAAAACCCTGAGAAGGCTAGCTGGAAGCTTTTATTTGAATCAGGATGACGTGCTGTATAAGAGGAACTTTGACATGGTCTTGCTCAGATGCGTGGATAGACACGAAGCAGACATGTTGATGCAGGAAGTGCACGAGGGTTCGTTTGGTACACATGCTGGTGGTCATGCAATGTCGAAGAAACTGTTGAGAGCCGGTTATTACTGGATGACTATGGAATCCGATTGTTTCAAGTATGCTCGGAAGTGCCATAAGTGTCAAATCTATGCTGATAAGGTGCATGTACCACCAAGCCCGTTGAATGTCATGAACTCGCCTTGGCCGTTCGCCATGTGGGGCATTGACATGATTGGGAAGATTGAGCCTACTGCTTCGAATGGACATCGCTTCATCCTGGTTGCGATTGACTACTTCACCAAGTGGGTGGAAGCAGCTTCCTATGCTAATGTTACCAAACAAGTGGTTGCCCGGTTCATCAAGAAAGAAATCATCTGTCGTTATGGAGTTCCTGAGAGAATCATCACTGACAATGGTTCGAATCTCAACAACAAGATGATGAAAGAGCTTTGCAGAGATTTCAGGATCGAACATCACAATTCTTCTCCTTACAGACCGAAGATGAACGGTGTTGTAGAGGCGGCAAACAAGAATATCAAGAAGATTGTGCAGAAGATGGTCGTTACGTACAAGGATTGGCATGAGATGCTGCCTTTCGCTTTGCATGGGTACCGTACCTCAGTACGTACGTCGACCGGGGCAACCCCGTACTCCCTTGTGTATGGTATGGAAGCAGTCCTACCAGTTGAAGTGGAGATCCCTTCTCTGAGAGTTTTATTAGATGTCAAGCTGGACGAAGCCGAGTGGATTCGTACAAGGTTTAATGAGTTAAGCCTTATCGAAGAGAGACGGCTAGCAGCTGTGTGCCATGGGCAGTTATATCAGAGAAGGATGAAGCGAGCCTTTGATCAGAAAGTGCGTCCTCGGACATTCCAAACTGGAGATCTAGTTTTGAAGAGGATCCTTCCTCCCGGTACAGATAACAGGGGCAAGTGGACTCCTAATTATGAAGGTCCATATGTTGTGAAGAAGGTTTTCTCCGGTGGAGCCTTGATGCTTACAACTATGGATGGTGAAGATTTTCCGTCCCCTGTCAACTCAGATGTAGTCAAAAAATACTTCGCATAAATTGACCCGCTGGACAAAAAGAACAAAAGAGTCCAGACAAAAAGGGGCATCCCGGCGAACCAAAAAACAGAAAGGAAAGGTTCGGGCAAAAGTTAGGGATAAAATGAAAAGAATTTGTACACCCGGTAAGGCGAAAACCCGCAAGGGCGGCTTAGGCAAAAATGGGTATCCCGGTGGATTGAAAACCCGAAAGGGCGATCCAGCCAAAAGAGGGATTAGAGCGAAGACTACAGTCTGAGTTATCTGTACTTCATCGCGCTTCATTCGTCTGCCGTCTCGAAAGATGTGATCGGTCCAGTCAGTCTTCTCAGAAAGCAAGGAAGCTGGGAGGAGAACCGATGATCTGTGGGTTATAACAGAATTGGGAAATAGTGGATGCCGTATTCACATTGCCATTAGGATAGTGTGTTTTCCTTTTGTGCGCAATTACCTCTTTCTAGGGATTGCTTCCCAATGTATTTGCCTTTTCAGGCACATTTTCAATCAATAAAAGTTGTTATTCAGATAAATAGCTCGCTTGTTTTTATTTTTACTGTTTTGTTTGCAAAAACGTCCGAATTTTTGATAAACATTGCATATAATAAAACATGAAGGCTTAACAATAACTTGCAGAAGGATGAAACATTTGAAAATCATTTTGAATGTTGAGGACACTTGAGCGTATCTTGTCCATATACCCCTGGGGCATTGTGTTTTGTTGTATTGCAGGTCGTCATCTGTGAGCATGTTCCCCAGCAGGTCCTTCTTCGAGCGAGTTTGATATCTGTCAGAGTTGTGTTCCTCTGCAGAGGTGTCTGTGGATGGTACCTTCTTTCCTCAGCAGATTTAAAGATTGCCTATCCTCGGTAGGCCGGTGTTTGCAGATTTCCTCAGCTAAGAACCTCGCTGAGTACCTGGCAGGTGTTGTCCCCAGGAGGGCTTCCCCAACGGAGTTTGTCATGAAGATTTTGTTTCCCAGCAGTTGGGTTTGTGATGTTGGTGTCCCCCAGCATGGCCGTGAGTGCTCTCCCCACCAGAGTTGTTTCTCCTCAGCAGAGTGGTGTGGGTTTTTTCCTCAGTGTTCCCCGAGTGGAGCGGGTTTCAAAGAAATATTTCTCCAGCAGAGTTCATCCTACTTGTGGATTGGACGAGTTTCCGTGGCGGATCGGTATTTGCATCCCTAGCTGAGTTTATCCCCATTTGTGGATTGGATGGGTTGTTCCCAGTGGAGTAGTGGTTATTCCCCAAAGCAGAGTTGTCCTACCTGAGGTTTGGTTAAGTCTTCCCCCAGTGAAGTGCTATATCATTCTCCAGTAAGGTGATCTTGTTACTCCAGAGGGTACTTTCCCCGAAGAGTTGCTTGGTGTTATCTTCCCCAGCGAAGTCTATCCTGTTCCCGGCAACCATGTTGTTTCTCCAGTATGAGTGAAAAGTCGGTGCTTTCTCCGCAAAGCATCCCCAGATGAAGGCTCTCCCCGCAGGGTATCCCTCAGGAAGAGTCTCCCCGCAGAGTGGAAGTATCTGATCGCTTGGCTCCCTAGCCAGGGTTCATTTGCATTTTGCATATAGTAATCATTGCATCCTCAAAAATGCGTAGCATTTCCATTCGATGTGGAGCATTACGCCATAGAAAAATTCCAACATATGCATTCATGTGTCCGAAACCCAATCAGACCGTATCCCCGGTAGAGGCGGATTTTTGTTCAACATGTACGACACGTTTTCTACAGTTGCTCCTAATGGTGTTCTGGATTAATCCCCAGAGAGGTTTATTTCCTCATCCGTTGGTGAAAGGAAAGCCTGTTTCTCCCCAGTGAGACCCCCTGCAAGTGTCAAGCCTTGCCTTGACATATGTAGATGTCTTTATCCTGTCAGCACCCGCGCGTGTTGTTTCCTTGGTGTCGGTAAACACCATCTTTCGGTGATTTCCCAGTCATGCGTAGTGTCTGGTCTTCTTTGGTGTCGGTAAACATCATTTTTCGATGTTCGTAACGTCGTCCTTCTTCCCTAGTGAAGATTCCTCCTCTCCGTTGGTGTCGATAAACGTCGAGTTTTTCCCTATCATCCGTTGATGATTTGGTTGCGTCCTTCTCTCCCCAGAAGAGTCCTCCTCTCCGTTGGTGTCGATAAACGTTGAGTTTTTCCTATGCGTCTGTTGGCGTATAGTTGATATCTTTCCCCACAGGGTCTTCCCCAGTTGAACCTCCTCTCCGTTGGTGTCGATAAACGTCGAGTTTTTCCTAGTCGTCCGATGATGTCTAGTTGCTTATTCCCTACAGATCATTTGGTAATACCATATGATTCCCCTCAGAGTTCCTCCTCTCCGTTGGTGTCGATAAACGTCGAGTTTTTCCTATTCATCCTATGGTGTCTAGTTGTACCCTTCCCCATGTGGATTTACCTCCCCGTTGGTTTCGATAAACGTTGTGTTTTTCTCATTCGTCCGATGACGTCTGATTGTATACCCTATTCCCATTCATTCATTAATGTCTGGTTGATTTCCCAGCCAAAATCCCCAGTAGACGTCCTATTTGGTGTCCGGTTGTGGTCTCCCTTTCGTCCGTTGGCGTCTGGTCGAGTTTTCTCCTTCTCCGTTGGTGTCGATAAACGTTGAGTCTCCCTTTCGTCCGTTGACGTCTGGTTGAGTTTTCTCCTTCTCCGTTGGTGTCGATAAACGTTGAGTCTCCCTTTCGTCCGTTGACGTCTGGTTGAGTTTTCTCCTTCTCCGTTGGTGTCGATAAACGTTGAGTCTCCCTTTCGTCCTATGACGTCTGGCTGAGTTTTCTCCTTCTCCGTTGGTGTCGATAAACGTCGAGCTTATCCCTTTCGTCCGATGACGTCTGGTCGAGTCTTCCCATTCATCCTATGATGTCTGGTTACCTCTCCGTTGGTCTTGGTAAACGTTGAGTTTTTCCCATTTTGTCCGCTGACGTATGGTTGTATCTTTTCCTGGTCGTCCCAGTAGAGTTGGTTTACCTCTCCGTTGGTCTTGGTGAACGTTGAGTTTTTCCTAGTTGTCCATTGGCATCTAGCTGAAGATTTCTGATCCCATTCATCGTGTGTCGATGTCTGGATGTGGTTGTACTCTGAAACAGAAAAAGAAGAAAACAAGAAAAAAATCATTCTCAGCAGTGTGCAAATTTCTACGGTACTTGGTATTCAATCCCTGTTTACCCTGAAGGTCTGACAGCCATTGCTCTCATCCATTCGGGTTCCCAGTTGATTGAATAGGGGCAGCTGTAGCACCTCAAATTTGCACCCTCCCATTTGTATATTCATTTCATTTTTAGGTTAGTAACATTTGCATATCATCATGAGCATGCATTTCAGCTACACAAGCAAAGTTCAACATAATATGGCGGTGATTCGAATTCGGAGCCTTATGTTTACACCTAGTGGAAACTAGGATTTCTCAGCGAATTCGGGGTGGCCCCAATCGAAGCCTAGCGTGGAGATGTTTGGGTATTATGCTTCAATTTGGTGTCAATGGTGGGTTCTGGAGGGATCAAGACCCTGATTTAAAGGCCTTTACTTGGTCATGGTTCCATACCCTAATCAGGTCAAACTCCTATATTGTGGCCTCCTAATCCTAGTTCGGCTGGTACATCATCATTCAAGATGCTTGATCTCCTTGCTTGGTCAAATGGCATTTAGCAACTTCTTGTTCCTAGTTCATTCAGGTGAAGAAATTCCATTCATTACATGATCATGACGGGTCTGTTACATGAAAGAATGCAAAGAGAGGTGTGTTAACCAATAGTTGACTTTTTGACCAACGGTTGACTTTTTGGTCAACTTTGACCAAAGTCAACTCAAACCCTTAAGTCAGGTATTGATTCATCTGTGAAGAGTTCATTGGCCCTGTCATGTAAGGCATTCCATGTCAGGTTTTAATTAATCCGATACGAAGTCAAGTCTTGATTCATGATAATTACAAATATCCATTCATATTCAAGAAGTAATTTCAAGTGTCAAGATCAAGTCAAAATCTCACATTCATTCACAATCACTTACAATTCATCACAAATGTACAAGCATTGGGGAAAATACAAAAAAAATAAGCTTTAACCAATTGTTGACTTTGGTCAACGGTTGACTTTTTGGTCAACTTTGACCAAAGTCAACTCATCCATTTTTAACCATCTAAGGCCTAATCTAGCTCTTTTCCCGTGATTTATCATCCAAGAGTCGTTTTTGAGGGGTTTGACTTTGTATCTTCATGTCCAAGTAGCTTGTCTCATTTTCAACTTCATGTGTACCTCGCCATGACTTGGTTTTGTGATTTTTGCCAACCATGATGTTGCACTGCTAACAGGGACTTGCGTGCACCAAAACCAAGCTTCACAGTCACATGATTTGATACTACACTTACATTGGCCATTTGAACGAAAGAATGCTCCTGAGTTTGGTCCGAGACTCGATGCTACCATCCTGCCATCATCCTGCAGCAGCCTGCAAGGAAAACCATTTGGCACAATGTCAAACAGAAATAGGACCTGCAATTAAAGAATTCAATTCAGGATGATAAGAGCAAGGTATCATCAATCCAAGGTCCCTTGCAACTTACAGTAACAAATGGCATGCCTTTGTTTAAGTTGAAGCTCAAGGACGAAAGAAAGATTTATGCTGCTACAAAGAATAGTTTAGCATCACAGGAGAAGAAGGATTTAGGATACTGTTTTACTTTCTATTTGGTGAATGGAATTAAAAAGAGGAGGAAGTGGAGAATTTCATCTAGTGCGTGGCTGTTCATGAAAAGAAAATATTTTTGAACGAGTTTGGATTCGGCATCTCACGTACCATGTCCAACCTGTCATGAAGTATTGCAGAATTTTGCAACACTTTGTTGCAATTTATTCTACGAATTAAACCTTGAATGCACATGCACTTCTATCATAGAATACCTGCATAAGGAGACCGATGTGATTCTAATGACTACCCCAGCAAAATCCATAACAGTTGTCAAATGCAAGGCAAGAAATGGAATTTGAGTCATAATAATGGTGATTACCCTGTTGCAAAACCAAAGCCAAGAAAAACCTGCAGAGACAGGGCGAGCTATCTGAGCACACCAACACAGACCTACAATCCAAAAAATGCAGTTCAATTCAAATCAATGAGTTTCAAAATAATAAACAGTTCATGAAAGAGCAGTTCAGGTAAAGAAGCAAGTCACCCAACGTAAATCAATTCAGTTATCCATGGGTCAAAAGATTGAAGGCAAATGGATTAGAAATTTGAACTTGTGGTAAAAACCACGTGACTTAATTCAAAACTCACCTTCACTTAAATCCAGCTGGCAAAAATCAGGATCTAACAACCCAGATCCAATTCTCCAATTTGCCCCTTGGATCAAGCCTATATAAGAGGCAATCATTGCCAATCATTGGGTTCGAAAGATTTTTCCCTGATTCCAAAAAGCTTCTGCACTCAATCCTCACCTTCAGTACACGCTCATCCTCCATTGTTGTGGGAGCTTCATCATTCGAAGCTCTACACGGCAGAGCTAAACCACCACTTCCACCTCGATTCTTCAACGACATTCACTGCATCAATCTTCAACCATACTCACAGAAGCTTCAACCACCGTAACAAATTCACGACACCTTCACCATCAACAATCAACATCTCACCAGAATCACTCCAAGAAAGAAACTGAAGAAGAAGAAACAACCGCAAGAATCCATAGGGAAGAAGCAGGAATATAGCGTAAAAGATTCATACGGAAGAGGAAGGATAATCACCTGTGAACATCATTAACAACTTCGGAATACCGGTATCGGTTCGATCTGAACCGGTGACGAACGCCTCCTTGTGGCTGAACGTAAACGGAAGGACCGACGGAAGTCCGACACGGAGAAATCACTCATTATACGCCTCGATTGCTCGCGTACGCCTCTGGATCCAACACCGGCGTCTACTTCACTCGGTCATCGTCGGCGCTTCACCGTCAATAAAACCACGTCCATCTTCTTCAGCTCATCCTCGTCGGAATTCACATCGGAGGTATTTATCTTTTCCCTTTAGTTCGGCATAAATTCGCCACCGTATTGTGGAGTCGTTCTTAGAGATCGTGAACCCTAAGCTAGTTGTTTGAGTTGACGCGAATCCTCCGTGTGATTTCGCCTGTGAGAGTTTGGTTTCTTGGAAGGACATCCTCGATTCGGACGGATTATGGAGAGTTAAGGGAAACTATTCCCGTGCGTAGGTTCGGTTTGGAATTTCGCTGTATTGACATGGTTTTGGGGGTGATAGGAGCTCCGCCGTCCCCGGCGATGAGCTCCGGCGTGGCGGAGTTGTTTAAACACGCGTTGTTTCCATTTTTCCTTAGAGACATTTTGTTCACAGGAAGGCGAAGAAGGGATATACATCCCGTTGATGCAGCCTTGGGTTTGGTTGGGCCTTAGGCCCGAGCCTTCGGTATTTCCATGCTCCTTTCGCTATCCATACCCCCTCAGTGTGGGCTTAGCCTTTAGGCCCAGTTTGCTGAATTTCTGAATAATCCATGGCTTGGTTTTTACAATAGTTAATTAGGTTAACTAGTAATTAGGATTAATTGTGATATTATTAGAAATAAATTTCAGAATTTTATCATTTTTTATTTGTCAAATTAGAATTAGAATTTGTTGATTTAGCATGATGTTTAGAATAGTCTAATAGTTTTTTTTTTTGAAATAAGTAGGTGTGGTTAGTAGGTTACTTGTTTAGTTGCTGTTAATAATTAGAAAAAGTTAATTAGGATATTAGCCTAGAATTTTAGAAACAATTAGAAATATTATTAGAATTAGATAATCTCTTGGATTTTTTTAGAATATTAGATCTAGCTTAGATTTTAATTGATTCTAATTAGGATCTCATAATAGAATTTTAGTTCAATATTAATCCCTAATTGTGAAATGACTATTCTACCCCTAGGCTTAGAAATAATTCAATCTTGTGTGCTCCCTTAATTTTAGGACATGTTATCACTTGAGTAAATGAATTTCATGTGGAGTATCAGCTTCTGTTCTGGATTTTTTCCCTCTTTTGACCCTAGGCTTTGACCTAGTGGTTTGGACTCACTGTTTGGATTATGGATTTCAAGTTCAAAGGCACATTGCCATGATTGGAGTGCCTCATTCATTTAAGCCTGATTATTGGTTGATGTTGGCTAACATTGTGTTGTTTTGTAGGCTTTGAGAACAAATTCACTTGTGCTTGTGCCTTGCTCATTGTCTGATGATGCTTTGTCTGTCTGTTTAATATTGACTGTTGGTTGTTTGTCTATACAGTTTAACTGATTGTTTTAGATTTTTTCACAGGTACCTAAGTGGCTTTGAGTTCATTTTGAACTTTGCTTTGCTAGCTTGTGGTTGCTTACCACTGAGGTATAATCTTCTGACTTCATGTAGTCTGGAAGACCTGGCCTGTTACTTGGCCAGGCAACTGTCTGAAGTCCTCCTTAAGAGGCGATGTTTGTGGTTGTTTACATTTTTGCCAGGCAGGGAAAGTCCTTATTTAAGGCAATTGGTGGAAGCCAAGGGATATGCAATCTATCCCCCACTATTCTGTTGAGTCGTCCCTCTGCTCGCACGGCTGTGTGTTGATGCATTGGGACACAAACCCAAGATCTTGTGATGTTGCACAATCGAGTCAGAGTCTCGAGCGTAGAAGGGTCCCTCCATTCTGGACCCACGCTCCTTTGTCTGAAGCTCTCCCTGACCAGGGATAAGAGCTGTGAAGTCTTATCTTCACTCTCCTTTCATCAGCTTCACCTTAGCCCCTCAATGGCAAGGTTAAGAGCTAACCTTACCCCGATACAGAGGCTTGTTTGTTGAGGTTGATATGACCCCTCGACTAAAGCCTAGCCTTGATGTTTGAGCCCCTTGTTGGTGTGTTTATTTCATGCTGTATATGTTTGTGTGGTGTGATTGTATCCCCTAGGTTTGCTAGACTCCGCGTAGTCTCGTTTGCATGACAATTAAGGTAGCACGGTTCCTTCGTATAGGACTTCCTTTCTTGCTTGAGCTTTCCTAAAACACAAACAAACATTATCCCCTCTTAAGGATACGTCAACTCCTTCTACTACAGGTGAGTAAGTCTCCAAAGGTCGAGCATCCGGTAGATTGCGTAGTGACGTTGTCCACCTAAAAAACACAAACCAACAGGAAAAGTTTAGCCGAACTACGGCAACTCTGATTCTCATGTCCAGATGAGATACGTAGGCACGAGATGCGATGTCTTGTCGAGTTTGACTAACAACTAACACTAATTCTTTTCTCTCGCCCTCGTTGCGATTGAGACCTCCCCTTTCTCTTGCCCTAGTTGCAATCGAGACCCTTGCTTCCTGTGCAAGTTAGGTTAGGTGTGGCTTGCTTCCTGTGCGAGTCATGTTTAGGATAGGCTTGCTTCCTGTGCAAGTTAGCTAGAAACCTTAACTTAGGGACGACTTTGCATGACAACATCTAGGCTCGAGTGGTAGTCTCCCTAGTGTTGTGTCTCCCTCTGTTATCTGGTTAGGCTAGTCCTTTTTCCCTGCGTAGGGGAACTACATCGCCCTGATCTTCATACCAGATGAAGTATGTAGGCAGGAGATTGAGTTGATCTCTCCGGGCGCCCTTTTTCTTTTTTGTGTGTGTTGTTTGACAGTTGCTAGGCTCGAGTGCCTGACTCCTTAGCAATCTATTGTCTGTTTGTTTGAGTGTGTGTTTGACAGTTATAGGCTCGAGTCCCCGACTCCCTATTAACTTGTGTGTGTTCTGGTTGGAGTCCGACGTAAGTCCAGCGATTGGCAGTTGGTTTCCTGTGGGTGTGTTTTGGTTCGGATGCTGATGTAAGTCCAGTGATTGGCATTCGGGCTCCACGTTTGCCTTTGTGTGTTTGTTTGTGTGTGTGTCAGCCGAGCTACGAATGCTCTGATTCTTCTCTCGTCCGAGAAGATACGTATGCATAGGATGCGACATCCTAGCGAGCATGTGTCGTTTCCCCGGTCCGAACTACTTAGACTCTGATGTCTATGCCTGATAGACTAAGTAGGCCCAGGATGCGATATCCTGCCGAGTCAGTTTCAGTCTTGTTTGTTTTCTTGCGTCTCTTTCAGCCAGTGTGTGTGTGTGAGCAGTGTTTTCAGCAACCATTTTCCTTCCTATTGTGCGTGGATCCCGTAGAGTACTACGGATGCGTAGGGGTGCTAATACCTTCCCTTCGCATAACCGACTCCCGAACCCATTCTCTTTGGTCGCGAGACCATGTTCTTTCCAGGTTTACTCTGAGCGTTTCCTTTCCCTCTTTTGGGATAAATAACGCACGGTGGCGGCTCTGTTGTTCTTGTTCTCCCGCCGGTTTTTCGCGTAATGCGACATCCGCGTTGATATTTCCTTTCCATCACTCGTCCGCGTGGATCCCTCCCTTTCCGACACTCGTCCGTGTTGGTCTTTCCTTTCTGGCACTCGTCCGTGTTAATGCTCTCTTTCTCAATAATCGTTTGTATTGATCCTTAACACTTTGCCGTGTTGGTACCTCCTTTCGATACTCGTCCATATTGAATTGATTCACTCGTCCGTGTTGATCCTCTTCCCAATACTCGTTCGTATTGACCTCAACGCTTGCCTGTGTTGTTAAAACCCTCTTGATATTCGTTTGTATTGGTATCTATCACTCGTCTATGTGGACCTCACCCTCCTTCTTAACCTTTTATTAGAAAGACCTTTTTCTAGTACATATGAGTCGTTGTTACCTGTTGTGCGAGAAGATCATATATCCCCGGCAAGACACCTCATTTGACTTTGTGAAATCCTGCGGGAATACATCGATCACCTGTTACATGCCAAAACATGATAGGGGAGGCAAGAAAAGAATAAGAAGAAGAAAAAAGAGAAATCTTAGAGAAAGACGAAAAATAATCAATCATTTTGCATTAGCATACTGCATATGCCATGCATACCTATCACATATACCCATCTACCACATAACATTCCAATTCCCAGCAGTTGCCCTGCACAAAGACCAACTTGTTCATCCCAAATCCTAGTGAAAGAGTTCTTTGTGACCTATCTTCAGACTTCATTTGTTCCTGGCGGGAAAATTTTGTGATATTCTAGTATTTAATCACTTCTCACCTTGATTGTCCGAACGCCACTACTGTCCGTACATTCAGGTTTGAGAAGATTAAATAGGGGTAGTTGTCATATCCCAAAATTCACCATACCCTTCACATTGTTTAGCTAGGTCACTAACCCTAATCATTTGCATATCATCCTCGTCCATTCATTTCATTTGAATGAGCATGGTTTGATACAAGGAGATACATGACTTGAATTCATGTGTTTCTGGTGTATAATTGGGTTGATAGTTTGTTCGTCGCGTCAGTTGGATTCACTAGTACGTGGCATTTGTAGTCATCATTTTGTCATCATGTCAATAATTGTTCTGATTAATTCTAACGTCGTATTGATTTCAACTTCAAATTAACTTTTGAAGTTTAAGTTGATCTGGAGGTTATATTTGATCTTGGAAAATAAATTTGGTTTTAGAAATCATTTCACTCTTTTCCGAATTAATTTTAGAAGTTCAACTTGAGTTGGACGAGTCAAATTGATTCTTGAAAAGTCAAATTGGTTTTGGAAATTTAATCATTTCTGGCTAGAGTAAGCCCATTCATTTTTAAGCCCATTTACCCTTTTTTGTTTTGTCAAAATCCATTCTTTCTAACCAAAAATCCAAATCCACTTTCCAAAATCCATTTTTATCATTACCATTTTTTATCAATTTCATTCATCTAATAACCCATTGACCAATTAACCAACCCACATGTTAAATCCAAATATCCAAATTAATTTGTCATTATCCAAGTATCAAAGTCCATGTCCACTTCATAATCTATTAAATCCATTTTTATCCAATTTAACATCCATGAAAAAACCACTGCATAAATGAGCCCATTTACATTTTTCCTAAGCCCAAGTGTCATAAGTCAAATGAGACAAAAATAAAAAAGGAAGGTAATTGATTGAAACAAAAGTTGCATAAGTTGCTTTACACCAACAGAAAATGCAGCAGAAAAAACTAATCCAAGCTGCAAGTCAAAACGCAGGAAATTGGAATGCAATATAAACCAAACGACATTTCACAACGCAAAACTGCAAATGAAGGAAAGCTGCAAAACAACTTAATGCCAAGCCAAAGCTACAGTAGTACAATAATCCAAACGCGGCTTAATCTCAAGCTATAACGGCAACGCGAACGTCAAAACGCAGGCCAACAAAGTATGAAACGCACGACATGCCGTAAGCTTCCAAAACGCGGTGTAATAAAAAAAGGGTAAAGCTAACTTGTGCTCCAAGGGCACATGTTAAGAAACCCATAAATAGAAATTTTGTTTTGAAAAAATAAATAAAATTATTAATTGTAAGTTTGTAATAAATTCAATACACAATTTCCAAGAAATTGTTTCTATATTTATCTATTAACTTGTGCCCTTGGGGGACAAGTTAGCATTACCCATAAAAAAATGCAACAAAATGCAGCATAAAATCAGTTTCAATGCAAACGACGTGACCAGTTACTAAAATGCAAGAGTTGTTATTCCAACACGTCAACAGAAACGCGCCCTTCATACCGCATATCCAATGTTGAAAAACTCTATAAAAGCTCATGGATTGAGTCTTCTCTTCTTCTTAAAAAAAATATCCGCAGAAAATCGCCACAACACAACCGACCGCTCGCCGCAACCTGCAACTCACCTTTAAAGTTTGTCCGCTTCATTCCCGAACTAACCTCAATCGCAGTTTGGGATGATTGTCGTAATCCTCTTTCACCACACCAGCTTCATCACCCGCGCATCCTTCATCATCTTCTATCTCAAAGCTTCTGGAACTCAGATCTTGAATCAATAACATCCAACAACCTGTAACAACCGAGCGCTACATCCGATCACGACTCAAAATAGGATCATAACAGAACAGGAGAGGAAGAAAGAGGAGTTTCATTCAGCGGAAGCAAGAAGAAAAGGATTGAAGAACAAAAGTCGATTACCAGAAGTACGATTCGATATCGCTGATCCGCCACCATTTAAACTCGGTTTTCATCATCTATCCAGCATGAAATCTTCATGACTCGGTAACTTTTGCATTTTATTTTAGTGATTTCTTCCGCTTATTGCATTTTATGAACTTCCGTTTGGTTTATGTTTCATTAGTAGTTTTCCTCATTTTGTCGCATTTTATGCGTTTCTGTGTAGAATGTTGGTTTCCAGGTTTGATTAAAAGTCCGCAAGTCTGTACCGGAAGAAGGGATGTTAGAGGCTAGAGAAAAAACGAAAAACGGATAAAATAGTGGGCTGACACGGGTGCCCGTGTCACCTGACACGGCCCGTGTCAGCATGTGCAGACCAGCCAGCAAAAATCCAGTAAAACAGTGGGCTGACACGGGTGCCCGTGTCAGCAGGGCGTGTCTTCTCCTCCTATAGAGGAGCCAACACGAGCAACAGTGTCACCTGACATGGCCCGTGTTGGCCATTTTGTTAAAAATTTTGATTCTTCTAATTTTTACTCCTGTGGACATCTGGAGGGCATTTTGGGCATTTGGCATTACTTTTAGTTGTTTGGAAACTATTTAGTTGGATGGGAAGCACTGAAAGAGGGACTTTTTTGGATCGTGAAAAGAAAAGATACGAAAAGAGGAAGTAAGGTATGGAGAAGAGAATAGATCTTCAAGATCGGAAGAAGTTGAAGATCAACGTTCATCAACAACAACTTGTAATTTCTTTAATTTGTAATCTTTTATCTTTGAATATTATGAGAGGCTAAACCCCCCAATGCTAGGGGGTGTCCCTGAATTGCTACTGTATGATTTTTTGATCCATGTTCTTATAATCAGTGATGTTTTCGTAATTCAAATTATTATACAACGTGCTTAATGCTTAATTTTATCGGACAAATGAAATTCTGATTTCTGGTTAAGGTTTAGGTCGAACAAACCGCCTTATCACGTGTTGTATAATAAAACCCGCGTTTAATCACTTAGGAATGAGGATCAAACTTGGTTAGCGTAAATTCTTGATAACATAAATAATTCTTAACAACAATTTAATTGAGTAAGGAATTAGGAGTGAAATTGCCTGTTAAATGGTTTTGGCTAAGGAATTAGAGAAAACTACTCTGGAGAAACTGTTTTGAATTATAATAACATCGATGTTATATGATATGGAAAAAGTGGAATACACAGAAATTCATACACCTGGCCTTAGCATTATTTCTCATATTGGTCAAACTGTTTTTATACGCTTTATATTTTTATTTCTTATCAGTTGTGAAAACAATCATCAAACCCCATATGAACTTTTGTTCAATTGAATTATTCTAAAAAATTGATACTTTCTACGCAGTCCTCTAGACTGATACTCGGGAATAAACCCTTTTCATTACTACATTGGTGCAAATAGGACACTTGCTATTTTACCGATCAAGTTTTTGGCGTCGTTGCCGGGGACTGCCAAAAGTATAAGTTGAAATAATTCAATTGGAATTTTGTTGCTCTGCAGCTAAATTTTTTTTATTTTTGTTTAATCTAATAATTGTTTAATCTGTGTATGCGAGGTAAGGCCTCAGCTGAATTTCTTTTTGACGCAGAACCCGAAAGATTATTGCGTGCAAGACGACGAAAAGCTAGGCTGGAACTTTCAGAATCAGCGCCTATTATTTCTGAGTCCGAAAAAGAAGAAGCTATTTATGTTCATTCTGAAGACTCAGAAGCTGTTTCTGAACCTATGGCTGAACCACTGGGTGAAGCCCCACCACCTCCTGCAGAGAGACTTTTGGGTGACTATGGGGGTGCAAATGCTCCTACTGGAAGGTTAACAATTGTGAACCAACCGGTAAATGTTGATCACTTTCAGCTGCACCCGTCAACGATTCGTCAACTCGAGAGAAGACCGTTCTCTGGAAAAATCAATAAAGATGCCAACAAGCATTTACAAAGATTTCTGACCATGACGACATCGTTGAAAATTGAGGGACACTCAGAAGAAGCAAAAAAGTTGGTTATGTTCCCGTTTACATTGTCGGAAGATGCTGGAGAGTGGTTTTACTCTTTACCCGCGGGAAGCATAACAGCTTGGCAACAAATGGAGACAACATTTCTGAATGAGTACTTCCCTGCTTCTGTGTATATCCGCAAGAGATATGATATTGTTAACTTTAAACAGAAAGAAGGAGAGTCACTCGGAGACGCGTACAAGCAGTTCAAGCGGTTGTTGGTTGCATGTCCTACACATAACATGGATGCAACTGAACAAATGCAAAACTTTGTGAATGGACTTAGAATGAAGACTAAGCAACTCATAGACACAGTTGCCGGTGGTTCAACAAACTTTACAACAGCCACTGGAATAAAGAAAATCATTGAAGCCATTGCAGCAAATGAACATCTGGAACTCTATGACCGCAGTGTAAGTCAAACCGAAGGTATCATTGATCTTAAATTGGCAAATCAAGTTATGAAGATGGAAGACCAAATAACAGCTGAAGTAGAGAGAAGACTCAAGAAAATGACTCTTGACACGCAAACTGTGGCACAAGTGCAACCGGTCCAACCTATTCAGGCTGTTAGTTATGAAATTTGTGGAGGTCCGCACTTCGCCATGCATTGTGTGGCAACTGCTCAGCAGGTTGAAGAGATTAATTTTCTGAAGCAAAATAATCCGTACTCCAATACATATAATCCTGGATGGAAAAACCATCCAAATTTTTCCTGGAAGGACCAGCAAGGAAGTGCTCAGAAGCAAGTGCCCACCCAGTATTAAAGTCAAACACAACAGCAATACCGTCCACAACAACAGCAACCTTACCATCAGCAGCAGTTTCATCCTTCTCAACAACAATTCCAATAACAGGTTCCCAGAAAAGCAAATTGGGAAATTGCCATTGAAAAAATGGCAGCTCAAAGTTCTCAATTTCAAGAGGAGACGAGAAGTAATTTGAGAAACGCTGGTGCTTCTATAAAAAATCTAGAAGTGCAAATGAGTCAGATTGCTCAACAACTTGCGGGTTCGCAAACACCAGGTGCTTTACCGAGTACTACAGTTACAAATCCAAGAGAGCATAATAATGTGAGTGCTGTTACAACAAGGAGAAGTAAGGCAAAAGAAGTCCCCGAAAAAAATGTTGAACAAGAGGACCAATTGCTTGAAGTTGATTTGGAGATAAAAGAGAATGAAGTGGTTAGTGAGAAGGTGAGAGTATCTGAACCGGTAGCTAAAGAAAAAGTTAGTGAATCCAAGCCAGTTGTCAAACTCCCATTTCCAACAAGAAATAAGAAGAAGGAGAAACATGAGAAGAACTTTGAAAAGTTCTTGGAGATGTTCAAAAAACTTGAAATCAACATTCTGTTCTTGGAGGCACTTGAGCAAATGCCCTCTTATGCTAAATTTATGAAAGACATTATTCCAAAAAAGAGGAGCACTGACACTGACTCTATTGTACTAACCGAAACTTGCAGTGCTATTTTGCAGGGTATGAAGATCCTGATAAAGAAGAAAGATCGAGGCTCGGTGACTATCCCGTGCACTATCGGGGATAGATCGTTCAAGAAGGCCCTTATAGACTTGGGGGCAAGTGTGAGCCTCATGCCTTTATCCATTTACAAGAGGTTGGGGATTGGAAAGGTACAGGATACCCGAATGACACTTCAATTTGCTGATCACTCTGTGAAGAGACCTTATGGAGTGGTGGAAGACGTTCTTGTGAAGATTGATAAGTTTGTCTTCCCGGTAGACTTTGTGATCTTAGAAATGCCGGAAGATGAAGAGATACCGCTCATTCTGGGTAGACCATTTTTGGAAACCGGGAGGTGTTTGATAGATATAGAAGAAGGGACCATGACTCTAAAGGTTTATGACGAAGAATTAAAAATTGATGTGCGCAACACCATGAAATACAAAGACGATGTGGCCACTAGCCAACACATAGAGGTTATTGATCAAATAGTTATGCAAGAAAATCACCTAGGGGAACAAAAATTACCCTTGGAGAGAGTCCTAAGTCTCTCAATGTTTGAAGACACTCAAGAAGTGGGGGACGGGGAGATGGAAGTGGTAACTCTGATGGCAACACAACAGCCCGTTAAGGGATCCCGATCACTCAAATGGGAAAACTTAAGGGAACCTCAAGTTGAAGAAAAGAAAGATGAGACCAAGAAAATGGTTGAGCTGAAACAGTTACCTGACAATCTCAAGTATGTTTTTCTAGATCCCGAAAAGAAATGCCCGACGATTATAAGTTCTCATTTAGAGGTTTCTCAAGAAGATAAGCTTGTCAAGGTGTTGAAAAAACACAAAAGTGCCATGGGATGGACAATAGAAGACCTGAAGGGAATTAGCCCTACGGTGTGCATGCATAAAATTCTCATGGAGGATGGTCACAAACCGGTGGTTCAACCACAAAGAAGACTAAATCCCATGATGAAGGAAGTGGTCAGGAAAGAGGTTGTTAAACTGTTAGACGTCGGGTTGATTTATCCTATTTCCGATAGCTCTTGGGTGAGTCTGGTGCATGTGGTCCCGAAAAAAGGGGGAACTACAGTTATAAAGAATGAAAAAAACGAGTTACTTTCTACCAAGACGGTCACGGGTTGGCGTGTGTGTATCGACTACCGGAGATTGAATTTGGCAACCAGAAAGGATCATTTTTCGTTACCTTTCATTGATCAGATGTTGGAAAGGTTGGCAGGTCATGAGTACTACTGTTTCCTTGATGGATACTCTGGATACAACCAAATAGCGGTTGCGTCGGAAGATCAAGAGAAGACATCTTTTACGTGCCCCTATGATATCTTCGCATACAGAAGAATGCCATTCAGGTTATGTAATGTTCCAGCCACCTTCCAAAGGTGCATGACCTCCATTTTTGCAGACATGCTTGAAAAGCATATGGAGGTCTTCATGGATGACTTTTCGGTATTTGGTTTTTATTTTGATAATTGTTTAACTAACCTTTCCCTTGTTTTAGAAAGATGCCAACAAACCAATCTGATACTCAATTGGGAGAAATGTCACTTCATGGTTCGAGAAGGAATAGTCTTAGGTCACAAGATCTCTCACAAATGGATAGAAGTGGACCAAGCCAAGATTGAGGTAATCAAAAAGCTGCCACCTCCTGTGAATGAAAAAGGTATAAGAAGCTTCTTGGGACATGCGGGTTTCTACCGTAGGTTCATCAGAGATTTCTCGAAGATAGCTAAACCCTTAACTACCATGTTGGTTAAGGACAAGGCTTTCATTTTTGATAAGGACTGTGCCATTGCTTTTGAAACAATAAAAAATAAATTGGTGACAACACCTATCGTCATTGCTCCTGACTGGTCTCTACCCTTTGAGATTATGTGTGATGCGAGTGACATCGCAGTGGGAGCAGTGCTTGGGCAGCATAGGGATAAGCTCCTGCATGTTATTTATTATGCGAGTCATGTGTTGAACCCTGCGCAGATGAATTATGCAACTACCGAAAAGGAGTTGTTAGCTATAGTTTATGCCTTTGACAAGTTCAGGCAATATCTTTTGGGTTCTAGAGTCATTGTTTATACTGATGATGCTGCTTTGAAGTATTTGTTCGCTAAACAGGACTCAAAACCAAGACTTTTGCAGTGGATCCTGCTTCTCCAAGAGTTTGATGTGGAGATCCGGGACAAAAGAGGGTGCGAAAACACTGTAGCAGATCACCTTTCCCGGATGTCCCCAATAGAAGAGAATGAGGAAAAGCGCCCAATAAAGGATGAGTTTGTTGATGAACACATCCTCACTGTTATCGGAATGCCTTGGTTCGCAGACTATGCGAACTATCTAGTGGACGGGGTGATCCCGGACGATTTTGACTCTAACCGTAAGAAAAAATTTGTTCATGATTGCAGGTTCTATCTGTGGGACGTCCTCTTTTTGTACAAAAAGGGAATAGACGGTTTGGTCCGACGCTGTGTTCCAGAAGAAGAACAGAGGGATGTGCTGAAAGCCTGTCACGATTCGGACTATGGTGGACACTTTAGTGGTAATAGAACTGCTGTTAAAGTCCTCCAATCAGGTTTATACTGGCCGACACTACTCAAAGATGCTCAACAAATGATCAAAGAGTGTGATAAATGCCAAAGGATGGGAAACATTTCGAAGAGAAATCAAATGCCACAAAATCCCATGCTGGAAGTTGAACTCTTTGATGTGTGGGGTATTGACTTTATGGGTCCGTTTCTACCGTCATTTGGAAAGAACTACATTTTGGTGGCGGTGGATTATGTATCCAAGTGGGTGGAAGCAGTCGCGCTACCTACAAATGATGCAAAAGTGGTGGTCAAGTTTTTGAAAGAAAACATATTCGTCAGGTTTGGAGTGCCACGAGCCCTTATTAGTGATGAAGGAACTCACTTCTTAAATCACCTAATGGAGAAGCTACTCTTGAAATACAATGTGAAACACCGGATAGCCACTCCATACCACCCGCAAACCAGTGGTCAAGTTGAAGTATCAAATCGACAGCTGAAACAAATCCTAGAAAAGACGGTTAATGCTTCTCGCAAGGATTGGGCGAGTAAGCTCGATGATGCACTGTGGGCGTATCGTACTGCTTTCAAAACACCGATTGGTATGTCCCCGTATCAGTTGGTATATGGAAAGGTTTGTCGTCTACCTTTGGAACTGGAACACAAAGCCTTGTGGGCTTCCAAATTTCTTAACTTGGATCTTGAGAAAGCAGGAGAATCCCGAATTCTTCAACTCCACGAGTTGGAAGAATTCCGGAACCTGGCATATGAAAATGCGAAGATCTACAAAGATCAGACGAAGAAATGGCATGACAAAAGAATCTAAAGGAAAGAGTTCTGGGAAGGACAAAGGGTACTGCTATTCAACTCAAGAATGAAGTTGTTTTCTGGAAAATTGAGATCGAAATGGTCAGGTCCGTTTGTGGTGCACAAAGTGTATCCTCATGGAGCAGTTGAAATAAAAAATCCTTCCAATGGAGATATTTTTAAAGTGAATGGCCAGAGATTGAAGTCGTACAATGTGGGGCAAGCTGTGGGCAAAATTGATGTCGTTCATCTTGTCTGATAAGATGCACAACCGTCGAGCCAAGCGACGTTAAACGAAGCGCTACGTGGGAGGAAACCCACGCCCTTTCTTTTTTTAATCATTTTCTTTGTTTAGTTGTGTGTTTTCTACTTGCAGGTGTAAACAGTGTTTCATAGAGGAGATAAAGGTAGCGATCGCAGCGAATCTCTAAAAATTCGGAAGCTAGAGCCTTGCACAGAGCGAAAGATCGAGAAATCAAGAAAAATGGAAAACAGGGGCCTGACACGGGCGCCCGTGTCAGGTGACACGACCCGTGTCAGGAAGAGGAGTTTTGTGTTGGAAAATGGGATTTCCAAGGGCCTGACACGGCCGCCCATGTCAGGTGACACGGCCCGTGTCAACTCTGGACCAAAAAAGTTGTTTTTAAGCGCTTCTGGGAATGACACGGCCCATGTCAGGAGGGCGTGTTGCGCTGACATTGTCAGCTGACATGGCCGTGTCAGGTAGCGCAGTGGTGAATTTTTTTTTTTGAAAAGACTAGCCGTTGGGCACCTTTCACCATGCATTTTTTACCGTTGGAGGTGGGTCCCACCCCCGAAAATCACCCTATAAATACACCCTATCACTAATTCTTTCCTCATTTCACACATTACATTCATACTTCTTCATCTCCACTTTCTTTCTCTCAAATACAACCTAATTCCTTCATTAGTTTCTCTCAAGAGCTACCTCCTTTCCCTACCAATCTCCATCCATCTTCTCGGAAAAGTTCACCACTTCCTACTCTCGACACTCCTCCGATAATATATCTCTTTAAATCTTTGTTTTTCCAAATTCTTGTTTTGTTATTATTGTGTGCAGGAACAATATGTCTCGACGTGGCGAAAAAACCAAAAATGTCGGAGAATCATCTTGTCCCAAAAAAAGAGCAAGGCGAACCCCGAACGAACACGACATTATGTTCGAGAGCCTGGAACATCAGAAAAGGTACACGGTTCATATAAAAAGGAAACTCACCCCTACGAGGTATATGTGCAATGGCACACTGCAGGAAATGGGCTTGCAAGCGGAAGTATACCGCATGTTCCACACCCTAGGGATGCTGGAATTTATGCAGCTGGAAGCGCCTACATTTGCGTGCATCACGCTGGAATTTCTGAGCACCATCGATTTTATGCTGAAGAACAGGTGGAACGGCACAGAGAAAGAATATTACAATACATTGCACTTTCGTCTATTCAATACTGATTTGGAACTGACGGTGGAGGAGTTAGGGAGGATCTTAAAACTCCCAATCGTAGGGCCTGGAGCGGTGCCTGATACATTTGTCCCGACGGAATTCTGAACCGCCATCACAGGTAATAATAAATATGTGTCCAAAGGGGCAAAGGCATCGGGTATCCATAACCCATGTTTCAGGTACGCACAAAAGGCTCTGGCCTATACAATTTTTGGTCGAGGAGACAGCACAGGTGTAACCACACAAAGGGAGTTGTTCTTCCTTTACAACATGGCATCTCGGGCTCCGATCAATGTAGCGGCCTTTGCAGCCGACTACTTAGGGAGAGTTGGTTGCGCTACATCAGGCGACATTTCTGTTGGCGGCATGATTACTCAGATTGCCGACCACTTCGGATTTGGTGTTGCTCTAGTTAACTCCCCTCAGGTGCCAGGTAAAAGCAAATTGGATATGGCAGCCTTGATCCAGCAAGGCATGATCACGGTAAAATAAGACTACTACTCTCTTTTGTGCCAAAAAGTACATATTCTTGATTTACCTGCCTACGAGTTTATCAGTATCACTAACAGAGCCAACTGGCTCTATGACTACCCTGAATCGGAAGAGGTGGACGAAGATTTGTTTGACTCTTTTACTATAGATGAACCGATGGAGGGTGCACCGAGCACCGAGGAACCTTTTTTCCAACAACCGCTGGAACCAACTCAAGCATCCGGATCATACTCCATGCCATCAGACCAATGGGGATGGATCCAGGATGAGATTGGCCACCTTCGCACGGAGCAATCCAGGTAAGGTGAAGAGATCACCAGGTTCGGAGCTGAGTAACGCCGTCAAGGGATGGTTTTGGACGAGATGAACGCAATGATGCAACGTATGATGTTGCATTATTCATACCCGCCACCACCTCCTCAGTAATTGCTGTA
The DNA here is from genome assembly GCF_024323335.1 of Lathyrus oleraceus. NCBI lineage: Eukaryota > Viridiplantae > Streptophyta > Magnoliopsida > Fabales > Fabaceae > Lathyrus > Lathyrus oleraceus. Next base: position 278,829,739 of record NC_066581.1, read on the forward strand.
AGTACTCCTCATATCTTAACTTTAAACATTGCGGACAATGTTTGGTTCAGGTGTGGGGAGGTTTTTAATTGAATTGTTTTTAATTTTAATTTTCATTGTGTCTGTGGGTTATTTTGTTCGTCGTTGTGTGGTTGTTTGTTTTTTTTTTTGGTAAGTTACAGATGAAAGGAGATGATGCTGGAGAAATGAGAGACTAGTGGACAGTGAGTAAAAGACGCGATCCCGAACTTTCTCCCGAGGCAACATGGAAGGTGACACAGTTGAGAAACAAAAGGTTGGACGCAACTTGGAAATTCATACCAAAAAAGGAGAAGGTAAGCCCAATCTGATAAAGAAGTTGTCTATCATAAAGAATGTTTGAAGTCTGCAAGCTTAACCAACATGGTGAGAGTCTAGCTAAACCAAACAAAAATGAGCACACTCAGGTATGACTCTATCTCTTTAATTTTGCGTAATTTCTACTGATACAGCACTATACAAAAACGCACACTGAGGCACGTTGTTTGTTTTCAACCTTTGAGCCTTTCTAGCCACCCATAATGTTGTTTTCATCCGTTGTTAACCCCTTTTGAGCCTGTAACCCTTTGTTTGTGTAAACCATCATGTAACCCTTAGCCATACACTTCCTACCCTAGCTCGGCATGACTGTGTAATGTAACACTTGTGCAAAAAAGATAAGTTTGGGGTATTCATCCGTAGACTAAAAAAAATGTTGTAAAAAAAATGGCAAGTGCAAGGAAAAGAAAGATGAGAAAAAGAAAAAGTGTGTAGAAACATCTGATTCTACCGAAAAAAAGAGAAAAAGAAATGAAAAAAATAAGCAATTGCTTTAGAAATATACTCATGCATTAATATGAATTTGAGTGGAAAAAGAGTCAAGAGTGGACGATGCCCCAACAAAATAAAATTCTTGCACGAAGAGAAACAACAACATGAATGCCGAGCTGTAAAACCTTTAGTAATCCATTTTGTTGACTACTCTCCCACCGTACCTAAGCCACGTTACAACCCTGAAGACCTCCTAAAGTGTGTAAATTGTGTTTGTGTTGTTGACGTAAAATCTATTCAAAAGTAAGAGTTGATATTGCATACCTTGATTTATTGAGTGCTAAACACTTTAACCTCGAGAGATTTGGTGAGTAGTGTGAAGAAGCTTGCAGGTAAAAGAACTCTCTGAAATGATAAGGCAGTGGAAAATGTCGAATGGGTGAACTTGAAACTTAATTGGGAAGAAGAAAACCAAGTTGCGAATAACATTAGTTGTGTTGAGGAAAGGATAGAATCCATGGTTGACCTCCGCGTGTCTCTTGCATCACTTGAGGACAAGCAATGAGATAAGTTTGGGGTTGTGATCGGCCACCATTTACACTCAGTTTTCATCATCTATCCAGCATGAAATCTTCATGAATCGGTAACTTTTGCGTTTTATTTTAGTGATTTCTTCCGCTTATTGCATTTTATGAATTTCCGTTTGGTTTATGTTTCATTAGTAGTTTTCCGCATTTTGTCGCATTTTATGTGTTTCTGTGTAGAATGTTGGTTTCCAAGTTTGATTAAAAGTCCGCAAGTGTGTACCGGAAGAAGGGATGTTAGAGGCTAAAGAAAAAGCGAAAAACGGATAAAATAGTGGGCTGACACGGATGCCCGTGTCACCTGACACGGCCTGTGTCAGCATGTGCAGACCAGCCAGCAAAAATCCAGTAAAACAGTGGGCTGACACGGGTGCCCGTGCCACCTGACACGACCCGTGTCAGCAGGGCGTGTCTTCTCCTCCTACAGAGGAGCCAACACGGGCAGCAGTGTCACCTGACACGGCCCGTGTTGGCCATTTTGTTAAAAATTCTGATTCTTCTAATTTTTACTCCTGTGGACATCCGGAGGGTATTTTGGGCATTTGGCATTGCTTTTAGTTGTTTGGAAACTATTTAGTTGGATGGGAAGCACTGAAAGAGGGACTTTTTTGGATCGTGAAAAGAAAAGATACGAAAAGAGGAAGCAAGGTATGGAGAAGAGAATGGATCTTCAAGATCGGAAGAAATTGAAGATCAACGTTCATCAACAACAACTTGTAATGTCTTTAATTTGTAATCTTTTATCTTTGAATATTATGAGAGGCTAAACCCCCCAATGCTAGGGGGGTGTCCCTGAATTGCTACTTTATGAATATTTGATCCATGTTCTTATAATCAGTGATGTTTTCGTAATTCAAATTATTATACAACGTGCTTAATGCTTAATTTTATCGGACAAATGAAATTCTGATTTCTGGTTAAGGTTTAGGTCAGACAAACCGCCTTATCACGTGTTGTATAATAAAACCCGCGTTTAATCACTTAGGAATGAGGATCAAACTTGGTTACCGTAAATTCTTGATAACATAAATAATTCTTAACAACAATTTAATTGACTAAGGAATTAGGAGTGAAATTGTCTGTTAAATGGTTTTGGCTAAGGAATTAGAGAAAACTACTCTGGAGAAACTGTTTTGAATTATAATAACATCGATGTTATATGATATGGAAAAAGTGGAATACACAGCAGATCATACACCTAGCCTTAGCATTATTTCTCATATTGGTCAAACTGTTTTTATACGCTTTATATTTTTATTTCTTATCAGTTGTGAAAACAATCATCAAACCCCATATGAACTTTTGTTCAATTGAATTATTCTAAAAAATTGATACTTTCTACGCAGTCCTCGAGACCGATACTCGGGAATAACTCATTTTCATTACTACATTGGTGCAAATAGTACACTTGCTATTTTACCGATCAATCGCCGTTAACGGTAGAACTCTCTTTTTGTCGGTAGAGTTGTTGTGTTTAGATCGAAGGAGGTGACCACGGGCATCACTAGTGAGAATTGTCGTCGCCTATGACAAAACCCAGCGTGGCAAGGTTTTTGTCATGGCCGTGGTCAGCGAGTTTTTCCTCCTTCTACGTTCGCTGAATGTGTAGGAAGGAGAGGGGAGTGGAGCCTTTGGCTCTTTCTCATTGTCACCGTTGGACCTTCACCTTAGGCCCAAGCGGTTTGCTGGACTGCACTCCGTTAATTTCGTATATACCCCCCGGCGGTTGGGCCAGGAGCAATTTCCAGGACCCTAGGCCCGTTCCATTGGAACTGAAGTGTGTTAATAATTAATGGTGATTAGTGTTAATTTTAGTGATAATAATTAGATTAGTAATAATAATTATGATATTAATGTGATTTAGAATTTTTTTAGAGTTTAATTAGTGACAATAGTTTAGGATTAATATTTTGGATAATAGTTTAGAATTGAGATTTTTTATTGTTTAATTTGGTTATTGGTTTGAGTTTCAATTTAATGATAATTTTGTTAATTGTTTAAACGTTAGAATTTTGTTAGAATTTTTATTGATCTCTTAAAATTTCTCTTTTAATCTTGATTAACATCTAACATCTAATTCTTTACAATTCCGCATCTAACTTTTAAGTTCTGCATCTAACATTTAAATTCCGCATCTAACTTTTACATTTCGCCTAACATTTAATTTTTGTCATTTCCTTGATGGTGCTTTACTTTGCTTTATGCTTCCATATCATATCATCATTCTTCATTCACCTTCATCTTAAAATCAATCTAAAATGGCAAAGACTTTAAAATGAAAATAATGCAATAACTCCCCTAGCATGGAAAGGACAATGGACTTAGGGACTTCTCATTAGGACCCTTGCAAAAGACCTTGGACAAATATTCAACCCGAACATGGAAGGAGCATTCAAGACTCAAAAAGACTTTGTAATCCTTTATGTGCTTTCTAGTTTATGACACAATTGCACACACAAGGTTTTCTCTTGGGTTCCCTGACAATGAGACCTTTTATTTCCTGCATTCCCTTGTACTTTACATGCACCCCCTACCATTTCAAATGTATGCTTGTACTCGCTTTCTTTATCTTTTATTGCTTGATAGCTATCCCTTAGACATTAGGAACGATCACTCTTTCACAATCAATAAACAAACCCTTGATCCAACGTCAAGCGGTCTTTTTCGAATCAAACTCAAAAACACAATAAATACGATTAGGATTGTACGTCACGAGCCTTAAGCGATAAAGAAAGGATGAGAATGGAGTTTTCCTACACTTGTTCTGAATGCTTCGAACACAAGACATTTGGCTTGGTAGTTCGAGGTGTTCACCTTTATCCATAGTCTTTAGTGCAATCTGAAATCAATAACACTTTCTCAAAACTTAAAAACAACTTCAACTCATTCAAACCTTTTGTTTGAGCCTTAGGGCATCACCATAAAAAACCCTTCTTCAAGGTAATAAAATCAACAAAACAAACAAACTTTTATACCCACGAACTACGGGGCTCTGATTTCTCACTTCAACAAGTGGGCATACGTAGGCGCGAGGACCCAATCCTTGGCGAGCACACTAATTTAAAACCTACCTCCACTCCGCAAACCTTTGGCAAGCAATCATTTCGATAACAATACCCATTTAAGCGCAAACATCCTAGATGGTTCCCATGGAGTACCATAGAAGTGAGGGGTGCTAATACCTTCCCCTTGCATAACCGACTTCCGAACCTGTTCGTGGTTACGATGACCATTCTTTGGGGTTTTCTCGATATTTTCCCTTTCCTTTGGAATAAATAAAAACCGATGGCGACTATGTATTTTTCGCATAGCGACAATCATGAGGGGGAAGCATCCACATTGGGTCAAAACTCACCCAAACAAGTGTGAGAGACACCATAAATTCACTCAAAACTTTATGGTGATAAGTGTATGGGTCCTCTCACTTATAAAGTGATCAACCTCCACTTTTCTAAGCAGTGTGGGACTTAGAACTCACACTTGTGTCTCAACAATCTCCCCATCAAGTATGAGTTCATCCTATATGCTCTCCATCAAGCGGAAGATCTTTCATCCACATGCTTGTATCGCTATTGACATACACCCTTACTCATCATGGGCACTACAACGGGACATGCCGCCTGACCACCATGTCAGGAAGACTTTCTATTCAAGGAGTCGGTCCCTTACTCGAACTAGGCTCTCATACCACTGATGGGTCATCATGAGGAGGAAGCATTCTCATTGGATCAAACACTTATCTAAGGGTAAAAGACTCTCCCAAACAAGTGAGAGATACACCACATATTCACCCAAAAGCTTAAGGTGATAGGTGTATGGGTCCTCTCACTTATAAAGTGCTCAACCTCCATTTTTCTAAGCAATGTGGGACTTAGAATTCACACTTATTTCTTAACATCATGTACATGTTTAATCTCTAAAGCATTATTAATATAAGGTAGTGTTACACGTCAGTTATCCAACTTTTTAAATTACGCCTTAAATGGAGTCATGAAACTCAAGTTACGCTCGGAACGACGCACTTGTTACAAAATCCAAGGAGCTGATACGGTCACCCGTAGTAGTTGTTACAGGCTGTAGCACTCCCCGGCCATCCCCCTAGGCACGCCTCTGGTACAAAAACGAGATGGATGCTATGGTCGACCGGAGAAACTGCTACGACACGTAGCAATGCCTAGAAATCCCAAAATTTGTTTAGCTTTTTTGTGTGATCCATCTTGTTTTCCAACCCTGCATCAAACCCCAAACCTTGATTTTTTACCTCTAATAGTCCTAAAACATACCATACATTATTGTACATGAAAACATATGAAATTTACCATCTTTCAACATCCAAATTAACAATATCTCATCAATTGGCCATGATCATAATGCCAAAGCTCCAACCAAATGAACAACATCTCAATGAATTTATACACGCCAAGGCATATGCAATTCAACATCAAAGTCAGCACACAAAATAAGAATTATAACAACATATGGATTAAGTGTCGCATAAATCTTCCTCAAACACATCAAGCATTCAACAATGGTGAAACAAGTAAGAAAACTGAGAGAATGGTAAGGATCCCTCTCTACCCTTCATACAATGGACACCTATATTCAAGTGATTCCCCCTACCTTGATTTTTCAGCTAAGAAATCAAGCTTTGGGTATTATTTCTCCTTCCTGAGCTCTTCTTAGGGTTCCTTGCCTCTTTCTCCCTTTTCCAACTTTTCACGTATCAGACAAGAAAATATCCACTCTCTTCACTTTTTCTATTTAAATGATCTAATACTAATTTGTTAAATTTACAATTTCCCCTTAACTTTTCCATAGTCTGACATTTCACTCTAATTTTCTCATTAATCCAATTTTTCACCCCATAACTTATAATTCCTTATCTTCTAATATTTAATTAAATAAAATCTAGTAAATCCCAATGAACCCCATAATTACTAAATAAATCATACAACTTTTATTCATTAGGGGATAGATGTTGGACACGTTGTTGGGAAAACTCGTCCAACTTCTTAAACCAGTAAGACAGCAATATAACAACACAAATAACACAATCCAGAAAGAAATAAAATAACATAAGAGATTGATAACCCAGTTCGGTGAAACCACACATACGACTTATTTTACCCAAGAAATGAAATGCACTACTTCGAATTACTATAATTAGTCTTTTATGAATAACAACCATGTGTTGTTCAATGCCTCTTCCTAATCTTATTGAATTTCTATTTAGGTTTCCCCCTAAATATGAGAACCCCTCTCATTTTCTCTCAATCACTAACCCCTAGTGATCAACTTCAATAACAACTTTATTGATTGTTGAATTTACAACTCAATTAAAACAAACCAACAACTATGCCAAGTTACTTAAACATGGAGTGGTGTGCACAAATAGGATCAACACTAATACAACAATAGCGTGGAATACAATAAACAAAGGACTCGCAAACTCTAGGCACAAAGAACTTAATATTATGCACAAAACTATTAACCAAATCATGATATTTTAGTCTCGTTATATAGTAATGTCTTCTGGGATTTTTCTCTTCGGATATACAAATTAAATTCATCTAGAATAATAGTTGAATTAATTGGATTTGATTTTCTCCATAAATTTCTCAACAAAATATATGATTTATTATATTTCAAATTCAAATTTAAATCTTCATTTAAATCTGATTTGATCTTCAACGGTTGTCAAAACAAATCAAACAAATATTACTAAATAATCTGCAATAAATTTGATTGAATCTCAATCATAAATTTTGCACCAAGCAACATCCATCATGGCCTGCTGAGTAGGGCCAGATGTTATATTACACACATTCTGAAACATCGTGTTCCACATGTTGCACCAGTACATCCAAATTAAATCTTCTCCATGAATTGTATATCTTCTTTATAGAGTGAATCTTGGATAGAATGATTCTGAACCAAAACTGCAATACCATTTGCATGTTACCAAAGACGAGATGTTGCAGCACACATGTTAGAACATCATATTCCACATGTGTTCCTTATGCATTATAAATAGCTTGAACAAACTCCATGTTGTTTTGTATAATGCAGTCAATCCCAAAAGGATCAATATTTCGGTAGGGTTGAGTGAAAGCCTACAGACGAAGTCGGAGTTTCTGTGTTCTTCAGACATGTCAAAGTTCAAGGGACCGGTAGGACCGAGTAAAGGTTAATACATAACAGAGGATTGACAGGGTCTTGTATCTGGAAGAGTTAAGTCAATATCATATGGATCTTGCAATATCAGTGAAGCAGAGGTCGTATACAACAAGAGAGGATTAAGATAAGAAGACTAGCTACTTTCAGGAGTATCTTTTATTAAGTGGTTGTCTAATTTATGTAAAACAATTGTTATTTTATTTTATAGTGGAAGGAAACCATTTTCAATTGGAAACCATTGAAGAGTGGATTAAGCTCGTGCTAGGATAATAGAGTTGAACCACTATATATCCGATGTACTTTTGTCATCTCCCTCTCTCTATAATTTTCTGCATAGTTTTGTATGCTTAGGTTTGTATCGCTTTTGTATAATAACATGTTGTTGGGATTTATCAATTTATAATGATTTTGTGATTAAAGTTTAGGTTTGTGATAGATCTGGTCATTTGAACATTCTCTCTTGTGATTAAGCTTGTATAAACTCTTGTTGTTAGATTTATCATTCAAATAATAAAATTTAATTTGAGCTTTGTGTGAAAAATGAATTATGATAATTGTTGAATTTCTCGTTTAAAACAAATTTATATTTCTCAATTATTTTGATAACTTATAATCTGAGTTAACTATAATATCCATTTAATTGTATATTTTATAAAATTGTTATTGTCTTAGCTTTCTATTTTCATGATACAATAATTGGCCTCGAATTTTTAATATGTGCATTTGTTTGTAAAGCTTGATTTTGTAAAAGGAAATATTTTTTTAATGGTTTTAGGGTATTGGTCCATATATTTGTCTTTAATATATGCATGAATTACTTACTTGTCAAAAGGAACCATTTACACCCGAACCCAGGATAATCTTTCCAATGTCGTATCTTATGTTGGTTTGGTATTTACATAGAATTAATCTCTTGGATGATGTCTATGTTTATGTGCTTTGGAGTGATATCCAAGACACTCAAACCTCTATAATTAATCTCTTGGACAATATCCAAATAATCACCAGGGTCTTCTAACTCTATTGTCCACGCATGTACCATGTTGCGTCTTTCAAAATCATCATAGAATCCTGCATGACGATGGTTTCTGAACCGATGTTCTTCAAATGGTGCATTGTAGGATCCTTTGTTAGAGCCTAGAGTCTTTCTTCCAACACTTGATTTCCTTGAAGCCATATGAAACGCCGAATCAACAAACATATAAGCATTGCAAAATTGTTAAGTTAAAATGATCAAATGCACATTGTTACATTTTCCCCTTTCACGTGTTGTTTTGACACATGTTGGAACTCTAGGTCTATCATGTTTTTGACTGGATAAGTCCTGCAATCATTTCAATGTACAGTCAATTTTTTACAAAGATATTGTCTAAAGCATCCTAGAACTTCATAGAATACAAAATCATATTGCTCAGTCTAATGTATCAGTTGAAGTTATTTGCATGTTATCATTCTCAACTTTAAAATTACACAGTGAAGCCCTTTAGATTATCCCTAAATTAATCCTTATAGAAAATAAGAATTTGCGTGCATACACACGCGCGCGCACGCGCACAAAAAAACCTTGGGAAGCCTCTCCATTTTTTTATTAAAACAACCATAAAATGTTTTTGGAGTCTAGCCACTTGAATTAGTAACTGTCAAATTGATAAGGATAATTTTTTGAACTGTCTAATCGATTAGAATATATGCCTGACTGATTAGATAAGGTTTAATCAAGCCGATAATTGACTATGATAGCCTCTTAATGATTGCTAACAACTCTCTATCTAAACCTTCCAATTTGGACAACAATAATATTATTACAAGTATCTAATCGATTAGATCATTTAAACGGCATGTGGATTGTTTCATAATTTACACCATTTTTTGGCCTATAAACAGAAAGCTTCTATATCATTTCAAATCATCCAGAAAATGTGAAAAAACTCACTTTTCCTTTCACTTAACTCTCTCTAAATCATTTCTACTTTTCTCACATATTTTAGCTATAGCTCTTTGAGAATGTTCTTGAGTTGTGAGGATATTGTTTTAGGTGATGGATTTATTGTAAATTTACCAAGAGTTGTATTTTCTCTTGAGTAAATCCTTCTTCCTTAGGAAGCGATTATTTTGGTTGGGAGATAAGTCATTGAAAAGGCTCTTTGTTTGGTTTGGGGAATTATAATAAGTCTTTATTTGGTTTATGAGCTCTGACATTGAAGAAAAGCCCTCATTTGGGATCGTGAAGAATAACCTGTGAAAATTATTCACAATGGTTCTTGAGCTCAGCCCAATTAAAAGCTCTATCGATTCAAGATCAACCTAGTTTAAAATCTTATTTGGTTTCTGAGTTCAGCCTATGTAAAAGGTCAGTAGTTTCGAGATCAGCCTAGTAAAAATCTCAATTCGATATATGGTGAGCCCATGTAAAACCTTGGTTCGGTTTGGAGGATAGCCAACTTAAAACTCCATCATGTTTTAAGATCAGCCTATGCAAAATCTCTGTTTGGAAAGAAAACTAACCACTTCAAGACTGTTTTCTATTTTGTGAAAAGACTAACTGTTTCAAGCTTGTTCGTTGTTTGGCCACTAGAGAACCAAACAATGAACATGCTTGAAGTGGTTAGTCTTCTTGTGAAATAGAGATTTTGAATAAGATGATCTCAAACCAAGGCGGAGTTTTGAGTTGGCTATCCTCCTAACCGAGTCGAGGTTTTACTTGGGTTAACCACAAATTGAACTAAGATTTTTAACAGACTAATCTAAAACCTAATGAGCTTTTATACATGGTGAATTCAAAAGTTGAGTGAGATTTTACACCAGATTGATCTCGACCAGATAGAGCTTTTAACCGAATGACCTTAAGAACCATTATGAAGATTTTTCTTTGGTTATTCTTCACGAACCCAAAATGAGAGTTTTTCTTCATTGGCGAAGCTCACAAACCAAATAGAGACTTTTTTTATCCCCAAAATCAAACAAAGAGCTTTTAACCATGCTTTAGCTCCGAACCAAAATAATTAATTCCTAAGGTAGAATGATGTATTCAATGGAAAATATTACTCTTCATAAATTTATAATAAATCCCTTGCCCATAACAAATTCCTCACTAAACTTAAGAACGCTCTCAAAGCACTACGGCTTAAACATGTGAAAAACTGGAAATGTTTTAGAGAGAGCTTAAGAAAAGAAAGGTGAGGTTTTTCACATTTTCTAGATGGTTTGAAATGGTGGACAGAATCTCTATTTGTATCCCTAAGAGATGGTGTAAAAATGGAAACAATCCAAGAGCCTTTTAATTATCTTAATTGATTAGGTTATAAGTCTAATCGATTAGGTACTTTAAATAATCAATTATTATGGCTCAACATGGAAGTTTTTGATATATATCCATTACTTGGGTGGCTTGAAAAGGTAGAGAGACTATATATTTCTAGCCTAAGAGATGGTGTAAAAATGGAAACAATCCAAGGGTCTTTTAATAGTCTTAATCGATTAGGTCCTAAGTCTAATCAATTAGGTACTTAAAATAATCAATTATTATGGCTGAACATGTAAGTTTTTTATATATAATCATTACAAATCATTAAGAGACTATCATAATTGATTATGGACTTGATTCACCCTCATCTAATTGATTTTGTATTTGTTCTAATCGATTAGATAGTTCAAAAACTTATTCTAATCAATTTGATAATTTCCAATTCAACCGACCAAGCTCCAAAAAGATTTTTGGCAATTTTAGTTTTTTAAAAAGGAGAATCTCTAAAATAACTTTTATGAGTGTGCGTGTTCGTGCGTGAGAGTGTGCATACGTGTGTGTGTTCATGCGGGTGGGTGGGCGTGTATGTGTGTGTGCATGCATACGTGTGTGCATGCTTGTGTACGCGTGTGTGTGTGTGTTCGTGTGTGTATGTGTGTGTGTGTGTGTGATTTAGCCATACTACTTAAAAAAATTCCCTTGTGTCTTTATAATACATAATCACTCAGACAAACATGATCATGTAAGCTTTCACACTTCCTCTCTTTCACACTCTGAAGTTTCAAGTTCCTTGTCAGATATATCAATCATATAAGCACTTTCAATAGAATATTCTATCGGGTGAGGTTTTAGATATCTTCAAGTTAGTCACCATCATCAGATAGTAGTAAAGGTATCATCGTTGATCATTAACCCTATTTAGAAAGGATAACTTGATCTTGACTAGCAACCATGTGCATTTATGACCTCTTGAGCTAGATTTAGTAACTTCTTAACTTCTTTAATTGTTGTTATCAAAACCAATTCAGTGTTGTTACTATTTCAGATGTTGCAACCATCAAAACCATCAAGGCTAATCAATTTGATAGTTTCCAATTCAATCGACCAAGCTCCAAAAACATTTTTGGCAATTTTAGTTTTTTTAAAAGGAGAAGCTCCAAAATAACTTTTGTGAGTGTGCACGTGCGTGCGTGCATGAGAGTGTGTGTGTGTGTGTATGTGTTCATGCGGGCGGGCGGGTGTGTATGCGTGCATGCATGCTTGCATACGTGTGTGTGTGTGTGTGTGTGTGTGTGTGTGTGTGTATGCGTGCATGTGTCTGTGTGTATGATTTAGCCATACTACTTTAAAAAATTCCCTTGTGCATTTACAATACACTAATCACTCAGACATACATGATCATGTAAGCTTTCACACTTCCTCTCTTTCACACGCTGAAGCTTCAAGTTCCTTGTCGGATATGTCAATCATATAAGCACTTTCAATAAAATCTTCTATCGGATATGTCAATCATATAGTCTCATTTGTGTTTGAGGAATTTGTAGACATGATGGATCATGCACTCTTTGGAGTCTGAGAGGCCTCTGATACCATATAAGGAATAATGTTTTTACAGTACATTCACAAGGTGTATTGGTACAATATATAGAAACATATTTTCTGTCATAATAATTGCTTCCTACTGCTGTTGCTTGATTTTCTCTAATTAGTTATAATTTGATTTGATTGCTTGATCCTAAAATAACTCTCATCTTGAATGCTTGATCCTAGAGTATCTCTTAATTTAAATGCTTTGAATCTGTATCCTTAACACTCCCCAATACCAAATGCTACTCGAAAGTATTGATCATTTTGATCTCCTCCTAGTACAATTAAAAGTATTTCATCGTACTTTTAATTCAAATGAAAAATGTCTAAGCCAATGAAAGGTCTATAAGAATTCCCAATTTCTTTTTCACAACCATTAAAGTAGATGTAATAACTTTTAAATATAGGCTGTAACAAAGGACCATACATATCTATCTCTAATTTGCATATGTGTTCAGATGATGCTCTCACAAATTCAACATTGTAAGACAATAACATATTGTATTGTCTTCTTGAATCTCCCTTTAAGACTTCTTATGTAAGTTTCCTAGTCTTGAATGCCATGCTTTCTCAGATTTCAATGGAGATTCTTGTTGTGACATCAACCACAATCTCATTCAACTCTAGTTTTGCATTTTTTTAGTCTACCAACATATTTTTGCAACTCAAGTAGATTTTGCATTTTTGTTTACAAATAACCTACCACATGCAAGTTTAGGTTTTATTGTCTTCACTCTAAATTTTATGGTCATAAAAACCATAATGAGCAATATAGTGTAATGCTACTATTTCTAGAACTTGTACACGACCTTACATATGATCTCATCATTCTTTGCAAACTTAACTTCCTTTCTGTTCGATATATTATGGTCAATCATATAATCTTTAAACTATCTCAGTGATGAGAAATTCATTCCTACTTTGAACTTATATTTCTTTGTCACTTCTTCTTCAGATTTGAACCTCACAATTGATGGTCTATTTTTAATATTAATGTCAATATCATATGCATTATCCAACTCATCTATCAAATAATCATCGTATATGACAGGAAGTTCATCTAGTTCTAGTGTGATGCAATTAACAATGTTTCCATCATAGTTACTTTGATAATGGAAGAGTTAAAGGTAAGGAAATACAATAAAAATAGGTTCGGAAAATTATTTTGATATGTGAAATTTGGGTTGGGAAAATTATTTTGAAAAAATTTATGCATTAAAAGATTATGAATATTCGGCATAGGAATGTAGATTCATTTTAATTAAATGGACTTAAAAAAATCATTTGTAATGTGTTAGTTAACGTCATAATGTCCTTTATCTCAAAAAAAAATTGAAACAAATTATTTTTGTCAATTTAAAATACTTTAAATATTTATAAATATCAAATATATTATTTTGGGATTTATGGTATCATAATCATAACCCTAAAGTATTAACTAGTGCATACAAGATGTATTAAGGGAAAAAAATTATCCTGTGCTGGTAAGAAATAAAACAACATCTCTTCTCCCCTTCCAAAAGTAAATTCACTAACCAACTCCGAGTGTATTTGATCTTTGTCTCTCCCAATACCAAATGTTACTCGAAAGTATTTATCATTTCGATCTCATCCTAATTCAATTAAAAGTATTCCACCATACTTTTAATTCAAATGGAAAATGTCTAAGCCAATGAAAGATCTATAAGAACTCTCAATTTCTTTTTTACAACCATTAAAGTAGATGTAATAAATTTTAAATATAGGTTGTAACAAAGGACCATACCTATCTATCTCTAATTTGCATATGTTTTCAGATGATGCTCTCACAAATTCAACATTATAAGACAATAACATACTGTATTGCCTTCTTGAATGTCTCTTTAAGACTTCTTATGTAAGTTTCCTCCTCTTGAATGTCCTGCTTTCCTGGATTTCAATGGAGATCCTTGTTGTGACATCAACCACAACCTCATTCAACTCGAGCTTTGCATTATTCTTGATTCTACCAACATTCATTTTTGCAACTCAAGTAGATTTTGCATTTTTGTTTACAAATAACCTACCACATGCAAGTTTGGGTTTTATTGTCTTCACCCAAAATATTATGGTCATAACAACCTTGTTCAGCAATATAGTGTGATGCCACTATTTCTTGAACTTGTACATGGCCTTACATATGATCTCATCATTCTTTGTAAACTTAATTTCCCTTATATTTGATATATTATGTTCAATTATATAATATTTGAACTGTCTTAGTGATGAGAACTCCATTCCTACTTTGAGCTTATATTTCTTTGTCATTTCATCTTCAGATTTGAACCTCACAATTGATGGTCTATTTTTACCATTAATGTCAACATCATATGCATTATCCAACCCATCTATCACATAATCATCATATATGACATGAAGTTTATCTATTTCTAGTGTGATGCAATTAACAATGTTTCTGTCATGATTACTTTTATAATGAAAGATTTAAAGGTGAGAAAATACAAAAAAAAAAATGGGTTGGGAATATTACTTTGATATGTGACATTGGATTGGGAAAATTATTATAAAAAAAATTATGCATTAAAAGGTTATGAATATTCGGTATAGGAACGTAGATTCATATTAATTAAATGGACTTACAAAAATCATTTGTAATGTGTTAATTAACGACATAATATTCTTTATCTCAAAAAAAAAATTGAAACACATAATTTTTGTTAGTTTAAAACGCTTTAAATATTTATAAATATCAAATATATTATTTTGGGATTTATGGTGTCATAATCATAACCCTAAAGTATTAACTAGTGCATACCAGATGTATTAAGGGAAAAATTTTTATCCTTTGCTGGTAAGAGATAAAACACCATCTTTTCTCCCCAATATTTTCAAAAAGTAAATTCACTAACCAACTCCGAGTGTATTTGGTCTTTGTCTCCCCCAACATCAAATGCTACTCGAAAGTATTGATAATTTTGATCTCCTCCTAATTCAATTAAAAGTGTTCTACCATACTTTCAATTCAAATGGAAAATGTCTAAGCCAATGAAAGGTCCATTAGAATTCCCAATTTATTTTTCACAACCATCAAAGTAGACTTAATAAATTTTGAATATAGGTTGTAACAAAGGATCATACATATCTATCTCTAACTTGCATATGCTTTTAGATGATGCTCTCACAAATTCAACATTGTAAGACAATAACATATTGTATTGCCTTCTTGAATCTCCCTTTAAGACTTCTTATGCAAGTTTCCCAGTCTTGAATGCCCTGCTTTCTCGGATTTCAATGGAGATCCTTATTGTGACATTAGCCACAACCTCATTCAACTATAACTTTGCATTTTTTTTAGTCTACCAACATTCATTTTTGCAACTCAAGTAGATTTTGCATTTTTATTTACAAATAACCTACCACATGTAAGTTTAGGTTTTATAGTCTTCAGTCTAAATGTTGTGGTCATAAAAACCCTACCGAGCAATATAGTGTAATGCCACTATTTATTGAACTTGTACACGACCTTACATATGATCTCATCATTCATTGCAAACTTCCCTTCCCTTCTATTCAATATATTATGTTCAATTATATAATCTTTGAACTGTCTTAGTGATGAGAACTTCATTCCTACTTTGAACTTATATTTCTTTGTCATTTCTTCTTCAGATTTGAACCTCACAATTGATGGTCAATTTGTAACATTAATGTCAACATCATATGCACTACCCAACTCATCTATCAAATAATCGTCATATATGGCATGAAGTTTATCTAGTTATAGTGTGATGCAATTAAAAATATTTCCATCATAATTACTTTTATAATGAAAGAGTTAAAGGCGAGAAAACACAAGAAAAATGGGGATTTGTATTGTGTCCGCTGGTTAAAAATTTCTCTGGTTTGTTTCAAATGAAAATCAAGTCAATCACAAATAGTTAATAATAAATAAATAAAGGGAGATATATTTACACAAGGAATTTATTATAGTTCACCCTATAACTTACAGTTACACCAATTATCCTTACACTATAGCTTTTCACTATAATATAAATGATTACAATATCACTAAGATATCTTTTAGTTCAACTAACTTATATATTAGATCTCTCAAACACAAAGAACTTATCCCAACGGAATATCTTTGTCATTTAAAAAAATCTAGACAACAATTAGTCCTTTAAGAAAATACAATCAAATAAGCAGATAATTGATAGGGTGTTTACAAGTATCACTCAATAGAGGATATAAACATATGTAAGCACATATATAAGTGTTTATTTATTTAAATATAAAATGTATATGTTGAAATAACTTTATTTATTTTAGTATAGTTTATTCTCTAGATATTATTTCTTTGAAACTTCATTTCTTTTCTCAAGTAGATTCTCAAAAGTTTGTTTACAAAGTTGTTTAAATGTTATGCATTATGAAGAATAAAACAATGAAAAGTTGAGTGTACAAATAACTTCCTTTTTGCTGACCGTTTGATCTTGATCTTTTATAAAATGAGTCATTTTGATCTTTGTACTATTTTGACTAGGCTATTTCAAATCTTTTGTAATTGTACCATGTCTTGTCGCACACAACATTGTACCATTTATCACATAAAGCTTATATCATTATACTTTGTGTACTATTGATTAATTGTCTCTCAAATTTGAATATTGAGAGCTTGTATCATTATACTTTGTGTACTATTGATTAGTTGTCTCTCAAATTTGAATATTGAGAGGGAAGCTAACTAAGTTATGCTTTCAAAGAATAAACTTTAGTAATGGTTCACAAAGGAAAAACTCACATAAGATAACAATTTGATCTTCTGACATAGGATCAAAGCATTTACTTTAAACTTGGAGTTGACCATAGGAAACTGACAGTTGCTTGAGTACTTATGAATATATAATAGATTTGACAACATGTACTAACAGGTACTAGAGTAAGTCACAATGACGCACACCTAGAGGATGTTTCAATAAATGTAGTACTAAGATGTTTGATCATCATTTTGTCAAATGATATCTTCCAAATTCCTATAAGACCATATGGTCATTTTATACTTACTCTTTATTAGGGGTGGACATCGGATCGGTTCGGTTCGGTTTCGGGCCCAAATCTTCAAACCAGACCAACCCACTGATGAGACTTAGAGGCCCAATTCCGACCAATTTAATTTTCGGTTTTCTCGGATTCAGGTTAGATCGGTTCGGTTTACTTTAGCGGTTAATTTCGGGTTTTAACTTACTGGACTTTATTGGGTGAGTTTGAAAATTGAAATTAACTATTTTTTCATATTTTTATTATATTTTCTCCCGGTTTTAATGGTCCAGTTGTAAAAAATTTGTAATTGAAACTTAAATGTCTGCTATGAATAAGTTTTTTTATTAAGAAAAAAATTATTTGACCCATTTAATTTTGTGATTGAGATAAATTTAATTTAGTTTTTAGCATTAAAATTTCAAAATTAAAATCATTAATATTGGCATCTGAATCAAATATAGAGATTTTCAACAAGCTATCACTTTTAACATTCCAACAACTTCTTCTCCAAAGATTTCCCATTGACTTACTTCAATATACTCCAAGGAATCTGGTATTTTAAATATGAGCAATAATTCTCAAAGCAACAAATAATTGAAATGATATACAATTACAAAATCACTTAATAACTACAAACTCAGTTATTAAATTCATTAATGCAAGATAAACAAATAATCCAAAGTTATAGTTAAAAAGTATAGATGCAGATCCAACTTCATTTTCTAGAATAAACAATAAGAAAGGTATAGGATGTTAGAAACACTTTAACAAATATGAGTTCATTCCAGTAAACTCCACCAAACTAATAAGTGGGAGTTAAAAATACTATACAAACAATATTTAAGTAAAACACTCCCAAACTAATAAAACTCTTCCTACTAACTTCTGGAATATATGAAAAACTTTAATAAAAAAGATTGTGTGGCTAAAAGATTTACTTAAAAGAAAGTGAAAAAAAGATTTTTAAATTTTGTTAAATTATGCGGCTAAAATCTCATCTTTATTACAAAATCATTAACTTCAATATTTCAGATTCAAAAATAAAAAGTTGAGTAAAATATTGACTTTGATTAAAATTGGGTATTAGGTATGATAATCATTTAAAGACCAATTTTCCCTAACAACCTCTTCATCTTTAAATAACTTTTTGAAATATGCTTCATGTTCACAAAATAAAATTAACAGATTAAGATAACAAAATAAAACAAATAATGATTTACAAGAGATAGAGAAGAAGAAGCCAACTGAGTATTGATTTACCTTGCTTAGACCTTGCTTAGTTTCATCATGAGATAAAAGACAAGAAAAACGAATTTGGAATGGTAAAGCGGCTAGGGTTTATTCATTATATGTGTTGGCTGAACTTAATGGGTATATTTATTGGGCTTCTAAAACTACTGAGTTCAACCCATTATGAAAAATATTAAAAGATAATTATATTCCGGTCGGATTCGGTTTTTGTTGGATTGAATTTGTCCAACCGAACCGAACCGCCACTATCCAGTAAAAACCGAATGAATCACCCGCTGGACCCGAAATTCGAATTTAACCCGACCGAAATGCATTCGGTTTGCATGGGCTGGGTGGGTAGGGTCGGTTGGTGAAATTTTGTCCACCCCTACTCTTTATAGATAATATATTACATTGAATCTAGTTTTTAAAAAATTGCACATGTAAAAAATGTTAGATGATAAAATTCCTCTCTTACATTGTATTATCGTTAAAACTAAATTAAAAAGTATTATTTTGCAAATCATTATTGGTATAACAATAGTTTCATAATACCCTTCTTAGTTTCTTTCTTTCTTTGAGATGAAAGATTTCTTATGAGTATGCTTAGTTCCAATGTCTTTCTTAGATCAAGTTAGGGTTATAGAATAACACCATAATTCGAATCCTCATTAAACAAGTCATCAAAACCAACATATATAAACCAAAATTCATATATTCTTCACTATTATCAAAATACACATCACCATAAATGATCATTGTTAACTTCGTCTATTTCAGATATAGATTCATTAGACCCACCAACGACTTTTGCTTTACTATTCTTCCATACATTTATACCACACACAACCTTATTTCTCGATAAACTATTTAGGTCTAGTTTACTTGTTGTAGGTTTCACATATAACTCAAATCGACACTTGTTATCTTAAGTAAACATATATATTATTGCAACACCTTTGTCATCCTCAAATGGCTTAATATCCTTTTATATATTTTCATCAATACACATCCACCATAAGTTAGTAAAAGCAAGATTGAAATTAGGGTGCTTTTCCTTCACAATGTCTATTACCTCAAAATAAGACCACATATCACTGACTAGTCCTTTATAAGCAAAACCATCACCCGTTTCATATCTTAAACACCACAATAAATAACAGATTTTTTTAAAATTTGTATAGTAACAATGTAAGTACTCATATTAAATAAAATACATATTCAATACAACAGTGTAAATACACATATTTAATACAATACAATACCTACAAAATCAAACTACAACTTATACATACATAATACACACAAAATACAAACATTATTTATAAATCATACACACAGTATACTCAAAGTATCAATACACTATAGAACAAAACATATTAAACCCCTTATATGATGCAAACAATAAATTGTATCATACTCAACATGTCATTAGCTTAACAGACAATAAATCAAACACTACTCCATAAAAAACCATTAAGAGAATACAAATGGTTGACCTATCTACTAAACACACTTCTAAGTTCTACGCCTTAAATTGAACTCGAATTTACATTTTAGAGTTTTTATTTTTTATTTTTTATTTTTATCAAAATTTCTCTCATTCAAATCATATAAACTTTTTAATTTTATATGGATTTAATTGAAATACACTGACAGTGTAAAAAGATTTTACACCGTCAATTAATCTTATACGTTGGATATTAAAATAAGTTTGACTTTTATTTTAAAAATCTATAAAGTAATGCAAACGGGTGATGGTGATGAATCGACAGTGTAAATCTTTTTACACTGACAGTGCATAGTAATTAATCTCATTTTATATTTGAAATTTCAATTCATCCAACTACACATGTTATCTATATCTTACATCATTCACCATATCATTAAATTTACCCTGATGACATTATCACGTCATAGTTTGTTATTGAAGACCAAAATTTAAGTGGAAAACTTTTGTGGGAGAAAAAGTCGGTGGACAATTTAAGAAATAATAAAGATAAAATTTGAGATATTTAGGGAAACTATTTATTTATTTAAACAAAAAAAAACATGTGAACAATTATAAAGTTTTAAAAGAACAAGACAAATTTAATATATTGAAGTGAATTTAAGGGGATTTCTTATTCCACTTTATAGGATGGAAAAACACCTTATGCAAAACTCAAAAATTCCTATTAGATTCAGTAGATGCATCTTTGAACGCACAATTGTCTTAAGTCAAAATATTAAAACTGATCCAGAGATGCAAAGATGCATCTCCGAAATACTTTAAAACCCACCTCATGCATCCGACTGAGTCACACCAACATATTTTATAAACACAAATCCAGAGATGCATATCCGAAATATTTCAAAACACACCACATGTGTCCCTCTTTGAAATGCCCATTTTAAACATTTATTGATCCGAAGATGCATCTCCGTTTAGGGTTTACGGAGATTAATCTTTCTAACCAGTCAAAGTAGTGCAAGTTAAGTTAGTTTTATGGTTACTCAAATGAAAATAATGATTTATAAATGTTAAGGCCCCTGTAATGTGATGAACATTAAACAATACAACGAATATGCAAAAAATGACATATATAAATTTGGAGTCAAAATAAGTCATCATGACATACATAATAAAGTCGAAATATACAATGAAGTCGAAATAAGTAAAAATAAAATGCAACAAAACATAAATCCAAATTACAAATACTATCAACTATTGTGTATGACGAACTCGAGCTCCTCGGTCTCCTCTCCCCCCGTGCTCCGAGCTATCTCTGGTACATCAGTGCCTCTCGTGCCTCTGTCATAATGGAATATAGGATCTCTATAACCTTAGAACCATCAGGAAAGATACCTCTATCAATCATTCCTGCACAATCTCCATAATACAACGACATCTAGGTAATACGTCATGAGCATAATCTAACCTAATATGCTTCTCCTCTAGTATCTCTTGATGAGTTGGCCTTAGTGGATCTCATAGAGCATCCTGCATCATATATGGATGTGACACCCTGAAGAACCACCTGATATACCCGTCTACATAGCTCAAGTCGCTCTCAACTATGATACTTCGTGCCTCCTCCGATACCAGATGACTAAGATAATCATCAAACATGACATCCATATATCTACGTGTCATAACAAGATGAACATGGACAACAAAGTGTTTGGGAATAGTTTGGGTGTAGCCAAACTTCCACATGATGCACTTAGGCAGATGAGGAAATGTCAGAAGTGAACCACAAGCCAACAATCCAGAGTATAAAACTATATCGTCAAATGGCTGTGTCTCACGGTGATCGACATAGGTATTAAAATGCATATCCTCTACTACTAAGCAGTCAAGATACACTCGAAACAATTATGTCTCCTTGTTCCTTATGAGCGGGTAAAATGTATAAGCACACAACATATCCTTAGTATAGGTCAGTACACACGACGAACCAGAGATGCGTGGGAAGTGCTGGAGGATCCAAGTCTAAGAAGTGTTGGAACATACATATCATTAGTAAGGGCATTGCAAAAATGGAATGAAAATGACACACAAACACTAAAAGACTAATAAATATTACTGTCAAAAGTTAACACTGTCTGTCACTTGCTTCGTCTTCAACCTACAACCCTTAGATAACTTAGAGTACAAGTAGACCAAACAAGCGGCCCCCTAATTATACTCATGGATTCACTCAAAGTCTTCGAAGTATCGTAGGTAGATGACATCCACATAAGTGGCACTCTTTTCCATAAAAATGGAAGTGTCAATCAAATATAACAGGTATGCTCTCATATCATACACTCTATGTTGCACCACCTACACTGCTTTAACTAGCTCATCTGTATATACCTTTTTCAAGAATCGAAACCTAGCATGAGTCCTTTAAGGTGGCTTCAAACTTCCTCAAGGCAGTGTCTGTGTCAACTCCTAAATAGTCTACCACCAACTCAAGTGCCTCATTTTTTTTTAAATTCTCCCATGATCTAAAATCTCCCCCCTAATTGAAAGATGCAACAAACACGACACATTGTCGAGTATGATAGACATCTCACAAGTGGTAGATGAAATAATGAGGTCTGAGTATGCCATCTCTCTACAATTACGTTAAGCATCATGTGGTTCACCGTAACATAATCGGTCTTGCATAAGTCTTTCATCCTAGATAGTTGTAAAGTAGCCTACAACCACTCGCTAGTAGGCTGATGCAAGCGAGTAATCTTTAGCCCATGGTTAATAAATTTCAGCGGATCACGATCCTACAAAAAATAAATCATCATCAAAAACTTGTAATATAATAATGAACTTAATTTAAAAATAATGAATCCAACTAATTTTACCTCTCTGTCCTAGATATGTCTGACAATATGGTCCAAGTAAAGAGGCAAGAATGACAACTCGAATGAGCCTTCTCCAAATACCTTTGCTGCCTCATCAGTTTGAGGTTCCTTCGGTGCCTGGGGTGACATTGGTGCCTTTAATGACTGAGGTACCTCCGGTGACTCGGGTACTTCTGCTGCCTGAATAGGTGAAACATGTCGCCTATAGGAAGATGGAGGTAGTGACATTTCACTAGTTGAGACCCGTCTTCTACGGGAAGAAGAAGGTGAAGATATATGAGCCTCAGAAGTTAACACCTCCACATCAACATGGCTAGAGGGAATAAGAGCCTACGAAACCTGAATCTTTTCCCTCCAGGAAGATGCATGTTGTACAAACTTGTCGTGCCTCAATTTTTCGTCTCTATCAGTCATAATGTCTGTAAATAAACCAGACAAGTGTCACATAATTACTACAAGCAACCATACAAGCAAGAAAAAAAATGAAGGCTGATAAAATACGAAGATGTATCTTCAATTCCTAGGAATCCAAACATTGAAATAACGAGATGCATATCCGAATTCTCCTACAACTTTCATTTTCGTCAATGGCGATAATGCAAACCACCAAGACCCCAAAAATAATGCATTGATCATTACTTTTAACTATGAAACACATTTCTCATAATGTATCAACTATCAAACATGCATAAACTATGTATTTCAACACCTCATCACTTTCTACAAATTTATACAAGAACTCAAAAAAGCTTACAATAATTAAAAACTTACAAGAAATGAGTAATCTTTGAAGTTGATGTAGTTGAATGAGCTCTTTGATATAATTGGTGTTGATTGAAGAAGCTTTGATGTTGCTTGATTGATTTTGAGAGAGTTTAGAAAAAAATATTTCTTAAGTGATGAAGAAGGGTTATGGCGCGTTATGTACAAGTAGTGTCCAAAAATGCATCTCCGTAATATTTACGAAGATGCATCTCCGTAGTATTTTCACATTAAGTCAGACTTCTATTGACTTAAGGTGCGTTCGAAGATACATCTCCGAATTCTGATAACATTTTTGTATTTTCACGTGGTACTCTAGTAATACTAAAAATTTCCGAATTTAATGTGGGTTTCAAGACAAGGCCCATATAAGCTCAAAGATAAGGCCATGTGGGTCTATATGGTTGTTGAAATGGGCTTAAGCCTTGATGGGCCTACCGTACAACATCTGAGGCAGTGACGTGTACATTATTATTAGACTGAAAACGCAACCAAAAAGAAACGTTTCTGTCACTGAGTGTAGCACCTGTTCTTCTTGCCTTGTTCTTATTCCTATTCAGTGCAATTTGCAAAGAAGAAAAGTAGAAAACAACACCTAAATACACTGGACAAGAACGTTTCTTGCTCCTCAGTAGACAATAATTTTCATCTATGGTGTGTTTCTTCTTTCATTTTCTGTAAGTTCTTGCTCTTTTTTTTTACCACTCTTTTAATTTAATTTTTCGGCTTTCACTGTTTTCGTTTTTGTTTTGCTAACTGCATGAGTTTGAAGTTTGGAAACTTGTTAGGTGATGTAGGAAATGCTTGAACTGTGAATGAAAACTAATGATTCTTTTGTTGAAATGGACCCATTGTTTTGTTAGGTTTATCTGCAAGGAAGATACTTTTTTTATTCTTTTGTTTGAAGTAAAAACAAATTTTGGGGTTTGTGTCTGAGATGTTTCTTGCTTCAATTTATGAGTAAAGTTTGTTTCTTTTTTTTGTTTTTCTTGTTATGCTTGTTTTTTTTTCCCACTTTTTTTCCTCTCACAAATCATTGCTGTTTCAAATGGAGCATTTTCTTGCTTGTGCTTTGAGCTGATTTTGTGATGATTAGGTTAGTATGGTTCGTTTTGCTTATGGTTTAGGGTTAATATGGTCATGAAATTGCAACTTAGAAGTTTATCCGGCAAGGAATTTCCGCCTCTATATGGAATTGTATGTTAAAGAATCTCATGTGTTCCCTTAATGGTTCGATTGTGGTTGCAAAAGGAAAAAGATCTGAGAAAATCACTGATTTATAGAGTTTGTGGATGTTGTACCTTATTCAGAGACTTGAAATTAGATATTACTAGATTGAATGTAACTTTTTATTTTGGTAGCAATGATGTTCCATTGAATGCCTAGCTAGTCATTCCATTTTTGCTTATGTATATGTTAGAAAGAAAATCTGCTGTTACTGAAACTGTTTTAAGATTTTAATACCATCACAATATGCTCATGTAAAGTTAAGTGGAGATTTGAATATCGATATTTCAAATGCGTCTTGTGAAATTTGTTTACTCTTCTTGCACATGTTCTTTGATCATGCCATTTAAAATCTTCACGAACTTTTTAACTAACTTACAAGTTAATTAGGAAAGCAATACAAGAAAGGACTTCAATTTGGCTTTTTAGACTAAATATGTATGCTATCTGAATTCTAAAATCTTATGAACCATTTTTTCTTCTATCACTCTTAATGTCTAGTGTTCTTGTGTTTTTATCCACAGGCCCAGGGTAATTGACACCGATGCACTTTGTGACTTATTTATGTTTGGCTCTGCATTCCCCTCTTAATCTTTCAATATTGTTTGAAGTGTCGTCAAATAGTGAAGGAGTTTTTTTTTCTAGATAAGTATAAATGTTTGGCAACAAGGTACTTCTAACCTACAAAAGAAAACGGAGATCTCAAAGTGGCAGTTTCATCCATGGAAATCGTTGCCAAAATTCAGTTTGTGAAGATTCCCATGATTGTTCTTCAGCTAAACGCGTTAAACACAACAAGCTAACTGATGAGAATACATCAGAAAAACATGAAGAAAAGTCGATGGTGAGATTCTAATGCAATTTTTTACAAAATACTATATGTAGGTTCATTGATGTACATTAGAAGTGACAGGTATATTATTACTTCTATGACTTTCGAAGCTTTGACTATTATTATAAAATAGTTTTTTTCTTTCTATTTTCTAGATTGGAGTAATTGCCTGTTACATAAAAAGCTCTTGTGAATATAATCTTATGAAGCATTTACTCATTTGTCTGTTTGTGAATTTAATAGGATACAAGTGATGGAAAAAAGCTGTGCTTTGGAAGCATCAAACAGCCAAATGAGTCATCAACACTTCCGGTTCAAAAGTCAGGTGACCTGGAAGCAGGGCAGCTTGGAAATCATGATGAAACAGAGAGGGTAGTTACTATGAAGGAATCATCTTCAACGAGTCATCCATGTGAGGATAACTCGAAGAAGGATGTTGATGAATTACCCCTAATAATGAAGCCTTCACAGAATGATTGCGACACACAGAAAAATTCTTCGGGAGGTGAAAACTCTGGCATTGAATGTGACGATGGTTCTAATAAAAACAATATTCCACCCTCAGTTGAATTGAATGCTAGGAATGATTTCAATGTAATCAACTCAGAAGCATCAATTACAAGAGAAATCAGTGCGGCATGTGGTGATGAATCTCTTGTTTTGAATAAGTCAACAGATAGATTTACTGCGTCACCCTCCAAAGATAATTTCGGGAATCAATCTGAACATAAGGTAACAAAGACCAACTTAAACAGACCATTAATAACCTATCAATGTTACAAAAGAAAAAAGTGTATGAATGGAACTGATAAGAAAAGCAATTCATTGCACGAGAAGGAAAACATTCCAGTTCTAGCCAAGTGGAGCATGCTTGGAAATGCTAATCCCTCTTCTAGCGACGGATCATCTTGTGACGAGTGTCCCGTAAACAATGTACCTGACCTTAATCAAACTCAGACACAAGATGATACATCTTCTAGAAGCTGTTCTAGGATTTTTCCAACAGACCTTAATCTATCGGCAGAGCTTTCTGAAAGAGGGGAGCTTCATCAGACTCGAGAAAAGGTATGGCTGGTAATAAATGCATCAACACATGATTTAATTTCTTTCCTATTATGTTGGATTTAAATTTACAAAAATATATTCTCCACTCTAAAATAGGGGTTCAGCTCCTTTACTTACCAATGCTCGAGCAAGTGTAAATTTTTGAACATGGAGTTTGGCCGTAGAGAACCTCATGAAAAAAGTGTTGACTTTTGTTGTAACATTATCTATGGATTTTTTATTTCTGTATGGTTGTTTGTGTATAAAATAGATTGAAGTACTTATGCAGTGCTACTGCTAATCTCAATCGTGAAATATGATCAGATTCAAAGTCAAGAAGAAAGTGATTCTATGACAAAGTTCTAATTTACTTGTCCATTAACAATTAATTGATCATAGACCTCGTGTGAATCTCACAAATTTTTTATTTTATGACAGGTGAGAAATGCTGACACTCCATGTACTAGTGGAGTTGTTTCTGAAACCTGGTATATTTTCATCAAAGTCAATAAATTAAGTTTTGTACATATTATAAATCTATAAAAATCAAAGTAGTTGGTAAGTGATAATAGTCGCATTTGAATGTATTCGTTCTTAACAGTATGGCACACGTGGGAGAGCAACTGCATCATGGAGAAGACATAGTGAAAACCAACTCTCACATGGCTGGAACAGAAGTTCCAAGCCAGAGTTCTCTGGTGCACAAGGAAGTCCTCCATCTTGATAAGGATTGCCAAGGAATCTCTATCATTATTGATTCTAGAGATCTCTGTCCTGGTTCTGCAACTGCTGACCAAGAACTTGAGGAGTTCCAACCCTCTGTGAAAGAAGCTATTCAAAATGTTATGTGCAATGACATGAAGAAAAGTGGAGGGCACCAACCTCAGAGTAGTGACCTGCCCCCTAATTTTGCAGGTATTATTGGTCATTTAAGCTTTGACGTGCAAATGATAAATCCCATGCGTTGTTATGAAGTTGTGAATGATGATAAATATTTTTCTTGAAAGCTTTTACACTCATTTTTGCATTTCTTCAAAGAGTTCTTATAACATTTTCATGTGTTACAGAAGAGCACACTGTTGAATTGAACCTTGGTGCTGACAAGGATTCCCTTCACTTGGGGACGAAAACACTTGTAGCCAAATCTGACTCTACAAGCAGTAGATCTGCCATTGTCGAAAATCAAGTAACTCAGCTGGAATTTTTAAGCTCTAGCAATACAAAGGTACAAAATGACGCTTTTACATTTGACTTGAATGGTGGTAGTTTCCATATTTTAGAAAGATCAACTTGATAATACATTTTTTCCCTAGTTGAAAATATGTTTACCAAGACTTCCTAAATTGGATTTGTTTCCTATTATTGATATGCTGTTCTCCGTCTCTCTTTAATAACCAGCTGAGTTCAGAAGGAAAGACTATTGATGATGTCTGTTCAAGTATTACTCAATCTCAATCAGGTGGTTGCATGATGTTGGATGAAAGAACGAATGTTCAACAAACTAAAACTAATCAACTAAAGCACATGCCAATCGTTTCTCTTTCTTTGGGTTTGTCTCTACCCACTGAGCTTGAAACTGGAGGTTGTGATTCCTCTAACTGTTTGCCTACATTGCCTCTTTTTAATTTAACCGCTGGAACTAGAGATATTGTCCAAGATGGATTATGTCACTCTTCAACAAACCGGAAACCATTGCTTCTCAGGCACAAGGCAGTGCTTGACAACATCGTAAGCAAAACAAGAGCCTTAAATGAAAGAGGCAACTTTCAAGAAAATCTCAAGCCACGCGGTATAATGTGGTCTGAAGAGGAATTGGATTTTCTCTGGATTGGTGTGAGGAGGCACGGCAGGGGCAATTGGGATGCTATGCTTAGGGATCCAAGATTGCGGTTTTCACCATTTAGGAAACCATGGGACCTTGCTGAGAGGTGGGAGGAGGAACAATCAAAACTTCTGAAAGACATCAGTGTTCCAAACTTCATGCATCCAAATGCAGAGAGGGCGGCGGCAGAAGCAGCATTGCAAGGAAACTTTTACTTCATAGATCCCAAATCAGGTCCTTGGAGACAAAATCCAATAGAGGAAACTAATCTATCACGTGAAGATGTATTTTCTTATAAGGAAAGCAACCACTTGAATAAATCTCTTGCATATTCATTTCTAAGTAACCCCGCAGCACGCGGTCCTGCGCCAATGATTCATTCCAGAAGAACTTCTTACAACAGCAACATAGATAAGTATGAACTGGGATTTTTCAATTCTCCAGGAAGCTTGAGTATTTCCAAGGAAAATTCTTATTCGGATGATTACCCATTTAATTGTTCAAATGCAAAGAATAATTTGCCACGCTGGCTTAGAGAAGCAATCAATACTCCTCCAATGTCCAGAGAGCCAAATCCGTCTGCAGATCATTGCTTTGATGCTGGTGGTAGTAAGTCATGCTTTCTGCCTCAAAGTCAGTCGAGTGCTTTGAAGACAAATGATGTACACATATCAAATGCTTCTCACTCGTCGACCTACTCAAGAAGAAAATACGGGATGCTGAAAATGAACAAGTCTCTGGAACATCATGCAAGAAAACAAGATGACTTGATTGTTATTGATAGCGACACGTCTTCTGAAGAGACTGTATCTGACGATCACCGTGCCAGCATGAAGATTTGAAATAATGTATTCTCTGTTAGATAATCCTTGGTCAAAACATGTAGTGAGCTGTAGAAAATATTCCTTGGTTTCTAGATTACCAATTTTTAAACGTATGACCTGTTGTGACTTTATGCTAATGAATGTTGATTTTACATGTAACTCAATCTTTAAGGACTACTGTTATCTATATGTCCTTTTTTTCACCACTTAATGTCATCTACATGTCCTTTTTACCACTTAATATATGATGTTACAAATATTTAGTGACTATTGTTTGTCCATCTATTGTATCAAAAAGTTCTTTGAAATGACCTCCAAATCACCTTTAGACCTTTGATCTTGTGTTCTCTCCTTACTCCTTCAAGTCTTAAATTTGAGTTTTGACATAGAGGATATGGAGTATTTGTTTCTCCATGATTCATGGTCAATGAGCATTAATGTAAATTGGTAAATTCTCCTATTTTATTTGATTTCTTTTGTCAAATTAGTTTTAATTTTTTTTTAAATGTTTTTCATAAGGGATTATTTAGTATAATGTTTTAGTTTAACTTAAAAATAATTATGTTTTGTTTAAGAATAAAGAGGGATTCATATGATAAGAATTTGCACATATATTTGTTACTTAATTGTGCAAAGTGTTATCACCTTTTAAATTTTATTATTTGTAATTTGATGTTTTTATTTGTAATTAAGGTTGGAATGCACACATATTTAAGAGCTAGCGAAATGTGTTCAAGTTTGTGTATATCGTTTATCCCTTTTTATTTGTGAAATGGTTTCCACAAAGAGGATACTTACTAAGGTGTTTCAAAGGAACTCTCAACTATGGTACTTTGTTTCCTACAACAAATGAAAGGAAAGAATGCAAACTAGTGGGATACACCGACTCGAATTGGCGTGGTGATGCTGAGGATAGGAAATCCGTAACTGGATATGTGTTTATGCTAGGTAGTGCACCAGTTGCTTGAAATTCAAGAAAGAAACCAGTAGTAGCCTTGTCATCACGTGAGGATGAGTACATAATTGTCTCCCTTTGTGCATGTCAAGCAACGTGGATGGTAAACCTGATCAAGGAGATTTCAGGAGAAGACTATGGAGCAATGATCATGAAGACCGACAACATGTCTGTTATCAACCTGACCAAGAATTCGATAGCACACGGAAGAAGCAAATACATCGAGATGATATTCCATTATCTTCAAGAGCAAGTAGCAAATGAAAAGTTGAACTTTGAACATTGCAAAACTAAGAATCATATTGCATACATCATGACAATGGTTGTGCAGGTCGAATTGTTCAAGAGACTGAAAACTATGATGAGTGTATATAGCTTAGACACAATGAATTAAGCAGTGTGTTAAATATGTAATTCTTTAGGTTAAGCATTCGACATAGTTGAACTAGGTAGCTATCAAAGGAGTTAATTTCGATAGAGTTAAAGACTTAGCATTCATTTTGGTATTAGTTACTTTGGAAATTATTTGGTGTGCAAATAATCTCTTCTATAAATAGGGAGATATCCTACTATTATAAAAAGTTGAACAAGATAAATTTAGTAAGAAAAAACGCATAGAGAAATTCTGCAGAATCTGATTCATCTTCTTCCTCTTTCTCCCCAAATCCTAAATTTACTTTTCTTCCTCAATTCACTTTCACGGATTTCTTTTCTTGTCAAACCATTGTGCGACAGAATCATCTTGCAATCAAGGTGTGGTTGAATCACTCAAGTGACGAATGAGGAACGAGAGAAGCAATCAATCAAAAAGTTTGATTCTCGTTCAATCAAGATTGATTCAGATTATCTCCAAGATTGAGCTTAACCATGCAGGTGCCCTCCTCTGATCCGTTGCATCGGAGATTAGCAACGTCGATTCAAGATCGACAATATTGTTTCAAGATCAACGTCTTTGATTCAAGAGGTATCGTGATTGCAACCTCAAATCCACCGTTCAACAATACTGAGACGCTTAGTAAGATTCGTTCTGCATCTGCCTTCATTTCCAATTCCACAATAAAACAATTATTATTATTATTATTATTATTTTATTGAATCTACTATAATCATGTGATAAAAGAATGAATAAAATAATAAAGATTTATCGAAATACACTGACTGTGTAAATGAATTTTACACCGTCAGTTAATCCTAGATGTTGGATATTGAAATAAGTTTGACTTTTATTTTAAAAACCTATAAAATAATGCAAACGGGTGATGGTGATGAATCGACATTGTAAATCTTTTTACACTGACAGCGCATAGTAATTAATCTCAAATAATAATAATAATAATAATAATAATAATAATAATAATAATAATAATAATAATAATAATAATAATAATAATAATAATTAGCTAAATCTGAAACTATATTTCAGATTATTTTAAAAAGAGGATAAAGAAATTTTAGTTGATTATAATGTTTTTTAAAAAAATATATAAAACTTTGAAGGTGTATATAAATGGCAAATATTATTTTTTATGTCTTATTATAATTGTAAAAAATATTTTAAATCATGGCATGTTCCTAAAAAAATATTTTATTTTTTATTCAATTTTTTTAAATCTTTTCATTTGCCACACTCTTTAACTCTAGTTGATTTGATTGAAAGAATTAAATCATGATATAGTACTAAAACATTATTTAAATTTAATTCTAAATCAAAGATGTGCTACTAAAAAAGCTATCTATTTTCAATTCTTTTTATCTATTTATTTATACCACTCTTTAATCTAATTCATTTGATTAAAATTAAATAAATTGAATAAATCAGAAATAGAAATACTTCTATAGTTTGTCATTTTAAAAATAAATAAATACTAAACCCATGTAAAATTCAATATGACTATTTTGCCCGCACTCATCTTGGACTAAGATTATTGAATTTTCTATTGATCCTGTTTTGCACTATGCTTAACAAAGTGTGGTGATATAATTGGAATAAATGGTGAAAGTGGATTGGTGAAGTTGAATGACAAAGGACAGCTGCTAGAGCAACACTTCTGTCATAAGAATTACTCAGCTATATCCAATGCATGGCCTATGTTAATTTCTACATGTTACAAAGCAGAATGGCTTCTAATCATCTTTGACCCTACGGCTACATAGTCCATTTGATGAAATGGCTGAAATTTTATATCATGTCTTGATACGAAATTGCTGAGTCGATTTGCATTTGCATGTTTCTGGAAGATCACCCGATAAAAGCATTTGAGTTTGCTTTTTGTGATTAACTTTTGGATAATTAAATCCAAATTCTTCTTCAGCTTTACAAAGAAATTGTTGAAAAGCAGTTTGATGTAAATATTATTAGAAGTAATTCATATTTATTAGTTGTACTATTTTCTTAACCCCTAAGTTTGTTAGAGGGTATTTTAGTATTTTATCCTATTCTAATAACCCTAGTTTTAACTTATAAATAGGGTGACAATCATTGTAACTTTTATCATGTTTTGTAGCCGTCATTCTCTTAATAGATTATTTCCGTTCATCATTTATTCTACCTTTGCACCAACAATTGGTATCTAGAGCTCCGGTTCGGATTCATTGGAAAACACGGGAAACACGAGTGAACGTGAGCTCTTGTGTGTTTGATTTTGATTCTTAGATTCGTGTTGAATCTTGAACAAAATCTGATCAGAATTTTAATTATGTGGGTTGGGAAACACTGTGAGAAATCTGAGTGTACTGTGCAAGGTAGAAAGATGAACGGAAACGGCAACATGAACACCAAACTTCCAGTATTTGACGGTAAAAACTGGAATCGTTGGATGATCCAAATGCGTGTACTGTTCGGTGCTCAAGATGTTCTAGATCTTGTCACTGATGGTTATGTTCCGGTAGCAGCAGATGCGACGGATGAACAGAAAAACGCGCAGAAGGAAGTAAGGAAGAAGGATCAGAAAGCATTGTTCTTCATTCATCAATGTGTTGATGTAAATGTGTTTGAGAAGATTGCAGATTCAACGACATCAAAGGTTGCGTGTGACACACTGGTTAGATGTTATGGTGGTGACGCATCAGTGAAGAAGGTGAAGCTTCAGTCCTTGAGAAAGCAATATGAGAATCTCAACATGAAGAATAATGAGAAAGTTTCTGAATACATCTCCAGAGTGATTCTGATCACTAATGAGATGAAAGCGTGTGGAGAAACTCTTTCTGAAGAAACAATCATGGAGAAGGTATTGAGATCCCTTACCTCTCAATTTGATTACATTGTGGTAGCAATAGAACATTCCAAAGATCTGAGCACCATGAGAATTGTAGAGCTGCAGAGCAGTCTAGAAGCGCAAGAGTTGCGTTTGACTGAGAGAACTTCTGAAAGGGAAGTAGAGCAGCAGGCTCTGAAAGCAACTTCTGATAGGAGGTATCAGAAGCAGTCAGAAGCCAGGAGAAGATCTGATGGTGGTCAGAAGTCGGAAAGCTCAACCTCTGATAGACAAAAGAATGCTCAAAAGGGAAAAGAGAAGTATGACAAGAAGAAGATTCAATGTTACTGTTGTAAGAAGTTTGGTCACTTTGCTAGAGACTGTTGGTCAAACAAGGAGAGAAAATCAGAAGAAGCAAATATAGTCAGAAGTTCTGATGACGAATCTGTGCTATTGATGGCCTCTGAATCTGATGATATGGATTTGATAAACTGATGGTATATGGACATTGGCTGTTCAAATCATCTTACTGGAAACAAGAAATGGCTGGTTGACTTTGACTCTGAAAAGAGGACAAAGATCAGATGTGCTGATGACAAATATCTTAATGCAGAAGGTATGGGAAATGTCAGAGTGATTCTGAACAATGGGAAAACAACATTGATTCAGAACGTGTGGTATGTACCTGGCATCAGAAGCAATCTGATGAGTGTGGGATAATTAATTGAGAAAGGTTTTTCAGTTACCATGAAGGACAATCTTCTGAAGCTGTATGACTGCAATCAGAAGTTGATTATGGAGTCAGAACAGGGAAGGAATAGAACATTCAAGGTGAATGTCAAAACTACAGACTCAGAATGTCTTAGTGCAACAAGTGCTGAGAAGGAGAGTGAGTTATGGCACAGAAGATTTGGTCATTTGAATTTCAGAAGCTTAAAACATCTGAATTCAAAGAAGTTGGTACATGGAATTCCTGCAATTAAGAAGCCTGAAAAGTCATGCAAAGTTTGCATGGAAGGAAAACAACCACGATTGCCATTTGCGTCAGAAACTGCTCCAAGAGCAAAACATGCCTTAGGAGTTGTACATTCTGATGTGTGTGGTCCATTTCCAGTAGCATCGATTGGAGGGAATAAATACTTTGTGTTATTTGTTGATGAATTCACAAGAATGACATGGGTATCCCTTATTAAGTTTAAACACGAGGTGTTTGATGAATTCAAGAAGTTCAGAATGAAGGCTGAGAATCAGAGTGTTCAGAAGTTGAAGATTCTTAGAACTGACGGTGGAGGTGAGTATAACTCCAAAGAGTTCCAGAAGTTCTGTGAGGAGAATGGAATTGAGCATGAGGTTACTGCTCCTTATACCCCTCAACACAATGGTCTTGCTGAAAGAAGAAACCGCACTTTGCTTGATATGGTGAGAAGCATGCTAAAGGAGAAGAAACTTCCTCAGAAGCTCTAGGGAGAAGCTGTTGCCACTGCAACGTATTTACTCAACCGATGTCCTATGAAGAAGTTGAAGGAAATAGTTCCAATACAGAAGTGGACTGGAGATAAGCAAAATGTTAGTCATCTGAAGGTGTTTGGTTCTGTTTGCTATAAACATGTTCCAGAAGCCAGAAGACAGAAGTTGGATGATAGAAGCAAAGTGATGATTCTGATAGGGTACCACAGTACAGGTGCATACAAGCTCTATTGTCTAGAAACCAACAAAATTGAATTCAGCAGAGATGTGATTGTGAAGGAATCAGAATTTTGGAATTGGGATAAGTCTCAATCTGATTCTGATGTTAAAACTTCTGAAGAAAGGTCAGAGTTAAGAATTTCTGAAGTTGGAGTAAACTTTGACGTTGATTCTGATTCTGATAGTGATTCTGACTCTGGAGAAGACTCAGAAGATGAAGGTGACTCTGATGATCCAGACTCTGATGACCCAGACTCTGATGGTAATCCAGATTCTGGTGGCAATTCAGACTCTGGAAATATGCCAGCCCCTGAAGATGGTCAAAACTCTGGAGGAAGTCAACCATCTGAAGCTAGAAACTCTGAAGCTCAAGACTCTGAACAAGTTCAGAGACCATAAAGAATCAGAAACATTCCCAGAAGATATGCAGAATTTGACATGCTGCAAGACACTGAAGTAGACTCTGAAGGAGAAGTTATTCAGTGTGCCATGTTAGTAGACTCTGAACCCATAAGTACAAAAGAGGCTCTTAAGCAGAAGCTCTGGCTGAAGGCCATGAAAGAAGAACTTGATGCTATAGAAAGAAACAAGACTTGGAAGCTGACAGAACTTCCAAAAGACAAGAAAGCCATCAGCGTCAGATGGGTTTTCAAGCAGAAGTTAAAGCCAGATGGTTCAATTGGCAAACATAAAGCAAGGTTGGTAGCCAGAGGATTTCTATAGAAACCTGGGCTGGATTACTCTGAAGTGTTTTCACCTGTAGCAAGACATGAAACAATCAGAATGGTGATTGCAATAGCTGCTAACAGGAATTGGCCTCTGATGCATTTAGATGTAAAATCTGCATTTCTGAACGGTCCATTAGAAGAAGAAGTTTACGTGTCACAACCTCCTGGATTTGTGAAAAAGAATCAGGTAGGGATGGTGTACAGATTATACAAACCTCTATATGGATTGAAACAAGCGCCCAGAGCTTGGAATCAGAAGATTGATTCATTTTTCAAGAAGCAAGGCTTTCAGAAATGTGAGATGGAGTACGGTGTCTATGTTCAGCATACTTCTGAAGGAAATATGACTTTGGTATG
Source organism: Lathyrus oleraceus (assembly GCF_024323335.1). Classification (NCBI taxonomy): domain Eukaryota; kingdom Viridiplantae; phylum Streptophyta; class Magnoliopsida; order Fabales; family Fabaceae; genus Lathyrus; species Lathyrus oleraceus. The sequence continues at coordinate 278,866,108 of NC_066581.1, forward strand.
TTTATATGTTGATGATATACTGTTGACTGGAAGTTCTGAGCAGGAGATAGCCAAGTTCAAGAAAGTTCTGATGAATGAATTCGAAATGACTGATCTAGGCAAAATGACATACTTTCTAGGGATGGAGTTCAGATACTCTGAGAAAGGTATTATTTTGCATCAGCTAAAGTATGAATTAGAAATTCTGAAGAGATTTAATCTGAAGAATTGTAAGATTGTTGTCACACCTTCTGATACAAATCAGAAACTGGATTCTGACTCTGATGGAAAGGATGTGGACGCTACAACCTTCAAACAGTTGGTTGGTTCTCTGAGGTATTTGTGCAATACCAGACCTGATATTTGCTATTCAGTTGGGATGGTTAGTAGGTTCATGAGTAAACATAAGTGGTCCCATTACCAAGCTGCTGTCAGGATTCTGAGGTATATCAAGGGAACTCTGAAGTATGGAGTATTATTTCCTTCTGGAAGAAAGGATGAGTCAGAACTTCTGAGTTATTCAGATTCTGATTGGTGTGGAGACAGAGTTGACAGAAGAAGTACGTCTGGGTACTTATTCAAATTTCTGGGAGGTCCCATTTCTTGGTGTTCCAAGAAGCAACCTGTTGTGGCGTTGTCAACTTGTGAAGCTGAATACATTGCAGGTGCTGTTACTGCATGCCAAGCTGTGTGGATTCTGAATCTATTGCAGGATCTGAAGATTAAAGTAAACAAACCTCTGAAGCTGATGATTGACAACAAGTCTGCAATCAATCTTGCCAGAAACCCAGTGTTGCATGGGAGAAGCAAGCACATTGAGACCAAGTATCATTTTCTGAGACATCAAGTTCAGAGGGGAGTGTTAGAAGTTGTACACTGCAACACTCAGAAACAGTTGGCAGATGTTCTGACGAAAGCTATCAAGACTGATCAATTTCTCAGATTAAGGGATGAAATTGGTGTTACAAGTTTTGATGGAATATGAATTAAGGGATGGTATTAGAAGTAATTCATATTTATTAGTTGTACTATTTTCTTAGCCCCTAAGTTTGTTAGAGGGTATTTTAGTATTTTATCCTATTCTAATAATCCTAGTTTTAACTTATAAATAAGGTGACAATCATTGTAACTTTTATCATGTTTTGTAGCCGTCATTCTCTTAATATAATATTTCCGTTCATCATTTATTCTACCTTTGCACCAACAAATATGATATTGGAACCAAAGATCTCTTCTTTTTCTCTTCTCTAACATAAACTGCTAAATATCCTTTTGCTAAATATGCTTCTTAGCTTGCATTATCAGTGGCATTCGAAATGCCATTATTTCTTCAAACAAGTTGATAACAGTATTCGAAGGAAAGGGGCTAGTTGATGGATATAGTGTGAAAAATTTTATCAAGGAGTTTTGAGATGTTACATTACATGTGTCTATATATAGAGAAATTATTACGGCGGGTCGTTATATCAAATATTATGAGTGATATTTATACCATATTCGAATTAGATTGATTATCTACTGCGCAAATAGTAATTGTACAGTATAGGATTGAGCTGTTTTATCCTAGAGGTGACGCGGTAGTCCGGCTGCAAGTAGTCCGCGACTCGACCCATTAATTTCTTATGCTGTTAATTTTTAAAACCGTGAAACAACAATTTTAAGACGTTTTGAACTGCCATTGCTACATAAGAGATTAACGGTAAGAAATTTGTGGATTTAGATGGAACACTTAATAGTATTGAAGCTGAGTATGATGCACTGATTAAAGCGAATGATTTACAGCTCAGGAAAGAAATCACCTTATGAAAAGAGAATGATTACAAAATCATATTTGGAATGATCTCACAAATGATTTGTGTGATTATTATAGTACTTGCGATATTGTAAAATATGGTTGAGATGCTTTGAAAATAAAGTGTGACACGAAGAAGCTGGAGCAAATGATTATGCAGTTAGTCGCTACCTCAAGTATTATATGGTATATATGAAAGATCCGTTGAGACTCAATGTCACGAAGTTCAAAAAATTGCTTATGAGATCATCCCAAAAGATATGTGTTTAGATGAACCATTTCAAATTTCCTTTATTGTTGACAAATATCCCCTAGTTTGAAAGTTTTTTAAAATTTTGATTTGCCACAAAACAAAAGAAAGTTTAATTGAGAGTCTGATTATTCACCTTTGAATTCAAGAAGAACCTTAGAGATAAGATCAAAAAGAAAAAGTATTGGTTGTTTCTAACAACAAAAAGAAATTCGGTGTAGCTTTGAAGTCATTTGGTAAATTATTAAAAAATTAGAACCGCAATATTGTGAGCATAATTAAGAATGAGAATCCTTCTAGGACCCAAATTACTCCAATTGACAAGCAACAACCACCACCACTACAAAAAGAAATGATCGTGATGTTTTCTCTTGCTTCAATTATGGAAAACTAGGTCATATGATTAAGAAATGTAAGATCGAGTTTAAACTTTGTGTTACCCCTAATGCATAGGTTAACTTAATTGGTGAGTAATTTATTGCTTTGATAATTAAAATCAACATGATTGGTGGATAAACATTGTCTCTTCTCGTCATGTCTATCATGATCGTGCTATGTTCAAAATATACATGAATAAGAAAATGTTTTTGGAAGTTGCCCAAACCACTAAAGTTGTTAGTATTGGAGAAATGTAGCAGAGTCCACCTCTGAAAAGATCCAACAAATCTTCAAGAAGCCTTGTCATCTCTGAATGAAGATTTATGGCAAGAAGCTGTTAATGATGAGTTAGATTCTCTAGAATTTTACAGGATCTGACACTTAGTAGACTTCTCTACCGGTTGCAAAACAATAGGTTGTAAACGAGTTTTAAAAAAGAAACTAAATTTACATCCATTAAGGTACTAATTTCAATTGCTTTTATTTATAACTTAACAATACACAAAATGGATGTTAAGCCAATCTTTTTAAATGGTGACTTAGAAGAAGAAATCTATATGGACTAACCAGAATGGTTTGTAATTCATGGACAAGAAAACAAGGTTTGCAAGTTAGATAAGTCTTTGTATGGTCTAAAACAAACTACAAAGAAATGACATGAAAATTTTGATAATTTAATAATATTGAATGCGTACAAAGTGAATGAAAGTGACAAATGCATTTATTATAAATCTGAAAATTGCATTTGCACTCATATGTCTCTATGTAGACGATCTACTCATATTTGGATCAAACATTCAAACTGTTAATGATGTGAAATCATTATTGGGAAACAACTTTGGTATGAAAGACCTCTGAAAAGCAAGCGTGATTCTTGGTATCAAGATCATGAGATCTGAGTAAGGAATTTCTTTGGATCAATCATACTATGTGGAAAAGATCCTAAAGAAATATAATTACTTTGACTGTAAACCTGCGAGCACACCATACAATCCAAGCGTGAAACTATTTAAGAACATTGGTGAAAGTGTCAAACAAACAAAATATGTGAGCAATATTGACAATATTAGGTATGCCACTGATTATACTAGACCCGGCATTGCATATGTCGTAAGATTGTTGTGCATGTTTATTAGTAGACCGAGTAGCGAGCATTGGCAAGCTATTGAGAAAATCATGCGGTATCTTAAAAATACCATGAATCTCAGTTTGCATTTTTAGAGATTTCCTGCCATACGTGAAAGTATACGTGAAAGATACAATGATGCAGATTGGAATACCTTATCAGATGATTCCAAAATAACTAGTGGCTATATATTCAATATAGCTGGAGGAGCTGTATCTTGGAAATTAAAGAAACATACTATCTTGATTCAGTCCACAATGGAGTCTGAGATGATAACAATAGCAACTGTTAGTGAAGAATCAAGTTGATTAAGATGCTTGCTATCTGAGATCCCTGTGTGGGAAAAACCTATGCCAACTCTGTTGATCCACTTCAATAGTACGACGACTATTGTAAAAATTGAGAACCATTATTATAATGGTAAAATACATCAAATTAGAAGAAAGTACAACACTGTTACAGACTGCATCTCTAGAGGAGCTGTAAGAGTGGATCATGTACGCACTGATGAAAATTTAGCAGATCCTTTGACGAAAGGATTATCTAGAGAGAAAGTCTATAATACATCCAATAAGATGGGGCTAATTCCTATAAAAAATGAGTTTCTCATGATGGTAACCCTGCCTAAGTGACTAGAGATCCCAAGAAATAGGTTCAATGGGTAATAACAAGTTGTGAGCAATAGGTGATCATGCTAGAGTAAATAAGAAAAGCATGAATCCTGAAGCGATAAGAGAATGAGATAATAGAAACTCTTAATGAGATTTATACTCTGTATGAAGGAGTATCTAGGCTACATGAGTACTCTTGATATGCTCACCTATGTGTTTATGGAACTTAGGCAGGTAGCTGTGGAATTTCGATACATAACTCCTAGAGCCTTCACTAAAGCGAGATACACATGCAAGGCCATTAAAGCAAAGACTATTAGAATACACCTTAAGTATCCATTATAAAGATTTTCATGTATCACTCTACCAGATACATCAACCTTAAATAAAATGGACCACAAAATTTAATCTCCTTGACGAGATGAACAATTAAGTGAACCATAATGTCAAAAAAATGATGGATGGAAATACATATCTAATTGACACAAAATAGTTGGAGCCTCGTGTTCCAACTCATCTAAACTTCTAGGATCAATTACTTTACTACATATAATATTGAAGAATAAGCACAATCTGGTTATAATTACCCTTATAGTTTTTGGTAAAATTCCATAGATAGCCACTCGTAGAAGTTGTTGCATCAAGACATGACAATCATGAGATTTGAATCCAACTAATTTGAGATATTTCATTGACACAAGTTTCTTCACATTTGATGAGTACCTTTGAGGGACTTTGATACCCTTCAAACAATCGTAACAACATTTTTTTAAACAAAGTGTGACATGCTGAGGGAAAATATGTTCTATTTCCTATTTCTTCTAGGGCCAACTCTTGTCGTATACCCATCACCACCATATCTAGACGAGAATTATTAATATCTTTTTATGTTGCCTTTAATAATGATAAGTGTTCCAATCAAACAATTAGACACATTTTTTTCACATGCATTACATCAAAAGAATGTCTTACATCGAGACTAGATCAATATAGAAGATGAAAGAACACTAACCTCATTTTTCAAATATTTTTCTCCATGGGACCTTTTTGATTCTTTAAAATGACAACATTAATGTTTTGTTATCTTTAATAAACTTTCTCCCTGGTTAAGGGCTTTGGAGCGATATCAAACTCTTGTTATGTATTAAACGTCTTTTGCAATATACATTACTGATAATTGGGTCTTAAATTTTTTTGATGTCAAAGGTAAATAGTCTTTCTTCCATTTTGTAGTTGGTGGGAGTATGTATCATCTTCATATATATGACACACTTTGTGTCCCTTAGCGACACACCTATAAAAATTATTGTATGTTAAAAAGTCATTTATTATGCAAAACAACATGACACACATTATAAAATATCCCCTGTATACACATCATCAACAGTAACGTCTTCCTCCCGTAAAACCCTTAAATCTTCAATAAATGGAGTTAAGGAAACATCTATGTCGTTTCCTAGTTATTTTGGACCCAAAATCATCATTTATAACATTATATGTTTGCGCTTCATGCACAACCAAGAGATAGATTGTAAATTATGAGAAGAACAAGCCATAAAGCATGGTTAATACTCATATTACCAATTGAGTTTATTCTGTTGGTGGCAAGTCCAAGCCTAAGTTTCCTTGACTCAAGGGCGAAATTCAGAAACAACAAACTAATTTTATTCCATTGCAATGAATCAACTACATGGAAAATATTTCCATCACATATTCTTTCATCTGTATTCCATCTAGTATTCTTTGCATGATTTACATCAACAAACAATCTCTTGAACCTTTGAATTATCGGTAGGTACCACATCACCTTGACAATAACACCCTTCTTGGTCGCATCATCATTATCCTTCAGTTTGTAGCGTGACTCCCTACACCTCGGGAACTCCTTCAAGTTTTCATACTCTTTCCTGTATAATATATAATCGTTAAGATATGCAAGTATTTTGACATAGTCTAGTCCAATTAGACAGAACATCTTCTTGGCATCATAACTACATTTCAACAACGTATTATTACCTTTTGGAATCATTTCTTGCAACAATTCAAGCAATTAAGTGAAACTTCTACCTGTCCATCCATTTTTTTCCTTAAGATTAAATAGTCTTAACACAACTGACAATCATGTAAAAATTTTACACCCCAGAAATAACGGCTCTTCCATGTGACTATGTAAAGTGTCACACACATGAGATTTCTTAAAAAAAATACTCCAATATCACGAATCATGTTATCATTTATATCTTCATCAACTTCATCTGTATGTGACGAAGGATTTTTGTCACTTCACCATGTCATACTTATTTTGTATAATTTTGAATAATTTCATCACAACTTAAATGATTGAATATTTCTTCCTTTGAATATATATATATATATATATATATATATATATATATATATATATATATATATATATATATATATATATATATATATATTATATATATATATATATATATATATATATATATATATATATATATATATATATATATATATATATATATATATATATATATATATATATATATATATATATATATATATATATATATATTTTGCGTATTTCATCATTTTTTCCAAGGACAACAAAAAATATCATTATCGCCAGGAATATTTATTTTCATGAATTGAAGAAATTTAATCACTCCATTCTTATATTCTTTACTTAATCTATTAGCTTTCATCCAACTATGATCCATAATCACGTATCTTTTAAAAATAAAATAAAAATCATACACAACCAATAACAATGAACATTCTATCTCAACAAAACAATAATAACACTAAACCTTCAATCTCAACACAACAACTAAAGAACTAAAAAATAACAATAACATTATACCCTAAGTCTCAACAACAACACCAATATTACGGGTATAGTCATGACGAAAGTTTTACGTATTGGAAACCTGATGATAAAGTCAAAGAAATGTATTGGTTTTGATTTGGAGTTTCCTTATTTGAGCTTTCTTCCTTCTTTGTTTACTTTGTTCAACTTGGAAGACGCAGTTCGGTTTAGGGCTTAGTGGAGAAGATAAAGAATGGTGTTTTGTTCGTTAGACAGAGAAGATGAAAAAGGTATTTTGTTCGCAATGACGAACATAATTTATGAGAAATGCAAAAGTGAACGAGAGTTAACATTCTGATGTTGGAATAGAATATTCTTTGAATTTTATATCTCAATTCTTAGTAAACGCCGAGGTTAAAGCTGAGTTCTATTTTAATTAAATAAAATAATAAGCAACATTTTCTCTCGTTTGGCAAAAAGCTCGAGGGAATAACTGTTTTTTATGTAATTAAAAAGTTAAATTAAATAAGGGTGTTGAGAATTGAAGCTCAAATCTTAAGCCACATATTTCTTGTCGATTGAACCAAAAAATCAGGGAATAGATGATTTAAGTTGTAATTAAGAAATTAAATAAAATATGGGCGTAATTTTGATTCTAATTACACAAAATTGCAGGTGAGAATCAAAGCTCAAACCCTAAGGAATGGATTTAATTTTTTTAATTAAAAGGTCACACTCCAAGATATTTGACCTTAATTTTTAATTGGCCGAGATAAAATCTTTATCATAAAATATATTATTTATAATAATGTTAAGTGTATACGAACTATAAAGAAATACCTGCTAAGGTTGTAGTGGAAATGAGGAACCACACTAAAAAAAGAGACAAACACAAGTCACTTAGATAGGTAGTCTAATTCAGAAAATACCAAAAATCCTAATGGTAAAATAGATTTTGAAATGTTACTTTTACTTCGTTCGACTTGGAATGTTATTTTTACTTCGTCCGATTTGGTCCAACAAACTATTATGGATAGAAATAATTTTTAGTGCAATATGCAAACCAAAACCAATTGTACTAAAATAGATTTTGACCAAAGTAAATCAAAGTTTTGATTAAAACAACTAAATAGTAAATATCGGTTGATTGTTGTGAATAAAATGGTTTAATTGGTTGATTTTGATTAAAATTAAAATTGAATAAATTAAAATTATTTTTATTATAAAGCTTTGGAGGTGTATAAATGCTAAACATTATTTTGTATGTCTTATTATTGTTGGTGCAAAGGTAGAATGAATGATGAACGGAAATATTCTATTAAGAGAATGACGGCTACAAAACATGATAAAAGTTACAATGATTGTCACCCTATTTATAAGCTAAAACTAGGGTTACTAGAATAGGATAAAATACTAAAATACCCTCTAACAAACTTAGGGGCTAAGAAAATAGTACAACTAATAAATATGAATTACTTCTAATACCATCCCTTAATTCATATTTCATCAAAACATGTAACACCAATTCCATCCCTTAATCTGAGAAATTGATCAGTCTTGATAGCTTTCGTCAGAACATCTGCCAACTGTTTCTGAGTGTTGCAGTGTACAACTTCTAACACTCCCCTCTAAACTTGATGTCTCAGAAAATGATACTTGGTCTCAATGTGCTTGCTTCTCCCATGCAACACTGGGTTTCTGGCAAGATTGATTGCAGACTTGTTGTCAATCATCAGCTTCAGAGGTTTGTTTACTTTAATCTTCAGATCCTGCAATAGATTCAGAATCCACACAACTTGGCATGCAGTAACAGCACCTGCAATGTATTCAGATTCACAAGTTGACAACGCCATAACAGGTTGCTTCTTGGAACACCAAGAAATGGGACCTCCCAGAAATTTGAATAAGTACCCAGACGTACTTCTTCTGTCAACTCTGTCTCCACACCAATCAGAATCTGAATAACTCAGAAGTTCTGACTCATCCTTTCTTCCAGAAGGAAATAATACTCCATACTTCAGAGTTCCCTTGATATACCTCAGAATCCTGACAGCAGCTTGGTAATGGGACCACTTAGGTTTACTCATGAACCTATTAACCATCCCAATTGAATAGCAAATATCAGGTCTGGTATTGCACAAATACCTCAGAGAACCAACCAACTGTTTGAAGGTTGTAGCGTCCACATCCTTTCCATCAGAGTCAGAATCCAGTTTCTGATTTGTATCAGAAGGTGTGACAACAATCTTACAATTCTTCAGATTAAATCTCTTCAGAAGTTCTAATTCATACTTGAGCTGATGCAAAATAATACCTTTCTCAGAGTATCTGAACTCCATCCCTAGAAAGTATGTCATTTTGCCTAGATCAGTCATTTCGAATTCATTCATCAGAACTTTCTTGAACTTGGCTATCTCCTGTTCAGAACTTCCAGTCAGCAGTATATCATCAACATATAAACATATCAGAGTCATATTTCCTTCAGAAGTATGCTGAACATAGACACCGTACTCCATCTCACATTTCTGAAAGCCTTGCTTCTTGAAAAATGAATCAATCTTCTGATTCCAAGCTCTGGGCGCTTGTTTCAATCCATATAGAGCTTTGTATAATCTGTACACCATCCCTTCCTGATTCTTTTTCACAAATCCAAGAGGTTGTGACACGTAAACTTCTTCTTCTAATGGACCGTTCAGAAATGCAGATTTTACATCTAAATGCATCAGAGGCCAATTCCTGTTAGCAGCTATTGCAATCACCATTCTGATTGTTTCATGTCTTGCTACAGGTGCAAACACTTCAGAGTAATCCAGCCCAGGTTTCTGTAGAAATCCTCTGGCTACCAACCTTGCTTTATGTTTGCCAGTTGAACCATCTGGCTTTAACTTCTGCTTGAAAACCCATCTGACGCTGATGGCTTTCTTGTCTTTTGGAAGTTCTGTCAGCTTCCAAGTCTTGTTTCTCTCTATAGCATCAAGTTCTTCTTTCATGGCCTTCAGCCAGAGCTTCTGCTTAAGAGCCTCTTCTGTACTTATGGGTTCAGAGTCTACTAACATGGCACACTGAATAACTTCTCCTTCAGAGTCTACTTCAGTGTCTTGCAGCATGTCAAATTCTGCATATCTTCTGGGGATGTTTCTGATTCTTTGTGGTCTTTGAACTTGTTCAGAGTCTTGAGCTTCAGAGTTTCTAGCTTCAGATGGTTGACTTCCTCCAGAGCTTTGACCATCTTCAGGGCCTGGCATATTTCCAGAGTCTGAATTGCCACCAGAATCTGGATTATCATCAGAGTCACCTTCATCTTCTGAGTCTTCTCCAGAGTCAAAATCACTATCAGAATCAGAATCAACGTCAGAGTTTACTCCAACTTCAGAAATTCTTAACTCTGACCTTTCTTCAGAAGTTCTAACATCAGAATCAGATTGAGACTTATCCCAATTCCAAAATTCTGATTCCTTCACAATCACATCTCTGCTGAATTCAATTTTGTTGGTTTTTGAACAATAGAGCTTGTATGCACCTGTACTGTGGTACCCTATCAGAATCATCACTTTACTTCTATCATCCAGCTTCTGTCTTCTAGCTTCTGGAACATGTTTATAGCAAACAGAACCAAACACCTTCAGATGACTAACACTTTGCTTATCTCCAGTCCACTTCTGTATTGAAACTATTTCCTTCAACTTCTTCGTAGGACATCGGTTGAGTACATACGTTGCAGTGGCAACAGCTTCTCCCCAGAGCTTCTGAGGAAGCTTCTTCTCCTTTAGCATGCTTCTCACCATATCAAGCAAAGTGCGGTTTCTTCTTTCAGCAAGACCATTGTGTTGAGGGGTATAAGGAGCAGTAACCTCATGCTCAATTCCATTCTCTTCACAGAACTTCTGGAACTCTTTGGAGTTATACTCACCTCCACCGTCAATTCTAAGAATCTTCAACTTCTGACCACTCTGATTTTCAGCCTTCATTCTGAACTTCTTGAATTCATCAAACACCTCGTGTTTAAACTTAATAAGGGATACCCATGTCATACTTGTGAATTCATCAACAAATAACACAAAGTATTTATTCCCTCCAATCGATGCTACTGGAAATGGACCACACACATCAGAATGTACAACTCCCAAGGCATGTTTTGCTCTTGGAGAAGTTTCTGACGCAAATGGCAATCGTGGTTGTTTTCCTTCCATGCAAACTTTGCATGACTTTTCAGACTTCTTAATTGCAGGAATTCCATGTACCAACTTCTTTGAATTCAGATGTTTTAAGCTTCTGAAATTCAAATGACCAAATCTTCTGTGCCACAACTCACTCTCCTTCTCAGCACTTGTTGCACTAAGACATTCTGAGTCTGCAGTTTTGACATTCACCTTGAATGTTCTATTCCTTCCCTGTTCTGACTCCATAATCAACTTCTGATTGCAGTCATACAGCTTCAGAAGATTGTCCTTCATGGTAACTGAAAAACCTTTCTCAATTAATTGTCCCACACTCATCAGATTGCTTCTGATGCCAGGTACATACCACACGTTCTGAATCAATGCTGTTTTCCCATTGTTCAGAATCACTCTGACATTTTCCATACCTTCTGCATTAAGATATTTGTCATCAGCACATCTGATCTTTGTCCTCCTTTCAGAGTCAAAGTCAACTAGCCATTTCTTATTTCCAGTAAGATGATTTGAACAGCCAGTGTCCATATACCACCAGTTTATCAGATCCATATCATCAGATTCAGAGGCCATCAATAGCACAGATTCGTCATCAGAACTTCTGGCTATATTTGCTTCTTCTGATTTTCTCTCCTTGTTTGACCAACAGTCTCTAGCAAAGTGACCAAACATCTTACAACAGTAACATTAGATCTTCTTCTTGTCATACTTCTCTTTTCCCTTTTGAGCATTCTTTTGTCTATCAGAGGTTGAGCTTTCTGACTTCTGACCACCATCAGATCTTCTCCTGGCTTCTGACTGCTTCTGATACCTCCTATCAGAAGTTGCTTTCAGAGCCTGCTGCTCTACTTCCCTTTCAGAAGTTCTCTCAGTCAAACGCAACTCTTGCGCTTCTAGACTGCTCTGCAGCTCTTCAATTCTCATGGTGCTCAGATCTTTGGAATGTTCTATTGCTACCACAATGTAATCAAATTGAGAGGTAAGGGATCTCAATACCTTCTCCATGATTGTTTCTTCAGAAAGAGTTTCTCCACACGCTTTCATCTCATTAGTGATCAGAATCACTCTGGAGATGTATTCAGAAACTTTCTCATTATTCTTCATGTTGAGATTCTCATATTGCTTTCTCAAGGACTGAAGCTTCACCTTCTTCACTGATGCGTCACCACCATAACATCTAATCAGTGTGTCACACGCAGCCTTTGATGTCGTTGAATCTGCAATCTTCTCAAACACATTTACATCAACACATTGATGAATGAAGAACAATGCTTTCTGATCCTTCTTCCTTACTTCCTTCTGCGCGTTTTTCTGTTCATCCGTCGCATCTGCTGCTACCGGAACATAACCATCAGTGACAAGATCTAGAACATCTTGAGCACCGAACAGTACACGCATTTGGATCATCCAACGATTCCAGTTTTTACCGTCAAATACTGGAAGTTTGGTGTTCATGTTGCCGTTTCCGTTCATCTTTCTACCTTGCACAGTACACTCAGATTTCTCACACAGTGTTTCCCAATCCACAGAATTAAAATTCTGATCAGATTTTGTTCAAGATTCAACACGAATCTAAGAATCAAAATCAAACACACAAGACCTCACGTTCACTCGTGTTTCCCGTGTTTCCCAATGAATCCGAACCGGAGCTCTAGATACCAATTGTTGGTGCAAAGGTAGAATGAATGATGAACAGAAATATTCTATTAAGAGAATGACGGCTACAAAACATGATAAAAGTTACAATGATTGTCACCCTATTTATAAGCTAAAACTAGAGTTACTAGAATAGGATAAAATACTAAAATACCCTTTAACAAACTTAGGGGCTAAGAAAATAGTACAACTAATAAATATGAATTACTTCTAATAATTATAATAGAAAATTTTTATTTTAAATTATGACATGTTCCTAAATAATATTTTTATTTTTTATTCAATGTTTTAAATCTTTTTATTTACCAGACTCTTTAACTCTAGTTGATTTGATTGAAAGAATTAAATCATGATCTACTACTAAAATATTATTTATTTTTATTTCTAAATCATTATGAGCTAGTAAAAAAGCTATTTATTTTTCAATTCTTTTTAATTATATAATTGTTTTTTCTATTTATTATCACACTCATTAGTCTATAATTTGTTGGAAGTTGGAGGACTTATCGGTGCACGGATGAAGGACCTGAATACAGTGAAGATATATGTGATGCAAGAATATGGAGTGCACTCATCTTGGACTAAGATTATTCTTAGCCATACACTGAAAATGAAGAACAGAGTATAATAAATGAATAATCTAGCATTTTAGAAGGATGTAGACTCCATTTGAGAGGATATTGAAAAGCTTTCCACTGTGGACTCCTGAAATATATCATTAGTTGAATGCTCAAAGAATTGTCCATCACTTGGTTTCTTCCCATCATCTTTGATACATACAAAACTTTGCACCTTCCTCAGTGCTTCTAATTCAGCTGAAACCTCTTTCATTGTTGGTCTTTTCTTACCATTAAGTCTCAAACACCTCATTGCAAGATTTGCAATACCAAGAATGTCATCTTTTCTTGCTTCCTTAAGCACTGTCTTGTCTACAACAAGAGAAAGTTGGTTGTCTTTCATCGCAGAAAGGAAATGCGCAGTCATATTTTGTCCCTCATCTTCATCATTGAATGTGATTGGCTTTCTACCCGTTATAATCTCTACAAGAACAACGCCGAAACTATATACATCACTCTTATCTGTAAATTGATTGGACTGGAAATATTCAGGGTCCATGTAGCCAAAAGTGCCTCCTACAGCCGTGGTTAAATGAGTCTTATCTAGTGGAATTGTTCTAGATGTTCCAAAATCAGACACTTTTGCACTATAGTTACTGTCTAGAAGTATGTTGGTTGGTTTGATGTCTCTGTGGAGGATTGGGATAGAAGCTGAAAAATGCATATATGCAACTGCTCCAGCAACTTCACATGCAATTCGAAGGCGAATTTCCCATGAAAGGGGTGATTCATTGTCTTTCCTATGTATATGCTGTGAGAGATTTCCGTTATTAATATATTCATAGACAAGTAATGGAGTTTCTGTCTCAAGACAACATCCTAGGAGTTTAACAATGTTTCTGTGGTTGATTTGAGATAAGATGACCACTTCATTAACAAAAGCTTCTACTTGGTTCCTGTCAAGCTGTTTCGACTTTTTAACTGCTACTATGGTTCCATCTGGTAACATTCCTTTGTACACCGTGCCATAACCACCCTGGCCGAGAAACCTACTCGGGCTGTAGTTATCGGTTGCTCTTTGAAGCTCCTCTCCTGTAAAAAGCTTTGCCATTTCTCCATTTCCGTAAGATGATAACTTCTCTTGTAACAAGTAGCCACCATTTTGTCTGAATAGCTTTTCCTTACGAATACTCGCTCTTCTTTTCTGTATATATTGATATAACTTGTAACCCACAAGAAACAAAACCAGAAAGGCCACGCCAATTCCAACCCCTGGAAACACACAATCAAAAACATTGCTATAAACCAAAATCTTAACAGAAATAGTTTTTATTTGCAAAAGGTTAATACGAAAGTACCTAATGCAGCAACCAATTTGGCAGGAAACTTTTGACCATGAGATTCATTACAGCTTCCGTCTGCAAGCCTTCCTTGAGAGCAAGTACAATAGAAACTATCAGGATCCTCTTTGCAACTCTTTCCTCTAAGAGGAACCAATATAGGTGTCAAGGCAAAAAGGATCACCCTTCTGTTTTCACTTGCTGACACTTGCAACTCATTTGCTTCTAGTATACTTTGTTCATCAACACCATATGCCTCTGCTATAGATTCAACAGTTTCACCATAGTCCACTGTGTAAACCAGCAAGGAGGTGATCCCTTTCGCCATCTGTTTTGTCGTAGGACAAGCACAAAGTACTGGAACTGTGAGCTCAGCACCAATTGCAATGTTTACAGAAGCATAGTAATTCTGACCCTTTAAAGCCTGACATGTTGTGAGGCTTTGGTAAGTTGCATTTACCAATTGAAAGTAGGTATCGGCTTTTTTGACAGTGTAAGGGGTGTTATGTTGGTAGATATTTCCAGAACATGAACAAAGGGTAGGGACAATGATTGTTTTATTGGAAGGAAGCTTGGTATCTCTTGAGATGTTGTTGATTGAAGCTATGGTTGATGCTTCAGATCCAAGAAGGTATGCCATAGTTATAGGATTGTCATAAGGAGGTTTGGACCTGAAAACTAAGAATGAATTGCATGACGATGACCTTTGAGGGGCATTACATAGGTATCCTTTTGGCGCTGAAGGGTTGTCTGAGCAATCAGTGACAGTGGTGTTAAGGTATAACTGTTGGCAGTTAACTGAGTATGGAAACAGAAATAAGAGAATGTAAAGGTAAGGAAACTCCATGAGTTTGATGAGTTGCACTTCAATTTTAAGGTGTAGTTTAAGTTCCAAGGCAATGATTCATTACCCTATGTTTTTCTTTAATCATGATTCATTGGAAATTATAATGATTTGTATGAGTCAAAGTTGCAATAACTTGAAAATGTTAGTAAAGTCATTATTGAATCCCTCTAAAAGTCAAGAGTGTGACACATTTCGTAGCAGAATTTTCTTGTTATTTCAATGTTCAAACCATATCCTTTAGGCTAAATATTCAGGTTTGAAATATGACTTATCTGATGCAGCAGCATATAGTACACAAAGGTGGCGTTGAACTACATACTGCTTCGGCTGCTGGCGCGTGGCAGGGAACTGATATCAGCAAAAACCACGTTTGAGCTGCTCTGTGGGAGGATATGGGTAACATATAACGTGCTTATTTTATTTCCTACTTATCTTCATGATGTGACATAAGTAAATATTCTAAATGGAGTTTCTAGTTTTTTAGGAAGATGTCATTATCTAGCTAATACTTTATCAACAGAAAATTATACCAATTTATAATGTTTGAGTTACGTTATATTAGATTTTATTAGATTTAATTCATATTTAAATTGTATTATTTTCTTAGCCCCTAAGTTTGTTAGAGGGTATTTTAGTATTTTATCCTATTATAGTAACCCTAGTTTTAGCTTATAAATAGGGTGTCAATCATTGTAACTTTTAATCCTTTTTTGTAGCCGTCATTCTCTTAATAGAATATTCATCTTTTATTCTACCTTTGCACCAACAATTGGTATCTAGAGCTCCGGTTCGGATTCATTGGGAAACACGGGAAACACGAGTGAACGTGAGGTCTTGTGTGTTTGATTTTGATTCTTAGATTCGTGTTGAATTTTGAACAAAATCTGATCAGAATTTTAATTCTGTGGGTTGGGAAACACTGTGTGAGAAATCTGAGTGTACTGTGCAAGGTAGAAAGATGAACGGAAACGGCAACATGAACACCAAACTTCCAGTATTTGACGGCAAAAACTGGAATCGTTGGATGATCCAAATGCGTGTACTGTTCGGTGCTCAAGATGTTCTAGATCTTGTCACTGATGGTTATGTTCAGGTAGCAGCAGATGCGACGGATGAACAGAAAAACGCGCAGAAGGAAGTAAGGAAGAAGGATCAGAAAGCATTGTTCTTCATTCATCAATGTGTTGATGTAAATGTGTTTGAGAAGATTGCAGATTCAACGACAGCAAAGGCTGCGTGGGACACACTGGTTAGATGTTATGGTGGTGACGCGTCAGTGAAGAAGGTGAAGCTTCAGTCCTTGAGAAAGCAATATGAGAATCTCAACATGAAGAATAATGAGAAAGTTTCTGAATACATCTCCAGAGTGATTCTGATCACTAATGAGATGAAAGCGTGTGGAGAAACTCTTTCTGAAGAAACAATCATGGAGAAGGTATTGAGATCCCTTACCTCTCAATTTGATTACATTGTGGTAGCAATAGAACATTCCAAAGATCTGAGCACCATGAGAATTGAAGAGCTGCAGAGCAGTCTAGAAGCGCAAGAGTTGCGTTTGACTGAGAGAACTTCTGAAAGGGAAATAGAGCAACAGGCTCTGAAAGCAACTTCTGATAGGAGGTATCAGAAGCAGTCAGAAGCCAGGAGAAGATCTGATGGTGGTCAGAAGTCAGAAAGCTCAACCTCTGATAGACAAAAGAATGCTCAGAAGGGAAAAGAGAAGTATGACAAGAAGAAAATCCAATGTTACTGCTGTAAGAAGTTTGGTCACTTTGCTAGAGATTGTTGGTCAAACAAGGAGAGAAAATCAGAAGAAGCAAATATAGCCAGAAGTTCTGATGACGAATCTGTGCTATTGATGGCCTCTGAATCTGATAATATGGATCTGATAGACTGGTGGTATATGGACACTGGCTGTTCAAATCATCTTACTGGAAACAAGAAATGGCTGGTTGACTTTGACTCTGAAAAGAGGACAAAGATCAGATGTGCTGATGACAAATATCTTAATGCAGAAGGTATGGGAAATGTCAGAGTGACTCTGAACAATGGGAAAACAGCATTGATTCAGAACGTGTGGTATGTACCTGGCATCAGAAGCAATCTGATGAGTGTGGGACAATTAATTGAGAAAGGTTTTTCAGTTACCATGAAGGACAATCTTCTGAAGCTGTATGACTGCAATCAGAAGTTGATTATGGAGTCAGAACAGGGAAGGAATAGAACATTCAAGGTGAATGTCAGAACTGCAGACTCAGAATGTCTTAGTGCAACAAGTGCTGAGAAGGAGAGTGAGCTGTGGCACAGAAGATTTGGTCATTTGAATTTCAGAAGCTTAAAACATCTGAATTCAAAGAAGTTGGTACATGGAATTCCTGCAATTAAGAAGCCTGAAAAGTCATGCAAAGTTTGCATGGAAGGAAAACAACCACGATTGCCATTTGCGTCAGAAACTGCTCCAAGAGCAAAACATGCCTTGGGAGTTGTACATTCTGATGTGTGTGGTCCATTTCCAGTAGCATCGATTGGAGGGAATAAATACTTTGTGTTATTTGTTGATGAATTCACAAGAATGACATGGGTATCCCTTATTAAGTTTAAACACGAGGTGTTTGATGAATTCAAGAAGTTCAGAATGAAGGCTGAGAATCAGAGTGGTCAGAAGTTGAAGATTCTTAGAACTGACGGTGGAGGTGAGTATAACTCCAAAGAGTTCCAGAAGTTCTGTGAGGAGAATGGAATTGAGCATGAGGTTACTGCTCCTTATACCCCTCAACACAATGGTCTTGCTGAAAGAAGAAACCGCACTTTGCTTGATATGGTGAGAAGCATGCTAAAGGAGAAGAAGCTTCCTCAGAAGCTCTGGGGAGAAGCTGTTGCCACTGCAACGTATGTACTCAACCGATGTCCTACGAAGAAGTTGAAGGAAATAGTTCCAATACAGAAGTGGACTGGAGATAAGCAAAGTGTTAGTCATCTGAAGGTGTTTGGTTCTGTTTGCTATAAACATGTTCCAGAAGCCAGAAGACAGAAGCTGGATGATAGAAGCAAAGTGATGATTCTGATAGGGTACCACAGTACAGGTGCATACAAGCTCTATTGTCCAGAAACCAATAAAATTGAATTCAGCAGAGATGTGATTGTGAAGGAATCAGAAGTTTGGAATTGGGAAAAGTCTCAATCTGATTCTGATGTTAGAACTTCTGAAGAAAGGTCAGAGTTCAGAATTTCTGAGGTTGGAGTAAACTCTGACGTTGATTCTGACTCTGATAGTGATCCAGAATCTGATGTTCCAGACTCTGATGTTCCAGACTCTGATGTTTCAGACTCTGATGATCCAGATTCTGATGACCCAGACTCTGATGGTAATCCAGATTCTAGTGGCAATTCAGACTCTGGAAATATGCCAGCCCCTGAAGATGGTCAAAGCTCTGGAGGAAGTCAACCATCTGAAGGTAGAAACTCTGAAGTTGAAGACTCTGAACAAGTTCAGAGACCACAAAGAGTCAGAAACATCCCCAGAAGATATGCAGAATTTGACATGCTGCAAGACACTGAAGTAGACTCTGAAGGAGAAGTTATTCAGTGTGCCATGTTAGTAGACTCTGAACCCATAAGTACAGAAGAGGCTCTTAAGCAGAAGCTCTGGCTGAAGGCCATGAAAGAAGAACTTGATGCTATAGAGAGGAACAAGACTTGGAAGCTAACAGAACTTCCAAAAGACAAGAAAGCCATCAGCGTCAGATGGGTTTTCAAGCAGAAGTTAAAGCCAGATGGTTCAATTGGCAAACATAAAGCAAGGTTGGTAGCCAGAGGATTTCTACAGAAACCTGGGCTGGATTACTCTGAAGTGTTTGCACCTGTAGCAAGACATGAAACAATCAGAATGGTGATTGCAATAGCTGCTAACAGGAATTGGCCTCTGATGCATTTAGATGTAAAATCTGCATTTCTGAACGGTCCATTAGAAGAAGAAGTTTACGTGTCACAACCTCCTGGATTTGTGAAAAAGAATCAGGAAGGGATGGTGTACAGATTATACAAAGCTCTATATGGATTGAAACAAGCGCCCAGAGCTTGGAATAAGAAGATTGATTCTTTTTTCAAGAAGCAAGGCTTTCAGAAATGTGAGATGGAGTACGGTGTCTATGTTCAGCATACTTCTGAAGGAAATATGACTCTGGTATGTTTATATGTTGATGATATACTGCTGACTGGAAGTTCTGAACAGGAGATAGCCAAGTTCAAGAAAGTTCTGATGAATGAATTCGAAATGACTGATCTAGGCAAAATGACATACTTTCTAGGGATGGAGTTCAGATACTCTGAGAAAGGTATTATTTTGCATCAGCTCAAGTATGAATTAGAACTTCTGAAGAGATTTGAACTGAAGAATTGTAAGATTGCTGTCACACCTTCTGATACAAATCAGAAGCTGGACTCTGACTCTGATGGAAAGGATGTGGACGCTACAATCTTCAAACAGTTGGTTGGTTCTCTGAGGTATTTGTGCAATACCAGACCTGATATTTGTTATTCAGTTGGGATGATTAGTAGGTTCATGAGTAAACCTAAGTGGTCCCATTACCAAGCTGCAGTCAGGATTCTGAGGTATATCAAGGGAACTCTGAAGTATGGAGTATTATTTCCCTCTGGAAGAAAGGATGAGTCAGAACTTCTGAGTTATTCAGATTCTGATTGGTGTGGAGACAGAGTTGACAGAAGAAGTACGTCTGGGTACTTATTCAAATTTCTGGGAGGTCCCATTTCTTGGTGTTCCAAGAAGCAACCTGTTGTGGCGCTGTCAACTTGTGAAGCTGAATACATTGCAGGTGCTGTTACTGCATGCCAAGCTGTGTGGATTCTGAATCTATTGCAGGATCTGAAGATTAAAGTAAACAAACCTCTGAAGCTGATGATTGACAACAAGTCTGCAATCAATCTTGCCAGAAACCCAGTGTTGCATGGGAGAAGCAAGCACATTGAGACCAAATATCATTTTCTGAGACATCAAGTTCAGAGGGGAGTGTTAGAAGTTGTACACTGTAGCACTCAGAAGCAGTTGGCAGATGTTCTGACGAAAGCTATCAAGACTGACCAATTTCTCAGATTAAGGGATGGAATTGGTGTTATAAGTTTTGATGGAATATGAATTAAGGGATGGTATTAGATTTTATTAGATTTAATTCATATTTAAATTGTATTATTTTCTTAGCCCCTAAGTTTGTTAGAGGGTATTTTAGTATTTTATCCTATTATAGTAACCCTAGTTTTAGCTTATAAATAGGGTGTCAATCATTGTAACTTTTAATCCTTTTTTGTAGCCGTCATTCTCTTAATAGAATATTCATCTTTTATTCTACCTTTGCACCAACACGTTACGCATTCAAATTCTCTGCGGCTGCTATGTAGTGTGTACTATAGTTTCAAGTGTATATTTGAGCTTAAATTTTGAAGAGAATAAAACAGTCACTTTTAAAATATTATTATAACCTCCGTCTCCTTCAACCTTCTTCCAAACCACAACACCACCGTTTAACCGCGGATCCACGCACACAAACAACAACTTCACACCTTCTGATCGACACTTCGGTAACCTCATAAAAAGCCTCACCTCCTCCTTCGAATCCACTCTTCCCTCTTCATCTCTCTGTTAACATTCCAAAACCCTCGCCGGAAACCTTATTCCACTACCCACTCCAAATGACCGGCCACCGTACCGGATACATCACCCATATCAAATTGTACCACAACCGAACCTTGTTCTGTACAAAAGCTCAACACCACACAACATCACCAAAAACGTAAATGGAAAATGAGGAACCGAGAACCAATATCTGTTGATATCTCATGTCGATTTCGCACAGTTTTTTTGTTGATTTCAGAACTGTACCCACCTCACAAATGTAGATTAAGGAGTGATCTCGGTAAATCACATTGTGGATGTTGATTTGAAAAGAAACCCACGCCTTGTTTGAAGAGTGTTTTGTTTCTGAACTAAGTTTGTGGAAGTTTGCTGCTATTGTTGTTAGTAGAATAGAATGGGTGCACCATTAGCGTGCAATAAGAATTTAATGGAAAACACCTAACAGTAGTATTGGGAATGACTTGTTTATTTAACGTGAAATGCTTTAAAATAAATAGGAACAAAATGAACGTGCACAAATAAACTACAATCCACTTCTAACTAAAAATAAGGAAACAAATTTGACTAAATCAATTCAACAAACTATCCTAAAAATTAGGACTCTTATTGGACTAAAGACTTATCATTTCCTTCCTTGAACTAGATTGCATTTGCAGCTAGTTAACATGTATAGTTCACACATTCCAAGCCTCCTTCTTAGCTTCCGAAATAGCTCCAATTTAAGCGGTTTGGTGAAAATATCGACTATCTGCTGCCTTGTACCACAAAACTGAAGCTGCACAACTCCATCATTCACTATCTCTCGTAAGAAATGGTAGCGCACATTAATGTGCTTGCTCCTGCCGTGCATCACTGGATTCCTCGCCAATTTAATTGTTGAGCTATTGTCACAAAAGATAACAATACTCTCAATGCCCATGTAGTCAATCTTCTTTAGCACATGTTGCATCCATATTGCTTGACAACTACTTCCTGCAGCTGCAATGAATTCAACTTCGGTTGTGCTTAGTGTTACGATCAGCTATTTTCGAGAAGACCAAGTCACAACTGCTCCACTTAGCATAAAAACATAGCCTGAGATGCTTCTTCTATCTTCCACTGATCCGACATAATCGCTGCCAGTAAAACCAATCAACTCATGACTTCCTCCCCTTCTGTAAAGAATGCCAAACGTTGTTGTACCTTACAAGTAACGTAGACATCTCTTGCCCGTCGAATGATGAACTTCTGTAGGCCTTGACATATACCTGCTTAATAAGCTTAATGCATACATTATATCCGGTCTCGTAGCGGTCAAGTACATCATGCTCCCAATCAGCTGCTTGAAGAATGAACCATCCATCTCAATACCATTTTCATCTTTGGAGATTTTGAATCCTGGAACCATTGGATTTTCAACAGAATTGCTATGCTCCATTCCAAAACGCCTCAATACTTCCATCACGTACTTCGCATGACTGATGAATATACCATCATCAAACTGAACTACCTCAATACCAAGAAAATACTTCATCTTACCCAAGTCCGTCATATCAAATTCCTTCATCATGGACTCTTTGAATTCAACCATCATATTCTCATCATTTTCGGTATAAATTAAATCATCAACATACCAGCTAATGATTAAATGTTTACCTTATTTGTTGACTTTGGTAAACAAAGTTTACTCGCTGTCCTCCTTCCCAAAACCTTCCTTTCTGAAATATGATTCAATCCGGCTGAACCATGCTCGTGGTGCCTGCTTGAGTCAACAAAGCTTTGTTGAGCTTGTACACCTTATGTTCCTCATTCTTTATTTCATAACCTCTTGGCTGTTCCACCTACACATTCTCAGTTAACTTCCCGTGAAGGAAAGCTGATTTCACGTCCAGCTGAAACACACACCATCTTCTTTGTGATGCAAGTGCTAAAATCATTCAAATTGTGTCCATGCGAGTTACGGGAGCATATACTTCTTCATAATCAACTCCGTATTCCTGAGCATACCCTTTTGTGACCAAGCGAGCCTTGTGTTTATCCACTTCTCCGAGCTCATTCAATTTTGTTTTGTACACCCATTTGACTCCTATTCTTTTAGCTCCTTTAGGCAGCTCAATAAGATCCCATGTTTCATTCTTCCCAATTGATCTCATTTCAGAATCCATGGTTGTTCTCCATTTCTCCTCCTTTACTGCTTTGTCAAACGAAATTGGATCAGAATGGACATCACTAGCAAACAAGGCTAAGTGAGTTTGTACCTCTTCCCCTTCATCTGAAAGACCATCACCAAAGACAAAATCATTCAAATATGTTGGTGCTCTTCTAACTCGGGGTGTCATCGGAGGAGTCGTTTCATCTTCTTCATTGCCATCACTGGATTTGTCCCTCACCGGAGAAGCTACGTTTTCTTCTTCACTACCATCGTCGGAATCCTCCACCTCTTCACCGTTGCCATCTTCCCATTCCAGATCAAACCTTATGTCAACTTCAAAGCTCCTTTCCCAGTTCCATTGTTCTTTTTCTTTGAAGATGACATCCCGACTAATTATAATCCTCTTAGAGATAGGATTATATAGCCGATATGCCTTTGATTCTTTGCTTACCCCTAAAAGAACACAACAATGGCTCTTATCCTCAAGCTTTGTTCTCCGAGCATCCGGTACATGAGCATGTGCTATACAACCAAAGACTCTCAAGTGCTCGATTGAAGGTTTCACCCCACACCTGTAACACCCCAATTAAAATAAGATAATTATTTAATTTAAATTAATATTTTTTTTATTAATTTAATTGAATAATTGGAATTTGGGATTATTATTACTATTATTTTGGAATAATAATTATTGGGATAATTATTTATTGGAAAATATATATAAGTTGGAATTAAGGAAAAAGTCCCATTTTGGAGTAAAAAGGTTTTTACGTGAAAAACAGAGAAGCGATCGTGAAAGAGGAAAAGGGCAAAGGCAGAGCAAGAGGAAGAAGGTTGGAGAAGAGAAGAGCTTGAAGCTTGAGATTTGCCGGATTAACTCAGGTAAGGGGGGTTTATCATCGGTTAAAGGGTATTATATGATAATATGTACTGGGTAGTGATAACCATTGTTTTATCTCGGATTGGATTGTTGTATGATGAATTTGTGAGCCAGTGGATGAATGAAATTAGATGATAATTGAAAGGGAATTCGTAGAAATTTAACATCTATGCACATAACAGCCAGTGGATGAATGAAATTAGATGATAATTGAAAGGGAATTCGTAGAAATTTAACATCTATGCACATAACAGCCAAATGACGTTCGCCATTATGCCTTCGGCGTTCGCCGTTTGGGTTTTTTTCAGAATAAGAGCGTTTAACGCTAATGGCGTTCGCCATTAGCCTAATGGCGTTCGCCATATCAGTTTGACAGACAGTTTTTCCAGAATGAGAGCGTGTAACGCTAATGGCGTTCGCCATTAGCCTAATGGCGTTCGCCATATCAGTTTGAAGGGCAGATTTCGCGTTTTAAACTCCCAGATGTGATATCGTGGTAATGTTGTTGTTGTTTTGTTGGGTCTTGAGTAGTATAGGCATTAGTAGAGTGTGCTAATACTGTTTTTGATTATGTGGCATGATATGATATGCTTATGTGATAATATACTGATGATGTGTGATGGTATGCATGATGCTGTGAATGTATCAGTTATGTGTGCACTTGTGAATAGACTGTTTTATGGCTTAGAGTGTGAGCATATGTCTATTCTTGAATTGTTGTTGATGATGTAGCATGGCTAGGTGATTAGCATGCATATTGTGGCCTTTATGGTGGTAGCTAATTCCCATTGTGAGGAATTAGTGAGTTAGTCATTATGGATTGTTGTCGATGTTTGCATGCTAGGTGAATTAGCGTGCATAGCATAGCCCTTGAGGGGTGGTAGCTAATTCCCGTGGTGAGGAATTAGTGAGTGAGTCACTAGGTCTCAAATGAGTGGGACTAGTTGGACTTGGTAGCCGTGCCTGGATTTGGACGGTGAGGTGAACTATATGTTCACAAATAGTCGGTACCGCATGCATGGAGTCTCATTGCATAATATGTGTATGGCGTATAATATGAATGGATGTATTCCAATATTATACGTGTGTTTGTATTGATATTGAGTATGAATATGAGTTGTATTGGTATTGAATATGATGTTTGAATTGATACCGCCGTTATTGAGTGTGTAGTCTGGTTAGAGTGATTTGATGCGTTAGTTACTTAACATTACATAATGTTGTATAATGCTTATTATATTGATTGAGGAACTCACCCTTACACCTATTTTTCAGGTAACGAGCAGTGAGTTGAATAGGAGCTAGTGCTTGGAGTCTAGTGTAGTCTCCTAGTGGGTCATGCTCTGATAGATGTAACATCGGGAAGGGATGTTTGAATATTTTATTGATTGGTTGTGAACCATTTTGCATGTAATATGTTACATGATGTGAATAATTGAATTGATTTTATCCGCTGCGTATTATGCAGATACTTTATAATTTGGATTAAATAAATGAGCATGACAGGATATTCTGATGATGGTTGTGAAATGATTGTGTGACACCCTTCGGGGCATAATTACTCTGATTGATATGTTGCTATTTTAATTGAAATATTTGGGGTATTTTAGAAGGGTGTTACATTAGTGGTATCAGAGCATAGTCGGTCGAGTCGAGTCGTAATTATTCTGTTTCCCCTGTACGTGATAGGTGTTGTGTAACCCTATCAGTACTTATTGTTTTATCTTGTTGGGTTCTCAGAATAGAGATGGCTGGAAGAGGTAGAGACGATGCTGCGATTGCTGAGGCTCTGGGTATGCTAGCTGGAGTACTTGGAGGAAATCTGAATGTTGTGGGACTGGGAGCTGCTCGTCAACTGAGTGAGTTCCAGAAGAACAATCCTCCAATGTTCAAGGGAGCATACGATCCAGATGGTGCTCAGAAGTGGTTGAAGGAGATCGAGAGGATCTTCCGAGTGACTGAGTGTGCCGATAACCAGAAGGTCAGGTTCGGTACGCATATGCTGTCAGAGGAAGCAGACGATTGGTGGGTTGCTGCCCGCACTGAGTTGGAAGCTGCTGAGAGTGCTGAGATCACTTGGGCGGTGTTCAGAGAGAGATTCCTGAGGAAGTACTTTCCGGAGGATGTCAGAGGAAAGAAAGAGATAGAGTTCTTAGAATTGAAGCAGGGCAACCGGTCTGTTACTGAGTATGCTGCTAAGTTCATAGAGTTGTCGAAGTATTACACTCCCTATGATGAGGCAGTAGCAGATGGGTCAGAGTTGTTTATGCTGTTAGCGACTTTGGAGGCTAAAGATAAACTGGTGATTGGCGATCTAGCGGTGGTGTGTGATTTTCCTGATGTGTTTCCGGAAGAAGTGAATGAATTACCGCCAGAGCGTGAAGTTGAGTTCTCGATTGATTTGGTACCTGGTACTAGGCCGATATCGATGGCTCCGTACCGTATGTCTGTTGTTGAGTTAACGGAGTTGAAGAGTCAGTTGGAAGATCTGTTGGATAAGAAATTTATTCGTCCGAGTGTGTCACCGTGGGGTGCACCAGTGTTATTGGTTAAGAAAAAAGAAGGTACTATGAGGTTGTGTGTGGACTACAGACAACTGAATAAAGTGACGATCAAGAATCGGTATCCTTTGCCGAGAATTGATGATTTGATGGATCAGTTGGTTGGTGCAAGTGTGTTCAGCAAGATAGATTTGAGATCTGGGTATCATCAGATACGTGTGAAGACTGAGGATATTCAGAAGACTGCTTTCAGAACAAGGTATGGACATTATGAGTATTCTGTAATGCCTTTTGGTGTGACTAATGCGCCTGGAGTATTTATGGAGTATATGAATAGGATTTTCCATCCGTGCCTAGATAAGTTTGTTGTGGTGTTTATTGATGACATTTTGGTATATTCGAAATCTGAAGAAGAGCATGCTGAGCATTTGAGAGTGGTTTTAGGAGTTCTGCGAGAAAAGAAGTTATTTGCTAAACTGTCAAAGTGTGAATTTTGGTTAGAAGAGGTTAGTTTTCTTGGTCATGTGATTTCAAGAGGCGGTGTTGCTGTTGATCCTTCTAAGATAGAAGCGGTATCTAAGTGGGAAGCTCCGAAGTCAGTTTTTGAGATAAGGAGTTTTCTTGGTTTGGCTGGTTATTATAGGAAGTTCATTGAGGGATTTTCTAAGTTGGCGTTACCGTTGACAATGTTGACTAGAAAGGGGCAAGCGTTTGTTTGGGACTCAAATGTGAAGAAGGTTTCCAAGAGTTAAAGAGAAGGTTGACTACTGCTCCTATTCTGATATTACCGAGTCCGTCGGAACCATTGAGGTTTCTGTGATGCGTCATTGTTGGGTTTGGGTGGTGTGTTGATGCAGAATAAGCAGGTTATAGCTTATGCTTCGAGACAGCTGAGGGTTCATGAAAGGAACTATCCGACACATGATTTAGAGTTGGCAGCTGTGGTATTTGTTCTGAAGTTATGGAGGCATTATTTGTATGGATCAAGATTTGAGGTTTTCAGTGACCATAAAAGTTTAAAGTATTTGTTTGATCAGAAAGAGCTGAATATGAGACAGAGGAGATGGTTAGAATTTCTGAAGGATTATGATTTTGGTTTGAATTACCATCCGGGTAAAGCAAACGTAGTGGCTGATGCACTGAGTCGGAAATCATTGCACATGTCTATGTTAATGGTTAAGGAATTGGATTTAATTGAGCAGTTTAGAGACTTGAGTTTGGTGTGTGAGAGTACTCACAATAGTGTTAAATTGGGAATGTTGAAGTTAACGAGTGGTATTCTGGATGAGATTAGAGAGGGTCAGAAATCCGATGTGCTTTTGGTTGATAAGTTGACTCTAGTGAATCAAGGTCAAGGTGGTGAATTCAGAGTTGACGAGAATGGTGTTTTGAGATTTGGTAATCGGGTGTGCGTTCCGGATGTCACAGAACTTAAGAAGAGTATTCTTGAGGAAGGACATCGTAGTGGTTTGAGTATTCATCCTGGAGCTACGAAGATGTATCATGATTTGAAAAAGTTATTTTGGTGGCCGGGAATGAAAAGAGAAATTGCGAGTTTTGTTTATTCTTGTTTGACTTGTCAGAAGTCAAAGATTGAGCATCAGAAGCCGTCTGGGCTAATGCAACCGTTGGCTATTCCAGAGTGGAAGTGGGATAGTATCAGTATGGATTTTGTTTCTGGTTTACCGAGGACAACTAAGAATTTTGAAGCCATTTGGGTGATTGTTGATAGATTGACAAATCGGCTCATTTCATTCCGATCAGAATGGATTATCCGTTAGAGAGATTAGCCGAGTTGTATATTGAGAAGATTGTAAGTTTACATGGTATTCCGTCGAGTATTGTTTCGGACAGAGATCCTAGATTTACATCGAAGTTCTGGGAAGGTTTGCAGAGGGCTTTGGGAACTAAGCTGAGATTGAGTTCTGCATATCATCCGCAGACTGATGGTCAGACTGAGAGGACGATTCAGTCGCTAGAGGATCTTTTGAGAGCTTGTGTTTTGGAAAAGGGAGGTGCTTGGGATTGTTATTTACCGTTGATTGAGTTTACCTACAACAATAGTTTTCATTCGAGTATTGGTATGGCACCGTTTGAAGCTTTGTATGGTAGGAGATGTCGGACACCTTTATGTTGGTATGAGTCCGGTGAGAGTGCTGTGGTTGGACCGGAGATTGTTCAACAAACTACAGACAAGATTAAGATGATTCAGGAGAAGATGAGAATTGCTCAGAGTCGACAGAAGAGTTATCATGATAAGAGGAGGAAGGCACTTGAGTTCCAAGAGGGAGATCATGTGTTTCTTCGTGTTACTCCGATAACTGGTGTTGGTCGAGCTTTGAAGTCAAAGAAGTTGACACCTCGATTTATTGGTCCCTATCAGATTTTAGAAAGGATAGGAGAGGTAGCCTATCGTATCGCTTTACCGCCGTCGCTTGCGAATTTGCATGATGTTTTTCATGTGTCTCAGTTGAGGAGATACATTCATGATCCGTCGCATGTAGTCCAAATAGATGATGTACAGGTGAGAGATGACCTGACTGTTGAAACATCACCTATGAGGATCGAGGATCGAGAGTTGAAGCAGTTGCGGGGTAAAGAGATTGCCTTGGTGAAGGTAGCTTGGGGAGGACCAGCAGGTGGCAATGTGACCTGGGAACTTGAGAGTCAGATGAAGGAGTCTTATCCGGAGTTATTTGCTTGAGGTATGTTTTCGAGGACGAAAACTCTTTTAGTGGGGGAGAGTTGTAACACCCCAATTAAAATAAGATAATTATTTAATTTAAATTAATATTTTTTTTATTAATTTAATTGAATAATTGGAATTTGGGATTATTATTACTATTATTTTGGAATAATAATTATTGGGATAATTATTTATTGGAAAATATATATAAGTTGGAATTAAGGAAAAAGTCCCATTTTGGAGTAAAAAGGTTTTTACGTGAAAAACAGAGAAGCGATCGTGAAAGAGGAAAAGGGCAAAGGCAGAGCAAGAGGAAGAAGGTTGGAGAAGAGAAGAGCTTGAAGCTTGAGATTTGCCGGATTAACTCAGGTAAGGGGGGTTTATCATCGGTTAAAGGGTATTATATGATAATATGTACTGGGTAGTGATAACCATTGTTTTATCTCGGATTGGATTGTTGTATGATGAATTTGTGAGCCAGTGGATGAATGAAATTAGATGATAATTGAAAGGGAATTCGTAGAAATTTAACATCTATGCACATAACAGCCAGTGGATGAATGAAATTAGATGATAATTGAAAGGGAATTCGTAGAAATTTAACATCTATGCACATAACAGCCAAATGACGTTCGCCATTATGCCTTCGGCGTTCGCCGTTTGGGTTTTTTTCAGAATAAGAGCGTTTAACGCTAATGGCGTTCGCCATTAGCCTAATGGCGTTCGCCATATCAGTTTGACAGACAGTTTTTCCAGAATGAGAGCGTGTAACGCTAATGGCGTTCGCCATTAGCCTAATGGCGTTCGCCATATCAGTTTGAAGGGCAGATTTCGCGTTTTAAACTCCCAGATGTGATATCGTGGTAATGTTGTTGTTGTTTTGTTGGGTCTTGAGTAGTATAGGCATTAGTAGAGTGTGCTAATACTGTTTTTGATTATGTGGCATGATATGATATGCTTATGTGATAATATACTGATGATGTGTGATGGTATGCATGATGCTGTGAATGTATCAGTTATGTGTGCACTTGTGAATAGACTGTTTTATGGCTTAGAGTGTGAGCATATGTCTATTCTTGAATTGTTGTTGATGATGTAGCATGGCTAGGTGATTAGCATGCATATTGTGGCCTTTATGGTGGTAGCTAATTCCCATTGTGAGGAATTAGTGAGTTAGTCATTATGGATTGTTGTCGATGTTTGCATGCTAGGTGAATTAGCGTGCATAGCATAGCCCTTGAGGGGTGGTAGCTAATTCCCGTGGTGAGGAATTAGTGAGTGAGTCACTAGGTCTCAAATGAGTGGGACTAGTTGGACTTGGTAGCCGTGCCTGGATTTGGACGGTGAGGTGAACTATATGTTCACAAATAGTCGGTACCGCATGCATGGAGTCTCATTGCATAATATGTGTATGGCGTATAATATGAATGGATGTATTCCAATATTATACGTGTGTTTGTATTGATATTGAGTATGAATATGAGTTGTATTGGTATTGAATATGATGTTTGAATTGATACCGCCGTTATTGAGTGTGTAGTCTGGTTAGAGTGATTTGATGCGTTAGTTACTTAACATTACATAATGTTGTATAATGCTTATTATATTGATTGAGGAACTCACCCTTACACCTATTTTTCAGGTAACGAGCAGTGAGTTGAATAGGAGCTAGTGCTTGGAGTCTAGTGTAGTCTCCTAGTGGGTCATGCTCTGATAGATGTAACATCGGGAAGGGATGTTTGAATATTTTATTGATTGGTTGTGAACCATTTTGCATGTAATATGTTACATGATGTGAATAATTGAATTGATTTTATCCGCTGCGTATTATGCAGATACTTTATAATTTGGATTAAATAAATGAGCATGACAGGATATTCTGATGATGGTTGTGAAATGATTGTGTGACACCCTTCGGGGCATAATTACTCTGATTGATATGTTGCTATTTTAATTGAGCATCCGGTACATGAGCATGTGCTATACAACCAAAGACTCTCAAGTGCTCGATTGAAGGTTTCACCCCACACCAAGCTTATTCTGGCATCATTTCTTTCACCGATGATGTCGGGCACCTATTAAGAACATAAAATGCTCAATTCACTGCTTCTGCCCAGAGTTTTCTTGGAACATTCTTCTCAACCAATAAGCTTCTCACCATATTCATCACAGTTCTATTTTTCCGCTCAGCAACTCCATTCTGCTGCGGTGTATATGCAGTAGTTAATTGCCTCTTGATCCCATTCGTTTCACAATATTCTTTGAACTCATTTGATGTGAATTCACCCCCACGATCTATTCTGAGACATTTAATGGGCAAACCAGCTTCTTTTTCGACAAGAGCTTTAAATAACTTAAAGTAAGTGAATGCATCCGACTTAAAATCAAGAAAATACACCCATGCCTTATTACTATGGTCATCAATGAAGCAAATAAAATACCTTTTGTTGCCCTCTGGAACTAGAGATATTGGGCCGCAAATATCAGCGTGAACGAGCTCCAACTTTGATAATGCTCTCCATGTGCTTTTTTTGGGATCACATCTCTATGTTGTTTCCCTTTCAAACAATCGTTGCACGTAATCTCACCCTCGGAAAAACTTGGCAAGCCTCTCACCATGCCTTTTGTTTGCAAAGTCTTCAATCCTTTATAGCTGAGATGACCGAATCTTCGATGCCATAAATGAGCCACGTTTTGAGTGATTACTTGGAGACACTCTTCATATCTTTCCTGTTTGACTAATCGAGTGTTCGATAGCAACTCAAACATTCGATTGGAAGCCATGGTGGTTTTGAAAATCAATCCCTTTGTGTGGTGATAAATCCGACACATATTTGACTGCATCAGTACAACCAAACTCCTTTCTTGCAGCTGCCCAACACTGAGAAGATTATTCTTCAACCCCAGTACATAATACACATCCCGTACAAGGTGATTCACTCCTTTTACGGTCAATCGAACACTTCCCTTTCCAACAACATTCATGCTTGCATAATTCCCCAATCTTACCACCTTGTTGAACCCCTTTTCTAAATCACAAAAGAGAGATGAATCGCCACATATATGATTGCTACATCCAGAGTCAATAAACCATACGTCGTCTCGATCACCTCCAAGCGTATCGGTATATGCCATTAACACCATCTCTTTCGATTCATCCAAATTTGCATAATTTGCTTGGTACACGTACTCAAAGTGTCCAAGCTTATGACATTTATAACACTCAACCGTATCTTTGCTCCAGTTTAGACAATCCCTACCTCTACCTTGTCCTCGGCCTCCTTTGAAAGCAACTTTTCCTCGTCCTCTTCCACCATAGCCTTCATGAGTCACTTTCAAAGCATATTCTTCTCCTCTATCTCCTTTGAATTTTTGCTCATGAACAAGCAGAGAACTTTGCAAGGCATCCACGGAGAGTTGATTTATGTCCTTGGCTTCCTCGATGGAACAAACAATGTAGTTCCATTTATCAGTAAGTGTTCTCAAAATCTTCTCAACGATCTTGACATCACTCACATCTTCCCCATAATTCCTCATGTCATTTGCAACCGTCATTACTCGACCAAAGTAATCATTTATCGATTCTCCCTGCTTCATTGCCAGAACCTCAAAGTCCCGGCGTAGACGATTGAGCTGAGCTCTCTTCACTCGAATATTACCTTGACACTTCATCTTCATAGAATCCCATAGCTGTTTGGATGTCTCCTTCTGTGTAGTCGTCTTCAGAATTGACTTGTCAAGTGACTGAAACAAGTAATTCTTAGCTTTCAAATCCTTCATCTTCATCTCCTCTAGGTTCTGTTTTTGCGTCGACGTCATCCCATCCATACTCGTAGGCTGGCTGTAGCCCGATTAGACAACAACCCAGTACTCCTTGGATCGAAGAAGATTCTCCATGACCATGCTCCAATGATCATAGTCACCGTCGAACTTTGGAATGGACGCTGAAACAAAATTTGCTTATGAACCCATCTTTCTCAAGTCACGCTCTGATGCCAGATTGTTAGATGCAATAAGAATTCAATAGAAAACAACTAACAGTCCTGCGAATGACTTGTTTATTCCTTGTGAAATGCTGTAAAATAAATAGGGAACAAAATGAACGTGCAGTAACAAACTACAACCCACTTTTAACTAGAAATAAGGAAACAATGACTAAATCAATTCAACAAACTATCCTAAAAACTAGGACTCTTATTTGACTAAAGACTTATCATAGAGATGCGGAAGAAATTGCGGAAAAGTGGACTATGGGAAGTATGAATTACACCGCAATCAGTAACGAACAACACCAAGCCTCTTTACAGCAGCATCTCCCTCTGACCAATGCCAACAACGTTGGTGTCAAATATTCTGTTTTGATTTTGGGTTTGTATTCTGATTGTGTTGCTGCTTTTTGATTTAAGGATTTAGTTAATGGAGAATTTTAACTTCTGTTTCTGATTTTGGTGTATAAAGAACGAGAAGCTGTGTTTTTCTGGACTTTCCTTTTGACCTTTTAAGAGAATTGCATGCTGAAAAATGGTTGTGTACAGTTTGTATATTTGAGTCTCGATTCAGTTTGTTGCATTCAATTTTTGAAAAATATTAAACTGATATATTAATCTTGGACTCATATATTGCTGCATTCAGTTTGTATATTAATCTTGGACTTGTATAATTTTGTAATTACTGTTACGTCTGTTTCGTTAATTTCTTGGTATTGCATAAATCAGATTTTAATGAGTGGTTTCGACATTTTATGTCGCTATGCTGCTAAAATCATCTATAGATTAATATGACATTTTCTCTGCATTATGATCCTTACTTACAACACTCCAATTCCACAGTCGCTATGTACAACATATTTATACAAATACAACTATTACAAACTGATTGGGATCCAAAATAAACAATTGCATAACAGAAAAATAACAACCAATTATACCATTTGATTACCGATTACAGTTGATAAGTGAATTAAGTTATATTAAGTGTTAACCGGTTAATGTCCGAGGTTAACCAATTAAAGCTTCAAAAATTTGTGTTTTCTAATATTTCAGAAGTGAGATTGACTTTGCTGTAACTGATTACATTTATGTGTTAATCGATTACAATACTTGAATTATCAACATCACTTTTAAAATTCATGTCATCTAATAAAAATTCATCACTCAGTCATGTCATACCATTAATTTAAAAATTATAGTATGATATGACGAGATACATGATAATGATGAATGATTCTAAATGTCCAGCAGCCAACTCGAGAATTAGTCTCATAGCAACCTAAAAGGTCGTGGGGATGATACCTTGAGGAGTTTGCGGTGGATTCGAAAGAAAAGTATCAGTCTGGCGTTTCAGAAGGACGTGGATTCTATTTGTGAGGAAAGTGAAATGCTTTCTCTGGATTCTTGGTCTGTTGTTTCATTGATTGTCTGCCCAAATGATCGTTCATCATCACTTGATGTTTCATCATGATCATGCTTGATTTGAAAGGAACTCTGTGCCTTTCTCAGTGTTTCTAATTCTGCTGAAACCTCTTTCATGGTTGGTCTTTTCTTATGATTAAGTCTCAAGCATCTGATTGCGAGATTTGAAATACTAAGAATGGTGTCTTTTCCTGCTTCCTTTTGCACTCTAGAATCTACAATTTGAGGAAGTTGGTTCTCCTTCATCACAGAAATGAATTGCGCAATCAAATTCTGACCATCGTCTTCATCGTAGAATGAAATCGGCTTTCTACCCGTTATAATCTCTACAAGAACAACACCGAAACTATATACATCACTCTTATCTGTAAATTGACTGGACTGGAAATATTCAGGGTCTATGTACCCAAAAGTTCCACCTACAAATGTGGTTAGGTGAGTCTTATCTAGTGGTATTGATCTTGATGTCCCGAAATCAGAAACTTTGGCACTATAGTTACTGTCTAAGAGTATGTTGGTTGGTTTGATGTCTCTATGGAAGATTGGAATAGAAGCTGAAAAATGCATATATGACACTGCTCCAGCAACTTCACAAGCAATTCTAAGGCGATTTTCCCATGAAAGGGATGACTCATGGTCTTTCCTATGTATATGTTGGGAAAGAGTTCCGTTCGGAATAAATTCGTAAACAAGTATCGGGGTTTCTGTCTCAAGACAACAACCTAAGAGTTTGACAATGTTCCTATGATTGATGTTTGATAAGATGACTACTTCATTGACAAAAGTTTCTATTTGGTTCCTTTCAAGTTCTTTTGACTTTTTAACTGCTACTATGGTTCCATCTGGTAACATTCCTTTGTACACCGTCCCGTAGCCACCCTGGCCGAGAAACCTACTTCGGTTATAGTTATCTGTCGCTCTTTGCAGCTCGTCCGCAGTAAAAAGCTTTGCCATTTCTCCATTTCCGTATGATGATAACTTCTCTTGTAACAAGTAGCCGCCGTTTTGCCCGAACAGCCTTTCCTTTCGGACTCTTTCTCTCTTTATCTTTATGCATTGATATAATTTGTAACCCAAGAGAAACAAACACAGAAAGCCTGTACCGATTCCAATACCTGCAAAAACACAGTTATTTTTCAAAATTCAGTTGGAAGCCGTGTCTAGCAACAAACATCTTTATGTGATTTCATGCATCCTTACTAACTAGCTATTCTAAAATGTATTTTTTTTAATTAAAAACTATATTATTTTAAAGTTTGTTCTTGAAGAGAGTTTAGACAAGTGTATACCTGAGGCAGCAACCAATTTTGCAGGGATTTTTTGACGATGAGATTCATCACAGAAGACACCCTTGGAGCTTCCATCCGCATGCAGTTCCTCAAAACATTTGCAATAGAATCTCTCTGGGTTCTCTTTACAACTCTTGCTTCTCAGAGGAACTACTATAGGCGTCGAAGCAAAGAGGATCACGGTGCTGTTTGCACTTTGTAGCACTGGCAACTCATTGGCCTCTCGCATGCTATGTTCATCTACACCATAAGCTTCCCCTATGGACTTAACTGTGTCACCGTAGTTCACCATGTGAACTAGCAAGGAGGTAACTCCTTTTTCCGTCAGGTTTGCGGTTGGACAAGCGCATAGTACTGGAACTGTAAGCTCAGCGCCAACCGCAATATTGACAGGAGCATAGTAATTCTGACCCATCAATGCCTGGCAGGTTGTAAGGCCTTGATAAGTTTCTTTTACCAACTCAAAGTAGGTGTCATTCTGCTTGACAGAGTAAGATGTGCTATGCTGGTAAATATTTCCAGCACATGAACAGAAGACTGGGACAATGGTTGATTTATTCGAAGGAATCTTCTCATTTATCGATATCTTGTTGATTGAGGCTATAGTAGAGGCTTCCGAGCCAAGAAGGTTGGCAATTCTTGCAGGGTTGTCATAGGGATGCTTTGACTTGAAAACTAAAAAGGAAGTGCATGACTTTTTAAGGCCATTGCAGAGGTATCCTTTTGGTACAGAAGGGTTGTTAGAGCAGTCAAAGACAGTGCTATTGAGGTATACTTGTTGGCAGTTGAGTGACTGAGGAAACATACTTAAGAACATGATAACTGTGAGATGAAGAATGTAGAAATAGTGAAGCTCCATGATTGATCAAGTCTGTTGAGAATACAACAAATGAGTTACACTTCAATTGTTTTCAGTGTTTTAAGAGCTAGTTTGGTTGTTTTCACGCGGCATTCTTTTTGTTTTATTCCATGACTTGGTATGAGGAATATTCAGCCAAAGTGGTTGGTTGAAATTGATTTATGATTTCCAAATATGAATGACCAGGACAGTTAATAATATTGAAATCCTAAAGAGTTTTAAAAGTAGAGTTTTGTTACTTACTGATAAAGTGATAAGTGTGACTTCAACCTCTAAGAGGCCCAATCATAAATTAAGACAAATTTAAATGTCTTCCTTAATCATGATTATTTCCTGCCAAGGATTATGCAGGGGCAAAGTGGGAAATAATAAGGCATGCTACTTACCACTCGTGATAGTCCAAAGAAAAATGTTACTAATAAACATTCCCTTAATCTGGCCAAGTTTGAAAAAAAGGGTAATATTAATACTTTGACTACTTCTACATGCAAAATGGCATATTAAAAGTTGTTAATTTGTATCGTAGCTTTTAAGCTTATCTAGAAATTCTTTGCACTTATCTAGAAACTCAAACACCTTAGTATTTTATCCTAGATTCAATCTTTGACTCTCTTATATGGAGAAAACCTGATTCCAAGAGGATCCACATTATGTCTCCAACTTTTTCTCCTATATAGAAATAAAATAGTATAAGAATAATATTGTTATCAAATATTATGAGTCTTAAGTATCAAATGAGAACAAGAATCTGCATAAACAGATGATCTAGTAATTTTTGTTTACTCTCACTTCGACGCGTCAAAGAATAAATAATCAAACTGGTGCAGCAGGCCTCATCACAGCCTTAGGATTAGGATCAAATAATAATGGTTTAGTTAGTTGATTAAATACAATGTTCGTGTTCACGGGTAAAGTAAGGTTACGTCCACTTCCAATCCATTGTTTTACTCATCACAAGAAACCAAATGTCAAATTATATAAACGCTAATTGAAGAACACGGACTTAACTAAAAAATAATAATAAAAACAATGCCTTTGACTAGTTCAAATAAATATCATGTGAAAAACTAATTTCTAGATGTTATGTTAATGTAATTTAGAACCTAGCGTTCCCTGAACCGAGCAAACCAGCTATAAAAGTAAACACTCTATTTCTTTTTACAAGTGGGAAAAGGGAAAGTAAAAACAAAAAATTATCTAAAATATAAAGTTTAAGAAGCATCAGTTAGTAGGAGAGTGATGATTCTTATATAAGATTCTGCAAAAGATCGACATACTTTATCATTATCAGTCTCATGATTTGTTAGATAGTCAATACAAATATTCTCGTTCCTAAGAGTATGACATATTTGAACTTATAATTTCCTAAAGAGAAAGTCTTTAATGTTGAGAAGAATCGCGGCATAGTGATACCTAACATTAATAGACTTTGAGATAAATTTGATAGCAGAATTAGAGTCAGAATAACACATCAGATCTTTGATGCCAAGTTCTTAAGTCATACACAAACCATGATATATTGCCATCACCTCAACATGAAGGATGTTGGAATAACCAATATTACCTGCAAAATCATGAACCCAAGCTCCATCAACATTTGAATCAATTCACCAAAACCCTAGACGTCATGATTATTGAGACTACTATCATCAACATTCAAACTCATTTTACTACTTTTTTGTGCATTCCACGTGATCATTCTCGTTGCGTGAGACAATTTATGTTTGAGAAAACATTTAGCTAACAGATTAGCATAATTCACCGTGCTGAATTTCTAAGTATAGAAAAATACCACTTCATTCGCAAGACACGATTTGTTCCTAGTGCGTCACAACCACCAACAAGCAGGCAAAAGGATAGAACCACCATTAAGTCCATGTCTAATCCAATCAAATAAATTATCCCCTTGGAAGAATAGTGAGCCCAAGAATCCAATAGATTTCCAAAAGTGAGTAGAAAATCCACAATCTCTCAAGAAGTGTAGAGTCGTCTCAGCATAATGATTGCATCTATGACATAGATTTGTTTGGAGCATACCACGATGATACAATATCGATCTCGCAGGAAGAGATTTATGTAAAATTGTCCATAAGAAGAATTTCACCTTCTCAGAAGTAGGAATATGTCACACCCACTTCCAAAATTTATTATTTGTTGTATTCTGAACAAATTCAAGTTTGTTGAGGCATTTATAACCATCCCGGGAATTATAGGTATCATCTAAATTTCCTTTCCATGTTAACCGATCAAACTCAAGAGAGTTCAAACATATGAGAAGCGCTTTTAGGCGGTCAGAAATAACTGTAGGAATATTAGTATATAATGAATCGAAGTTCCAACTCTCATGCAAGTAAACATCTTTCACTCACATTTCCAGATCATGGATATCCACATAAAGAATCTTCTCATATATTTTTCCTACCTCATACCAATTGGAAAATAAGAAAGAGGAGTTCTCATCCCCCAATCTGAATTCAAATCCATCTTTAAGGGCATAAAGAGCTTTCATAATTGCATTCTATGTAACTGATCTCAATTTCTTTTCATATCAAGGAACGTTTCCTTATTGATGTACTTATGCTTCAAAACTTGGACCCCTAAAGAATCAAAATCCCGATGGAGACCCCAAACCAACTTACCAAACATAGAAGTATTAGCCTCTCTTGCTTTCTGGATCAAGACCACTCAAATTTTTGGGCTTAGTTATTTTATTTCAATCAACGAGATGCACACAAGAGTTTGAATTACATTTCCATAATAACTTCCTAGTCATACTATAAGAAAAAATCACAAGTTGGTTGTGGTATCCAAGTCACTTGCATATAATAGTTTATGAGTGAAGTTGAAGACAAACCTAACTAGAGTCAAATGATCAACCTTTTTAACAATTTATGTTGCCAAAATGCTAACCTCTGATTGATTTTCTCCTCTAGAAACTCAACGTCCTTTCATTAAAGATGACCATGCAACATATGAAAACCCATGTATTTCTCTAGATTAAAAATTTGCTTGATCCATGTGTTGGAGAAAATTAAATCCATTTTACTTCTCTTAGTGGTAGCGAAGAAGAACACCTTTGATTAACAATCACTTTAAGGCAAGAAAACACGGTAAAACAATTCAATATATCAAGAATGATTTGTTTCTGGGAGTTAAAAACCTTCACAAAAAAAAGAACATCATTAGCAAAAAATAAATGCGATAGAGAGGGTCCATTACAAGATAACCTGACAGGTTTCTAATGGCCTTCATCGACTGTCCTAATGATTGTCTGTGATAAGAATTCCATGCATATAACAAAGAGATAGGGTGAAAAGAGGTTACCTTGCCATAATCTTCTAGTCGGAACACAATTTGGTAGTCATCTCCCATTCCAAAGAATAAACATAGAGGAGATAGTTACACAATGCATAATCAACTTTATACTAATGTGAGGAAACATGTTTTACTTCAAAAATAATTTCAAGAAATCCTAATTAACATGATTATATGCCTTTTCAAGATCTACTTTGAACACCATGTCATCTTTTTTCTTTTTAGACTTATGCATAGAATGAATTGCTTCTTGGAGGATAATGGGATTATCGGTTGTCCTTTTACCAGGAAAAAACCTACTCTGGAAGAGTACAACTATCTGATCTAGATAAGGAGGCAATCTATCGACCATAATCTTCGTAATAAGCTTATAAATAATGTTGCACAAGCTAATGAGCCTGAAATCCTTAAAATTTTGGGGGCAGTCTACCTGAGGAGTTAATGCGATAAGAGTCTCAGGAAAAAAGGAGTGAAATCTACATGTCATAAAAGCATCTAATATAAGTTGGACAACGTCATCTCCAACTATATACCAAAATCGTTTAGAGAAAATACCATGTAATCCATCACGGCCAGACGCCTTAAAATGGTGCACTTGATTCAATGCATAAGTAACTTTTTCCCTTATCAACTATTAACTCAAAGAGTGTCGGGCTTTTTCAGTAAGGATGAGAGCCATAATTGAGTAACCCTTACTAGTGGGGAGTATAAGAAATGTAGGACATAAAAAACCTTTAAAAAATTCAATGTTTCTTCCCTAAGAATAATGTCATCATTGCACCAAACACCATTGGGAAGATGAAAGCCATGGAATTTATTTCTCTTTCGCCTGATAATCATCTTGGTATGAAAAAATTTGGTGTTACGGTCTCCCAATTTAATTCAATCCTCTCTAGCCTTTTGATACCAATGAACCTCCTCTTGCGTAAGGATCTCATAAGAAGTATGAAAGATTTCCAAGATCTTTGATGGAAAAGGCCTGGGCGAGAAATTTCTTGATGTCGGAGATAGCATCTTCGTTATTTCCAGTGATGATGATGTCATCTACATAAACGAGTACAAATATAGCCGTATGATTACTTTTGAAAGTGAATAGACTATAATCAGAGATGGATTGATGAAAACCCTTTTGAATGAGGGTGGTGGAGAATTTTGAGAACCATTGACGGGATGCCTGTTTGAGACCATAGATGGATTTGTTTAATTTGCAAACACATGGTTTCCCTTTATGAGCGAAGCCAGGTGGTAATTTCATGTAAACTTCTTCATTAAGGTCTCCTTGTAGGAAAGCATTGTTAACATCAAGTTGGTGTAACGGCCAGTTTTTAATGGCAGCAATGGAGAGAAGTAGTCGAACCGTGACAAGTTTGGCAACCGGTGCGAATGTTTCATGGTAGTCAATACCATGTACTTGATTGTAGCCTTTGGCGACTAAACGTGCCTTATATCGCTCAACGGTACCATTAGAGTGATATTTAGTTTTGTATACCCACTTACAACCTATGGCGGTTTTGCCATTCGGGAGAGGAGATAAAACCCAAGTGTTGTTGGATTCAAAGGCGTGGATTTCTTTAGCCATAGCGTCACGCCATTCAGCTGATTTGATAGCTTGAGAATAAGATGTTGGTTCTTTATTTTCAATGATATTAACAAGAAGAGCTCGATGAGAAGTGCTCAAATTGGATAAAGAGAAATAATTCTTTAATGGGAAGGCACTCTGTGATGTGACATTATTAATGTCACATACGTGGTCCGTGAGGCGAACAGAAGGAGTACGAAGACGTTGAGGATAACGACGTTCTGCAGGATTGATCGCTGTAGGTGAATGTTGTTGGGGAGTTTCTACAGGAATGGATGGAATATTGGATGGAATATTCGATGAGTTATCATCCTGAGGAGTGAGAATGGGCACAATTGTGTCATCATGATGACTAATGCCGGGAGAGATACTTGATGCAGGTGATAAGTTGGAAGAGGAATCATCAAATTCACAATCAAGGATTTGAGTGTTGATGCTTATGTCGTTAGCGATGGAAGGAGTTTGAAGGTCGTGATATGGAAACATGGTTTCAAAAAATTGAACATCACGAGAGACATATATTTTGCGAGTGTGCATATCGTAGATGCGGTATCCTTTTTGATTAAAAGGGTAACCGACAAAAATACCGGGTTTGGCTCGTTCATCGAATTTGTGTTGAATGTTCATATTTTTGGCAAAACAGAGACATCCAAACACACGAAGTGATGAGTATGAAGGAGGAGAACCGAGTAAAAT
Source organism: Lathyrus oleraceus (assembly GCF_024323335.1). Lineage (NCBI taxonomy): Eukaryota > Viridiplantae > Streptophyta > Magnoliopsida > Fabales > Fabaceae > Lathyrus > Lathyrus oleraceus. The sequence goes on from NC_066581.1 coordinate 278,908,601, forward strand.
TTGATGAGGAGATTTATATTTCAGGATGGGAGTAGGAAGTTTGTTTATGAGATAAGCGGCAGTGAGTACGCATTCACCCCAAAAGGAAAGGGGTAATTTCGCTTGGAAACGTAATGCTCTTGCGACGTCGAGAAGATGGCGATGCTTGCGCTCCACAACGCCATTTTGTTGAGGGGTTGCAACGCAGCTGCGTTGATGAATAATGCCATGATCATAAAACCATGTTTGGATTTGTTTGGACAAAAACTCCGAACCATTGTCGGAACGAATAGCTTGAAGTTGGGGAAGAAAGATGCCCCCATCGCCGGAATTAATTTTATTAATTTTAGTGTTGAATTGGCGATTGATTTGATTAAAAAAATGAATTAGCGTAGTAAATGTTTCAGATTTATGTTGCATGAGATATAACCAAGTACATCGTGAATAATCGTCGACAATTGTTAAAAAATATCGTGATCCATTGTGTGATGGAGTAGAGAATGGACCCCAAATATCGACATGAATTAACTCAAAACAATGAGATGAATATGATGTTCTTGAAGAAAAAGGTAAACGTGATTGTTTTGCACGCGGACAAACGTCACAAACAAAATCTTTATTCGCATTAATATTTGGAGAGTTCTTAACAATAAATTGAAAGCGGGAAATAGATGGGTGACCGAGGCGTAGGTGCCATAGGTCAGCCTTATTACATTGCTTAGAACTAAAAAAAGAACTGGATGGATGGTCAAGGCAATAGTGATCCTTGTCATCTTTATTTAATGGTGGTTCTTCATTCAGGTAGAAGAGTCCATTCCGAGCACTACCCCGACCAATCGTCTTCTTCGTTGCTCGGTCCTGAAATATGCAACCAGAGGATGAGAAAATAATATCACAATGTATTGATTTTGTTAATTGTGAAAGAGATAATAGATTATATTTGAAGGATGGAATGTGATAAACATTCGTGAGTGTAAGTGACGGCGAGCAATGAATATTGCCGATGTGTTTCACGGACGCGTGAGAGCCGTCGGGTAATTGAACAAGTATATTTTTATGAACAAGTGAATATGAAGAAAAATAAGAAAGAGATGTGCATATGTGATTTGAAGCGCCAGAATCAATAATCCAAGAAAAAGGAACACAAGTAAAGGCGGTACCTGCTAAATTCACAGATGATCCCATAGTGTCCTCTTTGGCTAAGAGAGATAGGAGTTTTTGGTATTGTGCGCTTGAGAGTTGATTAGCGGAAGTAGATGAGAGTGGTTCAGATTTCTTTGGTGGCTTATTTGGAAAGCCATGAATCTGATAGCAAGTAGCAATAGTGTGACCATACTTATTGCAATGCTCACAGTATGGACGTTGCCGTTTGCCTTGAGTGCGATACTGCACTTTAGAAGCTTGAAGCGCTGCTGATTCCTCAGCAGGGAGGGGTCGAAAATTAATCTCTTGTTGTTTCTCTTCCTGGCGTACGATGTTATAAATACGCTGAATTGAAGGAAAAGGATCCATAAGGAGAATTTGGCTGCGGACGGCCGAGAATCGGTCATGGACGCCCTGAAGAAATTCCATGGCCCGGTCCTGATTTTGTTGATCAATGGTACTCTTGGCATTACCGCAGATGCACGGTTTGGTAGGTGCGATGGAATGGAGTTCATCCCAGAGAGATTTCAACTGAGTAAAATACAGAGATATAGACATGCCCTCTTGTTTTAGGGCAGAGATAGATTGTTTCAATTGATAGATTTTCGGAGCGTTGGACTGAGATAAACGCTCCTTGAGATCGGTCCAGATTTGTGCCGCTGTTTCAGCATAGAGAATGCTAGGGCGAATCTCGGTTGAAACCGAGTTGAGAATCCAGCTTGCAACCATATCGTTGCAGCGGCGCCACTTAGAGATATCATCGGCCTTCTTTGGACAGGTTAGGGTTCCATCGACAAACCCGAATTTGTTTTTGGCGCGAAGTGCCATTGTTACGGCTCAGCTCCATGAACCATAGTTGTCGACTGTGAGCAAAGGTGTAACAAGGATAGTTGCAGGGTTGTCGGAATGATGAACGACGCAGGGATCAGTGTTGGAGGTGGTGGCGGATTGGTCATGGATCGGAGGGTTTTGTGAAGGGGTTGGGATGCTGGGTGGTGGAACGTCGGACATAATGATGCGAGTGAGTGAGTGAGTCGATGAAGAAGGATTGAAACAGGATGATAAACACAAACTGAGGGATATTAACCAGAGAAAAACTGATACCATGTGAAGAAAGGAATTTTGTTGTGTATTTTTCTTGTAATGATGTACATATATATATAAGAGTACAAGAATCTGTATACTAATTACCTATAATTGTCTAGTCTATAATTTCCTATAATAGAGATCCTATTTTAAAATACAATTATGATACAATTTCTTGATATACTTTGACAGCTATATGGATATGCATTGCCAGCACATGTTTGCTTGGGTTTGATCTTCTTTAATGTGAATAATATGTGTTTATCCTTAACACCCCCCCTCAAGTTGGAGGTGGGATTGAAATCTCAAGAACACCCAACTTGCCGAGTAGTCGTTTATAAGTATCACCTCCAAGAGGTTTAGTAAATATGTCAGCTAGTTGGTCAAAAGATCGGAGATAAGAAGGGCTGATAAGACCTGATTTAATTTTCTCACGAACGAAATGACAATCAATTTCAATGTGTTTTGTGCGTTCATGAAAAACTGGGTTTTCGGCGATGTGAATAGCAGCTTGACTATCACAATGAACGGTGATCGGTTGAGGATGATCAATGCCAAGATCCGAGAGAAGATATTTTAACCATTGTAACTCGGAAGATAAGGTTGCAAGGGAACGATATTCTGCTTCAGCAGAGGAACGAGAAATTGTTGGTTGCTTCTTGGTTTTCCATGATATAGGATTAGAGCCCATCATGGTAAAATAGCCGGTAGTGGAGCGACGAGTAGTAGGACAACCAGCCCAATCAGAGTCGGCATATCCAACTAAATTGAGGGAGCTAGAAGCCGAAAGAAATAAGCCTTTGCCGACACTCCCCTTAAGATATCGGAGAACTCGTGTGGCCGCATCGAGATGAGTTGTACATGGAGATTGCATGAATTGACTGAGAGTGTTAACAGCGTATTGGATGTCGGGCCGTGTCACTGTTAAATATAATAGACGACCAATGAGGCGACGATAGATTGTCGGATCAGGAAGAGGGCTTCCTTCATTGGGCCGTAGACGGAGGTGTTGCTCCATAGGAAAATCTGATGGTCGGCAACCAGTCATACCAGAGTCGGATAAAATGTCAAGTGTATATTTCCTTTGACATAAGAATATTCCCTTTTTAGAACGGGATACTTCGATACCTAAGAAGTATGAAAGATTTCCAAGATCTTTGATGGAAAAGGCCTGGGCGAGAAATTTCTTGATGTCGGAGATAGCATCTTCGTTATTTCCAGTGATGATGATGTCATCTACATAAACGAGTACAGATATAGCCGTATGATTACTTTTGAAAGTGAATAGACTATAATCAGAGATGGATTGATGAAAACCCTTTTGAATGAGGGTGGTGGAGAATTTTGAGAACCATTGAGGGGATGCCTGTTTGAGACCATAGATGGATTTGTTTAATTTGCAAACACATGGTTTCCCTTTATGAGCGAAGCCAGGTGGTAATTTCATGTAAACTTCTTCATTAAGGTCTCCTTGTAGGAAAGCATTGTTAACATCAAGTTGGTGTAACGGCCAGTTTTTAATGGCAGCAATGGAGAGAAGTAGTCGAATCGTGACAAGTTTGGCAACCGGTGCGAATGTTTCATGGTAGTCAATACCATGTACTTGATTGTAGCCTTTGGCGACTAAACGTGCCTTATATCGCTCAACGGTACCATTAGAGTGATATTTAGTTTTGTATACCCACTTACAACCTATGGCGGTTTTGCCATTCGGGAGAGGAGATAAAACCCAAGTGTTGTTGGATTCAAGGGCGTGGATTTCTTTAGCCATAGCGTCACGCCATTCAGCTGATTTGATAGCTTGAGAATAAGATGTTGGTTCTTTATTTTCAATGATATTAACAAGAAGAGCTCGATGAGAAGTGCTCAAATTGGATAAAGAGAAATAATTCTTTAATGGGAAGGCACTCTGTGATGTGACATTATTAATGTCACATACGTGGTCCGTGAGGCGAACAGAAGGAGTACGAAGACGTTGAGGATAACGACGTTCTGCAGGATTGATCGCTGTAGGTGAATGTTGTTGGGGAGTTTCTACAGGAATGGATGGAATATTGGATGGAATATTCGATGAGTTATCATCCTGAGGAGTGAGAATGGGCACAATTGTGTCATCATGATGACTAATGCCGGGAGAGATACTTGATGCAGGTGATAAGTTGGAAGAGGAATCATCAAATTCACAATCAAGGATTTGAGTGTTGATGCTTATGTCGTTAGCGATGGAAGGAGTTTGAAGGTCGTGATATGGAAACATGGTTTCAAAAAATTGAACATCACGAGAGACATATATTTTGCGAGTGTGCATATCGTAGATGCGGTATCCTTTTTGATTAAAAGGGTAACCGACAAAAATACCGGGTTTGGCTCGTTCATCGAATTTGTGTTGAATGTTCATATTTTTGGCAAAACAGAGACATCCAAACACACGAAGTGATGAGTATGAAGGAGGAGAACCGAGTAAAATTTGATGAGGAGATTTATATTTCAGGATGGGAGTAGGAAGTTTGTTTATGAGATAAGCGGCAGTGAGTACGCATTCACCCCAAAAGGAAAGGGGTAATTTCGCTTGGAAACGTAATGCTCTTGCGACGTCGAGAAGATGGCGATGCTTGCGCTCCACAACGCCATTTTGTTGAGGGGTTGCAACGCAGCTGCGTTGATGAATAATGCCATGATCATAAAACCATGTTTGGATTTGTTTGGACAAAAACTCCGAACCATTGTCGGAACGAATAGCTTGAAGTTGGGGAAGAAAGATGCCCCCATCGCCGGAATTAATTTTATTAATTTTAGTGTTGAATTGGCGATTGATTTGATTAAAAAAATGAATTAGCGTAGTAAATGTTTCAGATTTATGTTGCATGAGATATAACCAAGTACATCGTGAATAATCGTCGACAATTGTTAAAAAATATCGTGATCCATTGTGTGATGGAGTAGAGAATGGACCCCAAATATCGACATGAATTAACTCAAAACAATGAGATGAATATGATGTTCTTGAAGAAAAAGGTAAACGTGATTGTTTTGCACGCGGACAAACGTCACAAACAAAATCTTTATTCGCATTAATATTTGGAGAGTTCTTAACAATAAATTGAAAGCGGGAAATAGATGGGTGACCGAGGCGTAGGTGCCATAGGTCAGCCTTATTACATTGCTTAGAACTAAAAAAAGAACTGGATGGATGGTCAAGGCAATAGTGATCCTTGTCATCTTTATTTAATGGTGGTTCTTCATTCAGGTAGAAGAGTCCATTCCGAGCACTACCCCGACCAATCGTCTTCTTCGTTGCTCGGTCCTGAAATATGCAACCAGAGGATGAGAAAATAATATCACAATGTATTGATTTTGTTAATTGTGAAAGAGATAATAGATTATATTTGAAGGATGGAATGTGATAAACATTCGTGAGTGTAAGTGACGGCGAGCAATGAATATTGCCGATGTGTTTCACGGACGCGTGAGAGCCGTCGGGTAATTGAACAAGTATATTTTTATGAACAAGTGAATATGAAGAAAAATAAGAAAGAGATGTGCATATGTGATTTGAAGCGCCAGAATCAATAATCCAAGAAAAAGGAACACAAGTAAAGGCGGTACCTGCTAAATTCACAGATGATCCCATAGTGTCCTCTTTGGCTAAGAGAGATAGGAGTTTTTGGTATTGTGCGCTTGAGAGTTGATTAGCGGAAGTAGATGAGAGTGGTTCAGATTTCTTTGGTGGCTTATTTGGAAAGCCATGAATCTGATAGCAAGTAGCAATAGTGTGACCATACTTATTGCAATGCTCACAGTATGGACGTTGCCGTTTGCCTTGAGTGCGATACTGCACTTTAGAAGCTTGAAGCGCTGCTGATTCCTCAGCAGGGAGGGGTCGAAAATTAATCTCTTGTTGTTTCTCTTCCTGGCGTACGATGTTATAAATACGCTGAATTGAAGGAAAAGGATCCATAAGGAGAATTTGGCTGCGGACGGCCGAGAATCGGTCATGGACGCCCTGAAGAAATTCCATGGCCCGGTCCTGATTTTGTTGATCAATGGTACTCTTGGCATTACCGCAGATGCACGGTTTGGTAGGTGCGATGGAATGGAGTTCATCCCAGAGAGATTTCAACTGAGTAAAATACAGAGATATAGACATGCCCTCTTGTTTTAGGGCAGAGATAGATTGTTTCAATTGATAGATTTTCGGAGCGTTGGACTGAGATAAACGCTCCTTGAGATCGGTCCAGATTTGTGCCGCTGTTTCAGCATAGAGAATGCTAGGGCGAATCTCGGTTGAAACCGAGTTGAGAATCCAGCTTGCAACCATATCGTTGCAGCGGCGCCACTTAGAGATATCATCGGCCTTCTTTGGACAGGTTAGGGTTCCATCGACAAACCCGAATTTGTTTTTGGCGCGAAGTGCCATTGTTACGGCTCAGCTCCATGAACCATAGTTGTCGACTGTGAGCAAAGGTGTAACAAGGATAGTTGCAGGGTTGTCGGAATGATGAACGACGCAGGGATCAGTGTTGGAGGTGGTGGCGGATTGGTCATGGATCGGAGGGTTTTGTGAAGGGGTTGGGATGCTGGGTGGTGGAACGTCGGACATAATGATGCGAGTGAGTGAGTGAGTCGATGAAGAAGGATTGAAACAGGATGATAAACACAAACTGAGGGATATTAACCAGAGAAAAACTGATACCATGTGAAGAAAGGAATTTTGTTGTGTATTTTTCTTGTAATGATGTACATATATATATAAGAGTACAAGAATCTGTATACTAATTACCTATAATTGTCTAGTCTATAATTTCCTATAATAGAGATCCTATTTTAAAATACAATTATGATACAATTTCTTGATATACTTTGACAGCTATATGGATATGCATTGCCAGCACATGTTTGCTTGGGTTTGATCTTCTTTAATGTGAATAATATGTGTTTATCCTTAACAATTATGAGTCTTAAGTATCAAATGAGAACAAGAATCTGCATAAACAGATGATCTAGTAATTTTTGTTTACTCTCACTTCGACGCGTCAAAGAATAAATAATCAAACTGGTGCAGCAGGCCTCATCACAGCCTTAGGATTAGGATCAAATAATAATGGTTTAGTTAGTTGATTAAATACAATGTTCGTGTTCACGGGTAAAGTAAGGTTACGTCCACTTCCAATCCATTGTTTTACTCATCACAAGAAACCAAATGTCAAATTATATAAACGCTAATTGAAGAACACGGACTTAACTAAAAAATAATAATAAAAACAATGCCTTTGACTAGTTCAAATAAATATCATGTGAAAAACTAATTTCTAGATGTTATGTTAATGTAATTTAGAACCTAGCGTTCCCTGAACCGAGCAAACCAGCTATAAAAGTAAACACTCTATTTCTTTTTACAAGTGGGAAAAGGGAAAGTAAAAACAAAAAATTATCTAAAATATAAAGTTTAAGAAGCATCAGTTAGTAGGAGAGTGATGATTCTTATATAAGATTCTGCAAAAGATCGACATACTTTATCATTATCAGTCTCATGATTTGTTAGATAGTCAATACAAATATTCTCGTTCCTAAGAGTATGACATATTTGAACTTATAATTTCCTAAAGAGAAAGTCTTTAATGTTGAGAAGAATCGCGGCATAGTGATACCTAACATTAATAGACTTTGAGATAAATTTGATAGCAGAATTAGAGTCAGAATAACACATCAGATCTTTGATGCCAAGTTCTTAAGTCATACACAAACCATGATATATTGCCATCACCTCAACATGAAGGATGTTGGAATAACCAATATTACCTGCAAAATCATGAACCCAAGCTCCATCAACATTTGAATCAATTCACCAAAACCCTAGACGTCATGATTATTGAGACTACTATCATCAACATTCAAACTCATTTTACTACTTTTTTGTGCATTCCACGTGATCATTCTCGTTGCGTGAGACAATTTATGTTTGAGAAAACATTTAGCTAACAGATTAGCATAATTCACCGTGCTGAATTTCTAAGTATAGAAAAATACCACTTCATTCGCAAGACACGATTTGTTCCTAGTGCGTCACAACCACCAACAAGCAGGCAAAAGGATAGAACCACCATTAAGTCCATGTCTAATCCAATCAAATAAATTATCCCCTTGGAAGAATAGTGAGCCCAAGAATCCAATAGATTTCCAAAAGTGAGTAGAAAATCCACAATCTCTCAAGAAGTGTAGAGTCGTCTCAGCATAATGATTGCATCTATGACATAGATTTGTTTGGAGCATACCACGATGATACAATATCGATCTCGCAGGAAGAGATTTATGTAAAATTGTCCATAAGAAGAATTTCACCTTCTCAGAAGTAGGAATATGTCACACCCACTTCCAAAATTTATTATTTGTTGTATTCTGAACAAATTCAAGTTTGTTGAGGCATTTATAACCATCCCGGGAATTATAGGTATCATCTAAATTTCCTTTCCATGTTAACCGATCAAACTCAAGAGAGTTCAAACATATGAGAAGCGCTTTTAGGCGGTCAGAAATAACTGTAGGAATATTAGTATATAATGAATCGAAGTTCCAACTCTCATGCAAGTAAACATCTTTCACTCACATTTCCAGATCATGGATATCCACATAAAGAATCTTCTCATATATTTTTCCTACCTCATACCAATTGGAAAATAAGAAAGAGGAGTTCTCATCCCCCAATCTGAATTCAAATCCATCTTTAAGGGCATAAAGAGCTTTCATAATTGCATTCTATGTAACTGATCTCAATTTCTTTTCATATCAAGGAACGTTTCCTTATTGATGTACTTATGCTTCAAAACTTGGACCCCTAAAGAATCAAAATCCCGATGGAGACCCCAAACCAACTTACCAAACATAGAAGTATTAGCCTCTCTTGCTTTCTGGATCAAGACCACTCAAATTTTTGGGCTTAGTTATTTTATTTCAATCAACGAGATGCACACAAGAGTTTGAATTACATTTCCATAATAACTTCCTAGTCATACTATAAGAAAAAATCACAAGTTGGTTGTGGTATCCAAGTCACTTGCATATAATAGTTTATGAGTGAAGTTGAAGACAAACCTAACTAGAGTCAAATGATCAACCTTTTTAACAATTTATGTTGCCAAAATGCTAACCTCTGATTGATTTTCTCCTCTAGAAACTCAACGTCCTTTCATTAAAGATGACCATGCAACATATGAAAACCCATGTATTTCTCTAGATTAAAAATTTGCTTGATCCATGTGTTGGAGAAAATTAAATCCATTTTACTTCTCTTAGTGGTAGCGAAGAAGAACACCTTTGATTAACAATCACTTTAAGGCAAGAAAACACGGTAAAACAATTCAATATATCAAGAATGATTTGTTTCTGGGAGTTAAAAACCTTCACAAAAAAAAGAACATCATTAGCAAAAAATAAATGCGATAGAGAGGGTCCATTACAAGATAACCTGACAGGTTTCTAATGGCCTTCATCGACTGTCCTAATGATTGTCTGTGATAAGAATTCCATGCATATAACAAAGAGATAGGGTGAAAAGGGGTTACCTTGCCATAATCTTCTAGTCGGAACACAATTTGGTAGTCATCTCCCATTCCAAAGAATAAACATAGAGGAGATAGTTACACAATGCATAATCAACTTTATACTAATGTGAGGAAACATGTTTTACTTCAAAAATAATTTCAAGAAATCCTAATTAACATGATTATATGCCTTTTCAAGATCTACTTTGAACACCATGTCATCTTTTTTCTTTTTAGACTTATGCATAGAATGAATTGCTTCTTGGAGGATAATGGGATTATCGGTTGTCCTTTTACCAGGAAAAAACCTACTCTGGAAGAGTACAACTATCTGATCTAGATAAGGAGGCAATCTATCGACCATAATCTTCGTAATAAGCTTATAAATAATGTTGCACAAGCTAATGAGCCTGAAATCCTTAAAATTTTGGGGGCAGTCTACCTGAGGAGTTAATGCGATAAGAGTCTCAGGAAAAAAGGAGTGAAATCTACATGTCATAAAAGCATCTAATATAAGTTGGACAACGTCATCTCCAACTATATACCAAAATCGTTTAGAGAAAATACCATGTAATCCATCACGGCCAGACGCCTTAAAATGGTGCACTTGATTCAATGCATAAGTAACTTTTTCCCTTATCAACTATTAACTCAAAGAGTGTCGGGCTTTTTCAGTAAGGATGAGAGCCATAATTGAGTAACCCTTACTAGTGGGGAGTATAAGAAATGTAGGACATAAAAAACCTTTAAAAAATTCAATGTTTCTTCCCTAAGAATAATGTCATCATTGCACCAAACACCATTGGGAAGATGAAAGCCATGGAATTTATTTCTCTTTCGCCTGATAATCATCTTGGTATGAAAAAATTTGGTGTTACGGTCTCCCAATTTAATTCAATCCTCTCTAGCCTTTTGATACCAATGAACCTCCTCTTGCGTAAGGATCTCATAATGCTTCCATTGAAGCTCTGGTTGGAGATAAACTATTCTTGCCAAATCTATTCTCTCCAAAGAGTGTTGGATACCCATGAGCCTCTTCTCTATGTTATGCTCCCGTTTACTAATATCGCTAAAAGTTTCCTTATTAAAAATGATAGAATTATGCTGCACATTTTGGAGACAAGTTGCAATTCCATATGGGGATTTCCCCCAAGTAGTCAAGACTATATTAGAGTATTACGGGTGACTGATCCAAGCTTCCTCAAACTTAAAAGGATGTGGACCGTGGTCTTTGAGGGTAAGGCCACACCTAAGGAGAATGCGTTTGTAATCAGAATGAAATTTACACAACGCCTCAACATATGCATAAAGGAAATCCATGTGTCAAGCAACGTCAACCAGGGCCCTATCCAGCTTTCAATAAACTATTCAACTACAAGTACAAGGCATATTCCAAGTGAATTTCCCACCAGTCATGTATACTTCAACTAAATTGCATTTATTAGTGACATTAAACAAAGCAACTACTCCAGAATGATTAAAATTACTTCCTTTATGTTCACTCAGATGAATGATATCGTTAAAGACTCCAACTAGCATCTAAGGACCATCAATAATGTTCCTTTGATCAATGAGGTGGAGCCACATGTCAAGACGAGAAATGTACATGGAACTAGCATAAATTCAATTTACATATAAAGAGGAAGTCCCAATCATAACTTAAGAGTTATTATATCCATAATGACATCAAGAACAACAATTAAAATGTCACCACCCTTCTTCTTTAACACCCAAATTCCCTTGGATTGACCACACACATCCATGTAGTGTACACTCACATATCCAGCTATATCCTAGAAGGTTTGGTCTTATGAAAACCAATGTGCGTTTCCATAATTAAAAATGTTAGAGACGGTTTTCTAATCAAATCCATCATGTATATTTTAGCCTTATTATTAGAGGTTTCCTGTATATTACAGGAGAGCATGGTAACTTCTATGAAACCTAACATTACTAGTGAAGTTGATGGAGGTGACAAAGCAAGTCCTAAATATGAGAGAATTTACGTGGTTGGCTTCCATTCAACGTGAGTTTCACAAACAACTTCCTTTTCCTGAGTAACACACTCATCCATAACACATTGGTTATTTTCATATGACTGACTTGTTGTCGATTTAAACTGGGGAATGTTTTATGGTGTAATGGTTTCCAAACCCAAATTTACTATAGGAACGATTGAGATGTATTTAACATTGTTAGGCACACCCTTTTGTGTTGGGAAGGAACTAAAAGATGGCCCAGTTTTATGTGAAGTACCACTAATAGCCATATGTGGTTCCAAAATGACATATTTGGCCTTGACGCGTGGGTCCCCTCTACATGCTTGTTGACACACATCTGGAGTGGATCCACTATTATCAAATTGTCATTTCTTGGAAACTACGTCAAGTTAATTGGGTCCAACAGTTTTGTTGCCAGTGTTTATTCCTTTTTAAGGAAACATCAATCCCGTTGATTTTAGAACTCCCGAGATCTCTCGGTGCATTATTCGATGAGGATTCCCCTTGACCATAATTGACTCTTTTGTTGTGTTTTATCCTCTGCACCATCAGCCAATCACCATGAATTGTATTTATTTCTCTAGATTCTTTTGCTAAAGGTTTGGTGCTATCTTCTCCCATTTTTTGATGTAGTTTCGTTAGTCTTTGCTCATGAAAAATGTCATTTTCCAATAGACCTCTTGGTTGCGCCACCGTAGGAACAACCATCTGCATCAAATTATCTGGTGTTTTCTTGCAATCACGGGTGTGATGTCTATAACAACCACAATTGGAGAAAATAATGTGAAGACCTTCATATTGCACGTTATATCAGTGGCCATTAACATTGTCCTTTCTGAAAACTGGCAAGGTAAAATCAATATCCACGTAAATTCTCACAAACCTTCCCCTCTCTACATTCAGGGTGTTAGTATTTACCTTAACAGGAGTACCCATAATAGATGTCAAACCAAGAAGGACACTTTCATCATAATACAATAAGTTAAGCCTTGAAAATTGAATCCAAACTAGAGTCTTCTCCACCTTTGCAAGATGATATGCAAAGTCTAGAGTCCATCAAACCACTTCTAAATAATGGTCAAACAACATCCACGTGCCTTTTGACACAATTTCCACCCTATTTGCGAACAGTTAACAGTTGACCATAAAGAAACCATTATCAACGCCAATGATCTCAAAACCTCCAATAAGTTTCCATATCTTCTTCAACATATACTTCATAAAATGATAGCCTACATTCTTTCCAAGTAGTTTGATGACTAACGCCTCCTTCAAAGGACTGCATAGTTCCTAAAAAAACTTCTCGTCCATCGCGACCTTTGGTAGCAATCAGTTTTCTACTTCAAGAGAGACTTTCATAAGTCCCTTTTCAATCGGGTCCACTCTCTCCTTCATAATAGTGAATCTTTGGTCTTCAATGAGAATATTCTAGAATGACGATCTAAGAGGCTTAGATGCACCTCCATCCGGTGGAGGTGGCGTGGAAGTGGCGAAAACAAAGGATTCCATGCAGAAAAACTTCTTCGCTATTCAAAAGTTGTTCCTATTAATTTTTTTTAAACACTCTATTTTTTATGATACTCAAAGGTTTAACGCATTAAAAAAATTGATGTGTGAGGCAAAGAATAGAATCAAAATAAATGACTTTCGACAAAAAAATTCTTTCCAATACGACAACAACTTAATTTGACAAAAAAATATAAAGGACAAAACATACAACTTATTTGTCCATTTCGATTAAATAATCTACTAGGGGGAAAGAACAACTCTCAGATTCATGTACTTCTAAAAATTGTTATAAAAGATTACAAATGAAGAAAATAATCATTTAAGTTCCTAAGAAAAATCTTGTTTTCTACCAAGTGTTTTTCTATCGCTCCAACTTTCTATACATTTTTTTATATGAAGCACTGGGGGTGGAAAACTGGTATACCCACCCGTTTAGGCCCGCTCGGCAGAAGCCCACTAAATAATGGGGCGGGCGGATATGATTAAGGGTGTGGCCTAAAGCCTATGTCCACCCCTCAAAAAAGTGAGGACGGTGCGGACCCGTGGACACCACACCTTTTTATCCTAAAAATGCAAAAGAAAAAAAAAACAAATACGTTAATGCGCGTGCCCGTAAAAAAACAGGGGAAACACATTAGAGGGTGCATATTTAAACCCTTGATCCGTCCCGCACTAAAGTGCGGGTAAAAAGAACATGTCTAACGGGCCGAACCCGTTTTGCCACCCATATGAATAACACAAGTTCAAGATATTTAGAAATAAGGATGACAAAAAAACGTAGCCATGTGTATCCGCGAATAAAATTTGTCACAAGCACTGGTCCGATAGTTTATTTGATATCCTCGAGTAAAATTAATGGATATTTTTTTACATGTTAATTCATTGATACATAGACAAATTTGATGATACATATACTCGTGGGTATCAGTATATATCTATTAATAAATTTCAAAAATTGCTAAAATATTATTTTTATGAATGTAAAACTATTATTATTATTATTATTATTATTATTATTATTATTATTATTATTATTATTATTATTATTTTATTGAATATGAAACTATTATTAATATTATTATTAGTATTATTATTAATATTAGTTATTTTTTAATATAAATTATTATTTATTTATTAATTATTATTATTATTATTATTATTATTATTATTATTATTTTGTCGAATTTAATATAATTATGTGGTAAAAGAAGGAATAAAATAAATGTGTTTTGTTATGCTATTACTGTTACTATTTTGCACTAAATTTGAAACTATTTTTATATGCATTTAAAAGAGGATAACTAATTCATTGTTAATTATAATCTTTTTAAAAAATTAAATAATAGTTTTCATGGATATTTGTTAATATCCACATATCTCTCAAAATCCATAGATAATCGTCTTGTGGATACTTGTATGAGTATGGAAGATACACATATATATCATATTTGTCTAACTTGGTGGCTAGCTAGCGAGAGACTTGTAATAGTGTCCATGGTACCCATTGTCATCACTTTTTAAAAGTGTTTCTTAATCTCTATTAGATATCTCCAAGGGTTTCCCAAATTTCAAAAACACAGTCTTAAAAATTTACCCTTAACTAGTTTACCACTACGGGGATTCCCAAACCCTTCTCCCAGTCTTCAACTCTCAAAGTTCTGAAGGTTGTGAAGAGAGAGATGCAAGAGATGCATATTTGTAGTTGTTGAAACTCAATGGATAATTAACGGGCCTAAATCACAATCCATTAACAAATTGAATCACAAGCCGAAACAACCAAGCTCGATACGCAAAAACTGCCCAGGTCGGATACAATAACCGAATCATCCTCCAGAGCTGACCCAAATGCGTGTCGTCTGACTTGCAAAGAAACAAACACGATGTATACCCTTATCCTACCACCATGCAATACCATCGTTAGACTTCTAACCTCCACCCCCGCACCACAAACTTTTGGCTTTTTTTTTTCCGTCGACTTTTCATTTTTTGCAATCTCAGAATAAGTTTCATTTCTCTTCATCACTTAATATTTTAAATCATACTTCATGGTGATGCCAATTTACCATTAACCACATTGTTGCTCTCTATCAATTCATCATCTAGTGAACCATTTTTATAAAGTTCAAGACTCGCTTGAAACCTAGATATTCCCATTTGTATCCACATGTCATCAACTACCTTTTGTTGCTTTAGTAGTCTAACGAGTCCACGAATGTGTTTCTTCAACAATCTTTAACTTCACCTACTTTCGAATGTCTCCCTGAAGGTTCTTGTTTATTAGTTTTTAACCCTTTATCCACATTCAAAGCGTAATACTTAAAGCTAGCATAATTGATCCTTTGAGATGGTACAATCTCCCTTCTTACCTTATCATGGGTCAAATGATGATTATAAGTCTTTGTAATTGTTCCATCAATACTCACTACAAGAAAACAACAATTTAGCATCGACCAAAAGCTATCGCAATTAGATGAAAAATCGACGCTAATCTCTTTTAGCGTCACCCTAGTGTCGATGTTGGGGCAAACACCTCAAAGCTGAAAGCTATATTAGTGTGCAACCGACGCTAACTTAGCATTAACTTTAGTAAATGCTATGGCGTTGCTGATTCGTGGATCTTCTGACTATGTTGTTACAATTCTTAGCGTCTCCTTTGTCCGACACTAGGTTTATGGTATGTCTATTGTAGCAACGTTTTAGCTGACACTAATTAATTTTTTTTTGCAACCTATATTTAGAACATTCCAGAATGTGTTTAAACTGAAATCTACTTTAAATTTTTTTATTTTAGGACAAACTAGAATCTGTCACAAGACTCATGCCATCACAATAGACACACGGATCATGATACAAAACTGATAATACAATAAATATTCAAGTACACCAATAAATTGGTTACATGATACAAGACTAATAACACAATAAGTATACTTAAAACCATCCCATTAAGTATGCCAAAGTGCATCAAAATAAATATACTTATAAATGAATCTAGACACAAGAAAATCATAAACTATCTAAACATATTATCATTAAACATCCTAACATCATCATCATCTTATTCATCCTCCTGCAATGTTTAAAAAATTATTAATAAATTATTAATGAATTAATGAGTTATTTTGATCCACCAATTTATAAATAAATTCAAATTTATCTAATCCATCTATTTTGTCACTCATTCACCCATTTATTAAAACAGTAACATTGCAATAAAAGTATAATTTGAAGTTTAACCATACAAACATATTAATTATGACAAAAAAGAAATGTTAAAATGAATGAAAAAGGTAAGTAATAATATTGATAGAAAAAGATAACGATTTGTTTTACTATTTATTAAGAATAAAATATTCAAAATTTTAATTAATTTTGATAAAGTTTTGATATGAAAAGAACAAAGATATATACATAATTAAATTGTTCCATGAAAGCGAAATGTAAGAAATGTTTCTTTCAAAGCTTCTTCTATATACTTATAAGGACCAGAAACATTTGTCTTTTCCTACTTCAAGTATTAACATTTTCACTGCACTATTCAGATTCCACTTTCATTTTTTCACTTGTGACAATAACAAGAGCACTGTGAAAAAAAATTAAAACATTGCTAGGTTAATTTCTTAGCAGTTGCAAATAAACATGACATTCAACACTCAAACCACAGGTATATATCATTTGGGTGAAAATTCAAACAATATTATGATATAATAATACTGTTTGGTGAAAATTCACAGGAATAATATATAGGAATTTGAGGCCAAAAATGTGTTATTGCAGAGCACTGCGAACCACAGGTATATACTAGAGACAAAAAGCCTATTACTTTTTTTAACTAAATTAAAACAACTATATGTGTAAAATTTCATTTTTTATTCTTAATTTTATTTTTTATTCTTTATAGCTTTTAGTTCCAAGTACACCCATTTTCTAATTATAGGATTTATATTATTATAAATTGAAATATTATTAATAAAATAACAATTAAATAAATATAAATAGTAAATATTATTTTCAAGGGGCAAACCTTTTTTTCACAATTTACAACCTATTTTATATATATTCTTTTTATAAATTTTCAAATTTAATTCTTATAATACTATATTGTTATTTTATATAATGTTTGAGAGAAAAAAATATTATTTTTTAATTTTTTAATTTTATTTTTTAATTATTGTTAGATCTTATTTAATAAAAAATTAAATTTTCACATATTTAGTTTTAATTTATTTTTTATTTTAAAAATTATTTTAGTTATAATTTTATTTAGTTTTAAGCTAGTTTACTAATTATTTTAGTTTTTTTTTATTTTGTTTTATTTTATTGATTAAAATGTGTATTTATTTTAATAATTTATAATTTATAATTTTATTTTATAAAAATCAAAATTATTTTATTTTATTTTATTTAGGTTTAGTTATGACTTATATATATAGTTTATTTGTTTTTATTTATTTATAGTTTAAAGTTATATATTATTACTGTTATAAATAATTAAAACATTGATAATAAATAAATAGACAAATTTTGTTTTAATTTATTTTTTATTAGAAAAATTATTTTATTTTAATTTTGTTTAGTTTCAAGCTATTTTACTAATTATTTTAGTTTTTATTTTATTTTGCTTTATTTTATTAATTCAAATGTGGATTTATTTTATTAATTTATAATTTTGATTTGATTTGATTTTATAAAAATCAAAATTATTTTATTTTATTTTATTTTATGTTATTTAGTTTTAGTTATGACTTTTATATATATATATATATATATATATATATATATATATATATATATATATATATATATATATATATATATATATATATATATATATATATATATATTATATATATATATATATATATATATATATATATATATATATATATATATATATATATATATATATACACACACATACACGTTAGTATCGACCAAAGCCGTTGCTATTTAAAATATATATATATATATATATATATATATATATATATATATATATATATATATATATATATATATATATATATATATATATATATATATATATATATATATATATATATATATATATATATATATATTATATATATATATATATATATATATATATATATATATATATATATATATATACACACGTTAGCGTCGACCAAAGCCTTTGCTATTTAAAAAGGAGGCAAACAAAATTTTTTCCCACCAATTTTAGTGCCGACTCAAGTCATCGCTACATAAAAAAATAGTAGATTGATTGATAAATAACTAAATCACCTTACATGTATATATATTAGCGTCGACTCGAACGGTCGCTACATAAAAAATAATTGATTGATAAATAAATAGTTAAATCACCTTATATCTCTATATATTAGCGTCGACTAAAAATCGTCGTTGTTATTTAAATAAATGAATTATTAAAAACAAATTAAAATAAATGCATATATATATCGTCGATGAGGGTTTCTTCCTCGAATACTCACAATCTAGTCAAGCTTATAGGGTTTATAACAAAAAGGTACTTATTGTTGAAGAGTCGGTTCATGTTACTTTTGATGAGTCTTTTCCGAAAAATGTTAGGAAAGGTGTTTCTTTTCATGACGTAGGTGTATCTTCATAAGATATTCTCGAGGAACCCGATGATGAAATTGATCAACCTAAAATGGTGCAAAAAGAGAGAGTTGAAAATAACGACTGTGAAGAGGAGAAGGTGGAATGTACAACTGTAGTGGATGACCTTCCTTTGACTTGTAGAATATCCAAAGATCATCCTATTGACAACATCCTTGGAGACACCACCAAAGGCGTGACAACACGCACCAAGATAAGTAACTTTTGTTATCACTTTGCGTTTGTTTCACAAGTTGAATCTAAAAACACTAAAGATGCTTTGCTTGATGAGCATTGGCTTATGGCCATGAAAGATGAACTAAACCAATTTAAAAGGAATGACGTTTGAGACCTTGTCCCTTGTCCAAATCATCATCAAGTAATTGGCACAAGATGGGTTTTTAGAAACAAGCTTGATGACAATGGAGTGATAACCCAGAACAAAGCACGACTAGTGGCTCAAGGTTATAACCAAGAGAAGAGCATTGACTATGAGGAAACTTATGCTTAGGTTGCTCGCCTCGAGTATATACACCTTCTACTAGCCTACGCTTGCTCCAAAAATTTCGAGTTATTTCAAATGGACGTTAAAAGTGTGTTTCTAAATGGTTATATTAATGAAGAGGTGTATGTAGCTCAACCTCACAATTTTGAAAATCATGAGTATCCCAATCATGTTTTCAAATTAAAAAGTGTTTTTATGGTCTCAAACAAGCACCTATGGCTTGGTATGAATGAATTAGCAAATTTTTGATTAATCAAGAGTACTCAAGAGGGAAAGTAGATACTACTCTTTTTATTAAGAGTCATGGAAATGATACTCTTCTTGTTCAAGTTTATGTAGATGATATCATTTTTGGATAAACTAATATGCAACTTGTCAAAGAGTTTTTTAAGCTTATGCAGAGTGAGTTTGAGATGAGCCTAATGGGGGAGTCGAATTACTTCCCAGGTCTTCAAATCAAGCAACTCGATGAAGGCACATTCGTTTGTCAAACCAATTATTGTAATAACTTGCTAAAGAGATTTGGCATGGAAGATGCAAAATCGATTGACACTCCGATGCCTACAAACGGTAACTTGGAAAGGAATGAAAATGGTAAGGATATTGATGTGAAAAAGTATAGAGGTATGATTGGTTCTCTTCTATATCTCACTGCATCTAGGCCATATATTATGTTTAGCGTCTGTATGTGTGCTCGTTATCAACTGATTCCTAAGGAATCACATTTAAAAGTCGTTAAACACATTCTTAGGTATCTTTATGGTACTTCTAAGTACGACCTTTAGTATTCCAACCGAAGTGATTGTACTTTGGCTGGTTATATCAATTTCGAATTTGCCAATTGCAAATCAGATAGGAAGAGTACCAGTTGAACTTGCCACATGTTTTCAAATTTCTTAGTTAGTTAGCATAACAAGAAACATGTTTTCATTGCTTTGTCAACTGCCGAGGCGGAATACTAGCAGCCGGTAGTTGTTGTGCTCAAATTTTGTGGCTTAAACAACAACTACTTGATTTTGATATTAACCTACAACATATTTCTATTATGTGCGCCAACACTAGTGTCATTAATCTAACCAAAAATCCGGTGCTACATTCTTGCACTAAGCATATTAAGATTCGTTACCACTTCCTACGTGATCATGTTGAGAAATGAGATGTCGTATTTGAGCATGTTGATAGTAAAAATCAACTTGCGGATATTTTTATAAAACCACTTGCGAACGAACCATTTTTCAACATTCGAATGGAATTGAGGATTCTTGACATCTCAAATATTATATGAATATGATTTGTCACATGCATTATATATATATATATATATATATATATATATATATATATATATATATATATATATATATATATATATATATATATATATATATATATATATATATATATATATATATATATATATATATATATATTATATATATATATATATATATATATATATATATATATATATATATATATATATATATATATATATATATATTGTTTCTCTAACCTTCTTTGAAAGTTATATTACATAAGAGTGGATTCTTCATCAATTCATAAGCAAGATACTATTGTTCCATTTTCCCTTTTTGTGTGTAAGTTTTTTTTTTTTGCATGTTGATATGTTCCGGATGATTGATATTCTTGACGTATAAGATAGTTCATGAATGTTCACTTCCAAAAATGTATAATTGATGTATGTAAATTTATATGCTTATAGTGACTTTATGTTTATCTTCTTCATGCTTGAAATATATAGTTGGTGCATTAGCTTGTTATTTATTGTCTCATGAATTGTGATTAAACATGTTATAATGTTAACAAAATTCTTGTTGTGTGTCATTGTTATGTTTTCATCTCTGTTTTTTGGTTTCAGTGGGGGTATATTATTTTATTGCCTGGCTAGAGCACATGCGTGTGCAGCATTTTGGGAGCACCAAAGGCATATGTCACGTAATCGTGTCGCTTTTGTAGCAACTCAAGAGTTTTTGATTACATTGTATCCTTCATTTTTCATGTTTGTGTTATGTTATTTGGCGTAAGTTGTAACAATTATGTTCTATTTTTGCATTATTGTCTTTTATTTATGTTTAGGCATTCTTTTTCAATATGCAAATCATTTTATGTGAGTGTTATCATATTGATGCTCTTATCTTTGCAAACCGCCTCTGTGTGTTATATTGGTTTATGCGTGATTTAAGATACTTCTCATAAATTGCTTTGTTTCTTTTTGATGTTATCAAAGGGGGAGAAGAAAGATGAAGTTAGGATGCATATATTCAGGGGGAGATTTTTATTGCAAACACATTGTCTCAAGTTTTTCCATCATAAAAAAGGGGGAGTATGTGACTGCAACTTCCATTAGATGTGTTTTGTATGATTTCAAAACTAGGATACTTTAGCGTTAATGTATATTGGACGGTATCCTCTGATTCTCTATGTGCATCTTAAAATTAGGAAGCATAAAAGCATTTGGAAACAACTTGGAAAAGATCTCATGCATGAAAAATCATTTTTTTGGGTGAAAAATAGGTATTACAGGTCGACACATGCAATTACATGTCGACCTATGGAAAAAATTTCTTGGCTATACGTCCACACGTATGCTGCAGTATTAAAGCCTGTAGCTTTTGTCTCATGTGCCAACTCTCCGGGTCGGCACATAGGAAGCGCATAACATTCATAGGTCGACACATGACTTTAGACAGGCTGACCCATGCATCAAATAAGTCGACACATGAATCGTATAGGCCGACCTATGCAATATTTTTTTTCTTCAAAAATTCATATTTTTTAAAGTCTTCATACATATAAATACTTCATACATTTATCATTCTCTAGTAAGGTTTCTAGAGTGAGTAAAATCTACATGAATCCAGAGTTTCAAAGCATTCTCATCATCTTCAACTCCATCTATGCATACACACAATCAAACTACACATAATCATTTTTTGATTGGGTGCCATCTAGATTAGTGTTGATAACGCCCAATTAGGTTTATTATACATAGAATATTGGGTTAAGAACTTTGAGGGATCAAATCAGAAAATCGAGTTGGGGTTTTTCTTCAAGATCTTTTAGGGTTTGAAGGTTTTGGATAAGATTGTGCAATTCTAATCTGATTGAGTGAAAGCCTTGGGACAAGGGGTACCTTGCAAGGGAATAGCGTGAGACAGTGGATCGTGTTGTCAAATATTGGGTTTCAACAAGTGTGCGCTTGGGATTAATTCAACCGGGTGAAAGCCTTACGACAAGGAGTGCCTTGCAAGGAAGTAGTAAGAACATGTGAATTGAAGCGACATTGTTGGTTATGTGATCAATATTTGATCAAGGGTTTTGGAGGTGGTAGAGTCAACATCAAACTTAGGGATTTTAGAGTTCGATTTCTTCATATCTTGTATATACACATTTTACAAAGTAAGATATAATATAATATCTCAATTCAAATTTGAATTGAGGGCAAACGTACCCATAGTCGGGTCGATTAGGGAACTGCCTAAATAAATCCTTGTGCATTCTCTCTCTCTCTCTCTCTCTCTCTTTTATTTTGTGGTTTGCAAATTGTCGATTACATTGGTCATTTGATCAACATTATTTGGATCATAATTTTGAAAGCATTTTGAAATTTGTGTTGTTTTGTAGATCACAAACCATTTGGTTGTGATTGGATTTCTAAGAACAACAAACACTACATAAAGCTCCAATCATAGTTGATCACACACTAAGTGTTCGACAAGTATCTTGACTTAGTTTTTTGTGTGTTTTGTTCATTGAAGATAGACTTTTCCTATTGTATTGTATTCAAATAGTTGTGATTAGTTATTGTTGAATGACTTATGGATTATTGTCATTGCATTGACACCTCTATGCATATATGAGTTTTTTGATAGTAAGTTCGGTTAGACGATTTTTGATATGGGAAATTTTTGAAACTTGCTTCCGTGTTATAAACTTTTTCAAAAGCAATTTTGGTTCAGGTTTTTAACTTGTGATCTATTCCCCCCCCCCCCCCCCCCCCCATGTAGATCTTGGCCTATCGTCTAACACATACAAATACTTATTTTAAAATTTTAAGTCATCATCCCTCCTCCTGGAAAGATTAGCCTTATAAAAAAAATTAGGCTATGATGCCACTTGTTGAATTGTGTTATATGGTTTTTTGAATATTTTTTAACAAAATAAAATTGATTTTAGCTTGGCCAATTTTAATAATAGTGATGAAGCATAGATTTAAGTGCAGAAGGTAAATTGAAATAAAGTAAGACAGAAGAGTTTGAAAAGTGAACACCGAGATTTATATTGGTTCAACCTTAAACCACACACCCTACCTACTCCAGTCCCCAAAAGTTTCTCATTAAGAGTTCTAATAACATCTTGAGATTTTATCAAAGGATTGACTCACAAACTTCTTAAACTAAGATTTTACTATGGTTTAGCTTTCACCATTTACATCAATTACATTTGTTCCTTTCAGGAACCAGAAATAAGTTGAGAAGCGTGGTGACGATAGATCAAAGCTTCTGATGCAAAGGAGTGAAAGTCTTACAAGGTTAGCACTTTAATGCTCAAGTCAGTATGTGAGGAAGACACTACGCCAAAAATTGGAATAGACAGCGCCCCTTAGAGGGCGCTTTAATACAAAAGCGCACTCTAAAGTGAAGAGAAAAAATAAGGAGCGAACAACTGGAATAGACAGCGCACTTTAGAGGGCGCTTTTGTAACAAAGCGCCCTCTAAAGTGAAGCGAAAAAATAATGAGGAAATGGAGGGACACCAATAGAGGGCGCGTTTATGAAAGCGCCCTCTAAGGGTACCCTTAGAGGGCCCTTTTAAAAAAGCGCTCTCTAAGTCCATGTACATTTCAAGTTTATAAAGCGCTTTTGGAAAGCCTTAGAGAGCGCTTTTAGAAGCGCCCTCTTAGGCCCCCTTTAGAGGGCGCTTTTGTAACAAAGCGCCCTCTAAAGTGAAGCCAAAAAAAAAATGGAGGGACAACAATAGAGGGCGCTTTTGTGAAAGCGCCCTCTAAGGTTAACCTTAGAGGGCGCTTTTGAAAAAGCGCTCTCTAAGTCCATGTACATTTCCAGTTTATAAAGCGCTTCTGGAAAGCCTTAGAGAGCGCTTTCATAAGCGCCCTCTTAGGCCCCCTTTAGAGGACGCTTTTTTTCCACAAGCGCCCTCTAATGTCCCCTTTAGTAAACATTAAAATTATAACATACTGCGCGTTTTGTTATTTCACTATCTGTTATTAGCGTTCTTTTTCACGTTAGGGTTCTGAGGCGTTTTCCTTCCACCTCTGTTAGATCTACATGTGCGTTTCCTCCTTCTACCAATCAAAGGTACACGCTTTTCCCAATTTCTGTTTTACCTTATTACTGCGCGTTTCCTCCTTCTTTTTCATGTTATTGCTTTGTTTTAGCTTTGCCCAATTTCTGTTTTACCTTATTACTGCGCGTTTCCTCCTTCTACGTTTGTTTCGACCATGATAGCGGATGCAATAGGAAATTGACTGTTGGTTTTTAGTGACCATGATAGCGCATGCAATGGGTTATACGACCTAGGTCCGAATGTGTTTGAACTCTTCTGAAATTGTTTTTTGTTTATTCTAATTAGTAATGGATAATACATGGATGTCTTCCAATCGAATGTCGAGAGAGTACGAGAATGGGGTATCAGAATTCGTTAAGTTTGCCGTTGCGCACGCCGAAGACCCCAGTAGAATGATATGTCCTTGCTTGGGTTGTTGTTATGGGAAACGGGTTGACGCAGTTCAGTTGACATCGCATCTAATGAGGCATGGAATTGATCGAAGTTATACATGTTGGAATTTGCATGGTGAGAAAAGTAACGAGAATGTTGAATCGGGTTTTAGTACGACCTATGCCTCAAACTATAGTGGCGTAGATACATACGATTGTGATCGAGTTGAAGAGATTGCAGAAGCACTTGAAGGAGATCTTAAGGATTGTCCTGAAATGTTTGAGAGGTTGGTAAGTGATGCAGAGAAACCTTTGTATGATGGTTGCACTAAATTCACAAGATTGTCTGCGGTATTAAAGTTGTACAACTTAAAGGCGGGCAATGGGTGGTCGGATAAAAGTTTCACAGAGTTATTAGCCCTTTTGAAAGATATGCTTCCTGAGGATAATGTTCTTCCCAATCGAACATATGAGACCAAAAAGATGTTGTGCTCTATTGGCATGAGCTATGATAAGATACATGCATGTCCAAACGATTGCGTTTTGTTTCGAAATGAGTATGCATCGTTAAATGAGTGTCCTAAATGCGGTGTCTCGCGATATAAGAACAAGTTGTCTCCAGCAAAGGTCTTGTGGTATTTTCCTGTTATTCCGAGATTTAGACGCATGTTTCGTAGTGAAACCGATTCAAGACACTTGACCTGGCATGCAGATGAAAGAATTATAGATGGAAAGTATCGACATCCGGCAGATTCACCACAGTGGTTGAAAATTGATAATGATTATCCTGAATTTGGAGAAGAATCAAGAAACCTTCGCTTGGCATTATCTACTGATGGAATGAACCCACACGGTATCCAGAGTATCTCACACAGTACATGGCCTGTGATTATTATGATTTATAACCTACCTCCATGGCTATGTATGAAGCGTAAGTACATGATGTTGTCTATGTTGATTTTTGGACCTAAACAACCAGGGAATGACATAGACGTGTACTTGAAGCCCTTAATCGAAGATTTAAAGATTTTGTGGGAGACCGGTGTGGAGGTTTATGATGGATATAGGAAAGAAAGTTTCAACTTGAGGGCGATGTTGTTTGGCACAATTAATGATTTTCCAGCATACGGAAATCTATCAGGGTATAGCATAAAAGGTCAATGTGCGTGTCCTGTTTGTGAAGATAAAACAGATTGGAAGCGCTTGGAGTTTGGTCAGAAGAATGTCTTTCTCGGTCATCGGAGATTCTTAAATTCAAATCATCACTACCGTGGATGGAGAAAGGCGTTCAATGGAGAGACAGAACAAGGCAGAGCTCCACCTATATTGACGGGTGATCAAATTTTTGAAAAGGTGAAAGATTTGGATACTCAGTTTGGCAAGCCTTTTGCCCACACACTTGTCAAAAGTGGGTGGAAGAAGAGGTCAGTTTTTTTTGAATTGCCGTATTGGAAGTCCTTGTATGTGAGACATTTTCTTGATGTTATGCATATTGAAAAAAATGTATTTGAAAGTGTTATTGGCACGTTACTCAATATACAAGGAAAGTCTAAGGATGGCCTTAAGGCAAGAAAGGACTTGATAGCGATGGGAATAAGAACTGAATTAGGACCCTTGAAGAAAGGAAAACGAACATATCTACCGCCTGCTGCTTATACTCTATCTAGAAAGGAGAAAAAAACATTGTGTAAGTTTCTAAGTGAAGTTAAAGTTCCAGAAGGGTACTCTTCAGATATTAGAAGACTTGTGTCTATGAAAGACCTCAAGTTAAAGAGTTTAAAGACCCATGATTGCCATGTTATAATGGAACATTTTCTCCCAATAGGTATACGTTCTATTCTTCCAGAAAAAGTAAGAAGCTCTATAACTAAGTTGTGTTCTTTCTTCAAGTCAATTTGCAGTAAGGTGATCGATCCTGCGATCTTACCTATGTTGCAAAAAGAAATCGTTATTACTTTGTGTGAACTTGAAATGTTTTTTCCTCCATCATTTTTTGACATAATGGTACATCTAGTTGTTCATCTTGTGAAAGAGACACAATTGTGTGGACCAGCTTATATGAGATGGATGTACCCTGTTGAACGTTATATGAAAATATTAAAAGGGTACGTGAAGAACCGAAGTCGACCAGAAGGTTGTATGGTTGAAAGATACATTGTTGAAGAAGCGATTGAGTTTTGTACTGAATATTTGTCTAATGTTCAGTCAATCGGACTCCCCAAGTCTCAGCTTGTCGAAAAGAAAGAAGGAAAAAATCTAATTGGAAATAAAATCGTGGCAGTATCAAGGGTCGAACGGGATCAAGTGCATTTGTATGTTCTGCACAATGAGAATGAGGTTGAGCCGTATGTTGAAATTCACAAGGATGTTCTCCGAGGTTTAAATCCCAATAGAAATGAAAATTGGATAGTACGAGAGCACAATCGATGTTTTATACCTTGGTTTAAGGATCATATTTATTCAAAGTATTATTCAGATCCCGCTTCAATAACAGAAAGGTTGAGATGCTTAGCATATGGTCCAAGTTTCCATGTTTTTTCTTATAGCGCATACGCGATTAATGGATACACATTTTATACCAAAGAACAAGATGATAAAAGTACTATGCAGAATAGTGGTGTCACCGTGGTAGCTGAAGCAATGCACATATCAAGTGTGAAGGACTTAAACCCCAAATTTGCAAATCTGTCGTATTTTGGTGTTATCGAGCGCATTTGGGTGTTTGATTATGAGAAGTTTCAGATTCCTATATTTGGTTGCAAGTGGGTTGAAAATAATAACGGCATTCGAATGGATAAGTCAGGATTTTTGCAAGTGGATCTTAATAGGGTGGGATACAAAGATGAGTCTTTTATTCTAGCCTCTCAAGCTAGACAAGTGTTCTATGTCAATGATCCGAAAAGTACGAAATGGTCTATAGTTCTTTTTTCCAACAAAGTAATTGATGAAAACATTGGAGATCAAGGTGATATTGATGTTGAGATTGAATCGTTTACCATAAATGATCAAGATGAGAATATTATATCAAATGATTCATATATTAGAAATGATCATAATGAGGGTATTTGGATCAATCCAACCGTCCGTGTTGTTAAGAGACATGTAGAACATATTCCAACCAAGAAAAGAAAGAGAACTTAGTGAAAAAGGTACAGGTCAAATGATTTTAATTGTTTTCTTTATTATAGGTAAAATGACTTTTATGATTTTAATTGTTTTTACATTTGTCATCTGATTTTAATTGTTTTCTTTTTTACAGGTAAAATGATGATGCTGGATATTTGTTTAGATGGAGATAAGGGTTCAATGTTGGCAAGTTACATTGGTTTCCTTGTTCGACAACATATTCCGATTACATGTGATAATTGGAGAAGTCCGGACTTGAAGGTTGGCAAAGAAAAAATATGGTCGGAGATACAGGTACTTACCATATATTGTTATATGTTTTTTGTTGCATCAACTTTGCAGCCCTGTATTGTAGGCAGAATTTAGGACTTCTCAAAGTTGATTTCTTGTTACTTTGTCGTTCATAAAATACACCACTAAATTCTCTGCGTTTAATTTTTAATTTTTTTCATCAGGCTTGTGTCTCAGTAGAGGATGGGTATCTACCTAAAGTTACTTTTGTAGTGGTCCAAAAGAGACATCACACCCGTCTCTTTCCTGTCAACCCCAAAGAGACCGATAGAAGTGGAAATATTATGCCAGGTTTTTTCAATATATTTCTCAACGCAGCTGGTATATATTATCATTTGAATTTATCACTTTTTGCTGATTTTGTTGTTCTAAATTGTCAAAGGAACCGTGGTAGACACCAGCATTTGTCACCCTAGGGAATTTGATTTTTACCTTAACAGCCATGCAGGAATTAAGGTAATATTAGCTATGTCATTTAACTTTATGCCATTGTTTACTATTTGTTGCTCAATCGCCTTTTGACAGTTCTGTGTTATTTGCATTTGGACGTGTTCTTTTTGCAGGGGACTACTTATGCTGCCATCTGTTGTTTTGGTTGAGCCTTATTTTGTATGGATGTGCGATAGAACTACTAGACAGCTTTTGGATATACAGAACATGTTTGCCACCATGGGTGGATGGGCGTTTTTGTTTAGTATTGGTTAGAACTACTAGACAGCTTTTGGATACAGTGGTCACTGGGTGTTGGTTGCTATGTTTTATTCTCTTAATTGTAGTACTTTGAGAATATGTTGTTGTATATTGTTGATCAAAGAATCATATATTAATGTTGTATATATGGAGGATTAATGTTGTATATAAATGGATTCATGTTGTATATATCAATGGATTAATGGTGTATAACATTGGATTAAAGGATGAAATCAATATGAATTTTACACTTTTGCAGCATGCGAACAGGTTACCAATTAAATATATATCCACTGTTTTTCAAACAAATTTTTTTAAAATAACTAACACTTTAGAGGGCGCTTTGTCCAGAAAGCGCCCTCTAAACACTTTACATTGACAACTTTAGAGGGCGCTTTTTCCTGAAAGCGCCCTCTAAACACTTTACAATGACAACTTTAGAGGGCGCTTCTTCCTGAAAGCGCCCTCTAAACACTTTACATTGACAACTTTAGAGGGCGCTTTTTCCAGAAAGCGCCCTCTAAACACTTTACACTGACAACTTTAGAGGGCGCTTTTTCCAGAAAGCGCCCTCTAAGGTGTCCCTTTATGGACCACTTAGATAGCGCTTTCTCCAGGAGAACAAAGCGCTGTCTTTACCTATGCCAGCGCCAGATTAGAGGGCGCTTAAAAGCGTTGTTATAGGCCAAAATAAGCGCCCTCTTTTCCCTTATTTGGCGTAGTGAGAATAGTGAAGTGAAATTGATTTTGAAATTTCTTACCTCAATTTGGCGCCTTCTCTCTCTCTCTCTCTCTCTCTCTCTCTCTCTCTCTCTCTCTCTCTCTCTCTCTCTCTCTCTCTCTCTATATATATATATATATATATATATATATATATATATATATATATATATATATATATATATATATATATATATATATATATATATATATATATATATATATATATATATATATATATATATATATATATATATATATATATATATATATATATATATTATATATATATATATATATATATATATAAAGAGAGAGAGAGAGAGGGAAATAAAAAACTTGTTATTTTTTAGGAGTGAATTGCGGAGAGTCGTTAGATGTACTTGCAGTTGAGATACTTTGTGATTACTAGGATCATATTGACCTTGGAAGACCACCCTAGAAGGGCCATATTCCTTCATGAACCTTCTTGGTACTCAAGAACAGTCATTCTAGTGATCACAAAGGATCTCAACTTCAAGTAACAAGTTTCAAAGAGAATGTGCCAAACTTAGGTTACAAGTTTCAAATTCAATTTCACTTCACTCTTCTTCCTCACATAATGACTTGAGTGTTAGAGTGTCAACCTTGCAGGCTTCCCTATTCCTCCACATCAGAAGCTTGGATCCACCATCATCACCATTTCTCAACTTATTTATGATTCCTGAACATAATAATTACTAATTGATTTTGTTGCAAGTTTGCTCTGTAATCAATTAGACACAGTTCTTATTGATTAAAGAACAATTTTTCAATTTTCTAATCGGTTAGGTATACTTCCTAATTGATTAGCTAAACCAAAATGATTTTGAAGACGATAAATTTTGTAAAATTATTGTAAGTGTTTATATGTATTACTATAGGACTTTGAGAGCCACTCATTACATACTATTAATCTTAAAAAAGCACTAAGACACAAGATCATGTGAGCTATCAAAGACTTTAAATCCTTTCTTAGATTTTCTTTTTGATAAGCTTTAATATTTTTATTTCTTGATGATGCTCATAATTATTTTTCTTTCTAATTGATTAAAGAACAAGTTTTAAATTTTCTAATTGATTAGGTACACTTTCTAATCAATTAGCATAAGTCGGAATGATTTTAAAGATGATTTTGAAGACGATAAAGTTTGTAAAATTATTTCAAGTGTTTGTGCGTATTACTTTAGTACTTTGAGAGCTACTCACAATTATTACATACTATTTATCTTTAAAAAACACTAAGACACAAAATCATGTGAGCTATCAAAGACTTTAAATCCTTTCTTAGATTTGCTTTTTGATAAGCTTTAATATTTTTATTTCTTGACGATGCTTATAATTAATTTTCTTATTATTTTATCATCATCAAAATTAAGGGTGGCTAAACAAACCTCTCGCGCCTGCCTCGCCTTAAGCCCACCCAAAAAGGGGGTGGGGCGGGAAAGTGAAATTGGGCTTGAAAATCTAGTCCGTTCTGCCAAGGTGACAGGTTGGCTGGCGGCAGGCTTCACCGCCTATTTATTAATTTTTTTCTTCATTTTTTAATAGATTAATAAACTTATTTTTATATTTCAATTATATTTTTCACTTATTTTTTAGAATAATTTTTTATAAAACATTTTTTAAACAAATTTTACTTTAAAAAATATTGCATATACTCACAAATAAATATATAAAATAAAATGATCAACAAGTATTCAAAAACTATAGTTAATGCATTAACCTTCAACCAACCAAAATAAATATTTTGAGTGCTCCTAACTAGGTTGGCGGGTTGGCGGACCAATCCACCATTTTTTTGGCGGATTTAAGATGAGGCTGATCTTAAAGTAGGATAGACTGAGCAGGTAGGCGGGCACAAAATCCCAACCCACCATTTGGTGGCGGATGCGCGGGCCGGCCTGACGGGTCATCGACCTTTCTTGCCACCCCTAATCAAAACCATAATGGAATACATCGCCACCCACATTAAATAGAATCATATTTTACTCTTATTTATACCCATTAGATAAAGCATACGGGGAAAACGAAAAAGATCTAATGGGAGTGAATCAAATATCCTTGAGAATATGCATATATAAATAAACGAGAGCCTATTCAACAAGGATTTTTTCACTAAATTCATAAGTATAGTTATTATTCCCAAGCAATAATCATATCAGACATACTCGTAAACCATCACCCAATAAACCATAAGCACCACGTGGTAGGAAGGGAAGGTGACAAAACCCACAAATTCCCATCACACACTAATAAAGCGAAAAAGAAGAACATGGAAATCTAAGAAAGTTCGAAGCCAATTTTAAAACATATATATGTTAGAACAAGATTTGGTTCTGTATCTATACCTTGAGTTTAATGATAACAATATTGTATTTGTGTGAGAATAATTTTGGTACCTAATGGTTTGTTATTGTGTAGCGTTAACAGCCAGTTCTGATTCTAAGTATATAATGTGCAACATCATCAGTTTTTGAATAATAAGTTCAAATTCCGCTTTTGCGCCAATTATAAAAAGTTCTAAAAGATGTTCAATACTGTTGCTGCAATGATCTTTCTGCTTCTGTGCAGATTCACACCTAAGAAGCTTATGAGAAGACACTATGTTGTTGCTGCAACATTCTCTCAATTCGTGCTTCTGGACGTGACTCTGATCACCAAGCTTCTGAAGAATGGCACGCTTCTGAAGTTGTGTTACATAGTTGAAGATTCTGAAGATCTCAAGCCAGAATATTGAGGTTATCAAGGTTCTGAATGTAGATTCTGAAGACTCTAAAGATTCTGAAGATCTCAAGTCAGATTACTGATGCTGTCAAGGTTCTGACCAAAGATTCTGAAGTTTTCTGAATCCATCTTTATGTTTCTTCATTTCATACTTCATCAACTTTCATTAGAAGCCAATGAACTTGAAGATAAGATCAAACGGATACGTGATCAGATTGTACATATTACAAATCAAATATCCTTTCCACTACCTGATTTCATGGGCAAAGGACAGTACTATACATCCCACCCGTCACTGATTTTGTGGGAGAAGGACAATACGCGTTATCACTCCTTTCACCATTCAACAGTGGACAACCGCTCTATGAGCTTTCCCCATTTTTCCCTCTAACGATCTTCTTCTTATGCTATATAAGTAAGACTTGGAGACTTGAAGAAAGATAATTTGACGACAAAGAAATATACAAAAGCGCTGCTAAACTTTGAAATGCTATCATTCTATATAAATAGTTTTTCTTTAAGTAATTGATTATCATTTGTGTAAAATCTGCTTGTATATAAGCAACTTGTAACATACAAAATATTATTCAAACTATTTGTTTGATTCCTTAAGGAGACTAGGGTATATTTCGATCCTTGAGAAGACAAAGAAGGTTATTCTTTGTGAGTCCTTAAGGTGACTAGGGTATAGTCGGATCCTTGAGAAGAAAAAAAAGGTTATTCTTTGTGATTATTGTGGATTAAGTCCTTGTGTATAAGGCAAAATCACATTGGCGGGTGGAATGAAGTAGCTTTGAGTTTCAAGTGAACCAGGATAAAAATACTTGTGTTTTTTTATCTCTTTGTTATTAACTTTTAAGTGGTGTTCTTGAGTTGGTAAAAAGCTTTTGGTTTGTAAAACCCAATTCAAACCCCTACTTCTTATGTTTTTCACACCTTCAATATACTCATCAAAGAGCCCAACAATGTAAAACGTGACGCGCACATGAGAGAACAACTTAAATTGCAAGCTACACATTGGCTATGCTAAATCAGGCTTAAGGGATATTGTTTTGGGGATTTCTTAATGCATCTTGTATATTATTAAAGCATTACAAGAAAATACTAAAAATGTCTCCAGATTTCAAAGATACATCTCCAGACGCACCCAATTTGGATTTAACGTCAAAATATTCTGGGGATGCATCTTCAAACTTATTTCGGAGACGCATCTTCATATTGGAGCTTACATCGCATCAGAACCCTTCTCCTTCCTCATTTTTGAAAAAAACTCAAAACCTTCTCAAGCTCTCTCAATTTTTTTTATCACCAAGTTCAATATCAAACAATCAGGCGCAAAGGATCCCTAATCAACATAAAAAACATCATCTAACACTGAAGCAAAATGAAAAATTAAGTTTTTGATTTTTTTTAGTTTTTGTGTAAATGAGTAGAAAATGATGATTTGGGTATCTAGAGTGCCACTTATACAGATGTCATCTACCAATGGTACTTTGAGAATTTCGAGCGAATCCATGAGTATGACTGAGGGTCGATTGTTTAGTCTACTTGTACTCGAAGATATCAGAGTACTGTAGGTGGAAGACGAAGCAGGTCATAGGCAATACCATACCACTGACGATAATATTTATTTGTATTTTAATGTTTTTATGTCATTTTCATTTCATCTTTACAACACCATTAATGATGATTTCGTGTGTTCCAAACTTTTCAGGCTTGGATCCTCCAACACTTCCCGCACATATCCGGCTAGGTGAGTGTACCGACTTATATTGAGGATATATCATGTGTTACTGTATTTTCCCTGCTCAGAGGGAACCATGCGATAAAACCATTCAGATTGTATCTTGACTGCTTGGTTGCCGAAGATATGCACTTCAACAGTTATGTCGATCACCGTGAGACATGGCCATTTGATGAGATAATGCTATACTTAGGATGGTTAGCTTGCATATCATGTTTCACTACTCCTCATTTGCCCGAGCGCGTGATGCGGAAGTTCAACTACACCCATATCATTCCCAGACAATATCTTGTCTCTGTTCCTCTTGCTTTGATACATATACGGATGAATGCCATGTTTGATGATTATAAGATTCATCTGATATCAGGGGAGACACAAAGTACAATAGCTAAGAGCGGATGAAGCCACTTCAATAGGTGCATCAAGTGGTTCTTTACGGTGTCACATCCATATATGGTACAGGCTTCTCCAGGAGATCCACTGAGGACAACTCATCAGGAGATACTAGAGGAGGAGAAGACACAATTAGATCATGTTGATGATGTCTTAACTAGACGTTGTTGCATAATGGAGAATGTGCAGAAGGCATTGACAAAGGTATCTTTACTGATGGGTCTGATATGAGGCGGGTCCTATATGCCATCATGAAGGAGGCACAAATGGAATTGATGTACCGAAGATTGTAACACCCCGAATTTAATTAATTAATTAATTTGAATTATTTATATTTTTATATGATTAATGGGTGTTTTAAATTAACTGTGTATGATTGTGGGGGTAGATATCCTGGAATTAGAAGTATGGAGGGAGTAAGAGTTTGGTATAGTTGTTGATAATTAATTAGAATTTTAATTAGTGATTGAAATAAATAGTGTTTTATTCGAATTAATTAATTAAATAATAAAATAACTAGAATATGAATATATTAATTAAATAATGAAATTTAGTTATTTTACTTATTTAATGGGGATAATGAGAATTTTTAATAATTAGTCTATAACTATTTTATTTAATTGGTTGGAATAAAATAGAAGAGTATAAATAGTAGGGAGAAAAAGAAGAATATTATTAGTATTATTTCATTAAAAGAAAATTAGAGCCAAGAGGGATATGATGGTAAATAAGATGATAAGTAAGGGCAATGGTGGAAGTTCCTAATTAAGGGGGGATTAGGTTAATGATAAAAAGGTTAGTAAGAGAGTTTGGAGGGTTTTTACGTAAAATAAAATTTTGTGGTGAGAAGAGGCAAGAGTTATGGCTAAAGGAAAACTCCATTGTTAGAGCTTGAAATGTGCATCTTGTTGGAAAATCTAAGGTAAGGGTGAGAACTTGTTCCAATAGTAAAGTGTATGATAGAAGGATAGAATGGAGGAACCCTTAACCTCCTTAGGATTGAGTCTTTTGATTCATAATTTTGAATTTGGATGCTATGATGATTATTATATGATGAATTTCGCGTGCCTTATATGTGTGTAGTTTTCTGTTTTGATGATTGAACTTATATCCATCATTGTTGTAATTTCGAAGGTTTTAGGCATAATCTTAAAATTGTGATTAAATGATTTAATTGTATTAAAACTGTAAATTAACTTTAGATAATTAGAGTATTGCACATGTTGTAATTTTCTGAGCGTTTCACTTTTTACGGAATCGAAAACGGAAGTCCGAAAGGCCTCCAACGATGAAAAACGCATAAAATCTTGCATTCTGTCCGTCACGGCCGCGCTCAGCGCGAGAGCCTTTTTTTTATGTTTTTCGGTCGAAATCGTTTTGGCCATAACTTTTGATCTGTGAGTCCACATCGAGTGTCGTTTGAAGCGTTGGATATTTGAAACAGAGGGCTATAACTCTATTTTAGGAATAAAATAATTTTGGAGATTATTTCATGGAAGTTTTTGGGGTTGAAGAAGATGAAAATTGTGTTAGAAATTTTAGAAAACAACAACTTTTTAGTAACACCTTCGTGCACGGTTTTGATCATAACTTTCAACTCGTGAATCATTTTGGATTGGGGTTTGAAGCATTAGAAAACTGACTCTAAGAGATATAATGTGATGGTGATAAGTGAATTGATTGAGTATTATTCATATGCCTACTATGTTGGTGAAGGTTTTGTTCATACGTTCAGTTAATGAATTGTTGACACATCCCGATGATTTTGGTCATAACTTTTATTTCGTAAGTCCGATTTTGATGCCGTTTGAAGTATTAGAAAGTTAACGCTCAGACCTATAACATGGTAATGATTTTTGAGATGTTTTAATAATATTCACATACCTACTATATTAATAAATGTATTGGTTTATACGTTTGGTTGATGAATCGTTGCATTGTTGTAATATCATTGTGTGATAATTATGTTGTTATGCCGATAATGTTAAGATGTTTATTGATATTATTCATGTGGTAACATGAATTGGTTGTTGCATGATGAATGATGTGATGCATAAATGATGAGATGTGTGTGGGGATCCTTTAGGTGAACCTTGTTGTGTTAATGCATGTTATTTGAGAGTCATGCATCTTGGTGTACGGGCTTCGGTCCAATTTTGGTGAGCCTCAATTCTATGGTGATGAATCGGGTGCGAGTAGCTAATTCTTATTATGAGGGATTAGTGAAGCGTTACCTATGTTGATGGTAACGAGTTTTGGTGAGCCTCAATCCCATTGTGATGGATCGGGTGCGAGTAGCTAATTCCTATTATGGGGGATTAGTGAAGCGTTACCTATGGTGATGATAGCGATTTTGGTGTTCTCTGGTTCCAAGAGGGAATCGATCCTATGGTGGGGATCATGGAGTGAGATGAACCTGAGTGTTCATATTTGGTACCAGGTGCATGTCGAGTCGGTGTTGAGTACATTGCATAAGTGTTGCATTTGTATTGGTTGTTGTTGATATGTTGTTGGATGAGATCTTGTTGCATATGATGTTAATGATAATTGAGATGTGGTTTTGTATGATGTGGATGATAATTGAGATGTTGTCGTGTATGATGTTGATTATGATTTGGATGTAAGAATGTGATATATTATTGTGCATGATTGTGTAGATGTTGTACTCTATTCTTCATTCTATATCATTATTATTGAAATGAATTCTCACCCCTTATGTTTGAATGTTGCCTTTACATGGGCATCATGCAGATACTCAAGAGTAGTATTGCTGAAGTAAGTTGAAGGTAACTCTTGGATTACTTCTTTATTTTGTCGTTTTTACTAGTGGCACCTTGCTCTGATCATGTAACATTGGATTGGGTTAAACGCTTATTTTATTCCTTATGTATGATTATGTTGAAGTCATAAGACTAATTTTATTGTTTAGAATTCTTAAGATGTTGAGTTGATTGATTACAACCCTCTTATTTTGTTATTAGAATTGAAGTTGAGACTAGATGTTATTACTTGCTTTATCTTCCATAACTGTGATGATAATTCCGCTGCGATGATACTTTAAAATGGAAGTGAGCATGCAGAGACAAGTTATGAATGTCTTATTATGTGAATACATAGTACCGATCATATGAGAAGGATGTCGTGTAAACATGCCAGGTATGATTCAGATAAGTGGGATGTCGTGTAAACATCCTTATTACAAATGTGCGTATTGAAATTTACTATTAAACCCGTGTTACGGAGCAGGTCATGTTTGTTATGAATGTGTGACACCCTACGTGGTTTTGTTTTATATTTAATTTACGCGATAAATTATGTATGGAGTTTAGGGTGTTACAAAGATAGTGCCGAAGGATGAGGGATATTGAATGCAATACCCCGATAAAATATGATAATTATTTAATTTAAGTTTAATAGTATATTATGATGATAATATGAATGAGAGGGTATTATTTTTTCAAAATAAAAGATAAACCATTCATATATATTATTATTAGTATATTTATTAATTTAATTAAATAATTGGAATATTATTGGATTATTATTATTGGAATAATAAAGTTGGAATTGGAACGATTTTTGGAATCAGTAAAGAGTCCCATTTAGCAAAAAGGGTTTTTATACGTGAAAACAGAGAACACGTAATAATTGGGAGAAAAGAGAAGAAACTGAGAAAGGGAGAAGAAGAGGCTAGGGCTCAAGAGGAGAATTCACGATTGTTGAAGGTCAAAGAAGGATTTGCCGGATTAACTCAGGTAAGGGGGGTTTATCGTCGTTTAATGGGTATTATGGATTAACATGTAATGGGTAGTAATAAGCCATTGAATCGACTCTAATTAGGTTTTGATGAATACCCTTGGATTGTGATGAATAAATTACGTTAAAACTGTGAATGAATCTATATTTGGATGAGTCGTAATTTCCTGGACGTGTAGCTTTTTACGGAATCGAAATCGGAGGTCCGGAAGTCCTCCAACGGCGAAAGATGCGGGTAATTCTGCATTCTGTTCGTGTTAGCGCAGGAACAGCTTTCTGTCTTGCGTTAACCGGTTAACCCAGGGCGTTAACCGGTTAACACTGTTATGATAATTAAAAAAATTAATTTCTGTCTTGCGTTAACCGGTTAACCCAGGGTGTTAACCGGTTAACACTGTTAAAAATTGCCAAGAGGCGCATTCTGTTTTGCGTTAACCGATTAACCCAGGGCGTTAATCGGTTAACACTGTTTGAAAAGTGAAAAAAATTGATATTTAAATATGGTGTACATATTGGATGGGCAGAAGTTTGATTTTTCTGAGCTGTTGTTGTGCAGTTTTGGTCGTTTCAGCTGAGTGATGTAATTTAGCTGATGTATGATATAGTAGGGATCATTTCCCGTTGTTTTGAGCCGTATAGGTATTAGTAGAGTGTGCTAATACTGTGATTTATTATTTTGGCATGACATGATATGACTATGTGATAAATATGCTGATGATGTATGATGGTATGCATAATGCTGTGAATATATCTATTATGTATGCAATTGTGGATGGACTGTTTATGGCTTAGAGTGTGAGCATATGTCCATTGTGGATTGTCGTTGATGTTTGCATGCTAGGTGATTTAGCGTGCATAGCATAGCCTTTATGGTGGTAGCTAATTCCCATGGTGAGGAATTAGTGAGTGAGTCACTAGGTCTCAAATGAGTGGGACTAGTGAGCTTGGTAGCCGTATCTGGGTTTGATCGGTGATGTTGAACTATGTGTTCACGAATAGTCGGTACCGCATGCATGGAGTCTCATTACATAATGTATGTATGACGTATAATATGAATGGATGTATTCCAATATTATACGTGTGTTTTGTGTTTGTGTTGAGTATGAGTATGAGTTGATGTTACCGTTGCTGAATGTGTGATATGATTAGGGTGATGAATGTGTTAATTTACTTAGCATTACATGATATTTTATAATGCTTATTATATCGATTGAGGAACTCACCCTTACAACTATGTTTCAGGTGACGAGCAGTGATTGAGTAGACGCTAGTGCTTGGAGTCTAGTGTAGTTCCTTAGTGGGTCATGCTCTGGTATATGTAACATCGGGACGGGATGTTTTACTTTGTTTTCATTTTGGTTGTTGAACAATTTTACATGTAATGTGTTACATGGTTTGCGTGTTGTTAGATTTCTATCCGCTGCGAATTGTGCAATGTTTTATTTTGATTAATAAACGAGCATGACAAGATATTTTGGTGAATGGTGTGAAGTGTCAAGTGTGACACCCTGAAATTGCATATCTACTCTGATTTATATTTTGTTGTTTTAATTAATTATTGGGGTATTTCAGAAGGGTGTTACATTAGTGGTATCAGAGCATAGTCGGTCGAGTCGAGTCGTAATTATTCTGTTTCCCTGTATGTGATAGGTGTTGTGTAACCCTATCAGTACTTATTGTTTTAGCTTGTTGGATTAACTCAGAATAGAGATGGCTGGAAGAGGTAGAGACGATGCTGCGATTGCTGAGGCTCTGGGTATGCTAGCTGGAGTACTTGGAGGGAATCCGAATGTTGTGGGATTGGGAGCTGCTCGTCAACTGAGTGAGTTCCAGAAGAACAATCCTCAAATGTTCAAGGGAGCATACGATCCAGATGGTGCTCAGAAGTGGTTGAAGGAGATCGAGAGGATCTTCCGAGTGACTGAGGGTGCCGATAACCAGAAGGTCAAGTTCGGTACGCATATGCTGTCAGAGGAAGCAGATGATTGGTGGGTTGCTGCCCGCACTGAGTTGGAAGTTGCTGGAAGTGCTGAGATCACTTGAGCGGTGTTCAGAGAGAGATTCCTGAGGAAGTACTTTCCAGAGGATGTCAGAGGAAAGAAAGAGATAGAGTTCTTAGAATTGAAGCAGGGCAACCGGTCTGTTACTGAGTATGCTGCTAAGTTCACAGAGCTGTCGAAGTATTACACTCCCTATGATGAGGCGGTAGCAGATGGGGCAGAGTTGTTTATGCTGTTAGCGACTTTGGAGGCTAAAGATAAACTGGTGATTTGCGATCTAGCCGTGGTGTGTGATTTTCCTGATGTGTTTCCTGAAGAAGTGAATGAATTACCGCCAGAGCGTGAAGTTGAGTTCTCGATTGATTTGGTACCTGGTACTAGGCCGATATCGATGGCTCCGTACCGTATGTCTGCTGTTGAGTTAACTGAATTGAAGAGTCAGCTGGAAGATTTGTTGGATAAGAAATTTATTCGTCCGAGTGTGTCACCGTGGGGCGCACCAGTGTTATTGGTTAAGAAGAAAGAAGGTACTATGAGGTTGTGTGTGGACTACAGGCAACTGAATAAAGTGACGATCAAGAATCGGTATCCTTTGCCGAGGATTGATGATTTGATGGATCAGTTGGTTGGTGCGAGTGTGTTCAGCAAAATAGATTTGAGATCGGGGTATCATCAGATACGTGTGAAAACTGAGGATATTCAGAAGACTGCTTTCAGAACAAGGTATGGACATTATGAGTATTCTGTAATGCCTTTTGGTGTGACTAATGCGCCTGGGGTATTTATGGAGTATATGAATAGGATTTTCCATCCGTACCTAGACAAGTTTGTTGTGGTGTTTATTGACGATATTTTGGTGTATTCGAAATCTGAAGAAGAGCATGCTGAACATTTGAGAGTGGTTTTAGGAGTTCTACGAGAAAAGAAGTTATTTGCTAAACTGTCCAAGTGTGAATTTTGGTTAGAAGAGGTTAGTTTTCTTGGTCATGTGGTTTCAAGAGGTGGTGTTGCTGTTGATCCTTCTAAGATAGAAGCGGTATCTAAGTGGGAAGCTCCAAAGTCAGTTTCTGAGATAAGGGGTTTTCTTGGACTTGCAGGTTATTATAGGAAATTCATTGAAGGATTTTCTAAGTTGGCGTTACCGTTGACGATGTTGACTAGAAAGGGGCAAGCGTTTGTTTGGGACTCAAAATGTGAAGAAGGTTTCCAAGAGTTAAAGAGAAGGTTAACTACTGCTCCTATTCTGATATTACCAAGTCCGTCGGAACCATTTGAGGTTTACTGTGATGCTTCATTGTTGGGTTTGGGTGGTGTTTTGATGCAGAATAAGCAGGTTGTAGCTTATGCTTCGAGACAACTGAAGGTTCATGAGAGGAACTATCCGACAAACGATTTGGAGTTGGCAGCTGTGGTATTTGTTCTGAAGTTATGGAGGCATTACTTGTATGGGTCAAGATTTGAGGTTTTCAGTGACCATAAAAGTTTAAAGTATTTGTTTGATCAGAAAGAGCTGAATATGAGACAGAGGAGATGGTTAGAGTTTCTGAAGGATTATGACTTTGGTTTGAATTACCATCCGGGTAAAGCAAACGTAGTGGCTGATGCATTGAGTCGGAAATCATTGCATATGTCTATGTTAATGGTTAAGGAATTGGATTTAATTGAGCAGTTTAGAGACTTGAGTTTGGTGTGTGAGAGTACTCACAATAGTGTTAAATTGGGAATGTTGAAGTTAACGAGTGGTATTCTGGATGAGATTAGAGAGGGTCAGAAATCCGATGTGCTTTTGGTTGATAAGTTGACTCTAGTGAATCAAGGTCAAGGTGGTGAATTCAGAGTTGATGAGAATGGTGTTTTGAAATTTGGTAATCGGGTGTGTATTCCGGATGTTACCGAACTTAAGAAGAGTATTCTTGAGGAAGGACATCGTAGTGGCCTGAGTATTCATCATGGGGCTACGAAGATGTATCATGATTTGAAAAAGTTATTTTGGTGGCCGGGAATGAAAAGAGAAATTGCGAGTTTTGTTTATTCTTGTTTGACTTGTCAGAAGTCAAAGATTGAGCATCAGAAGCCGTCTGGGCTAATGCAACCGTTGGCTATTCCAGAGTGGAAGTGGGATAGTATCAGTATGGATTTTGTTTCTGGTTTACCGAGGACAATTAAGAATTTTGAAGCTATTTGGGTGATTGTTGACAGATTGACAAAATCGGCTCATTTCATTCCGATCAGAATGGATTATCCGTTAGAGAGATTAACTGAGTTGTATATTAAGAAAATTGTAAGTTTGCATGGTATTCCGACGAGTATTGTTTCGGACAGAGATCCTAGATTTACATCGAAGTTCTGGGAAGGTTTGCAGAGGGCTTTGGGAACTAAGCTGAGATTGAGTTCTGCATATCATCCTCAGACTGATGGTCAGACTGAGAGGACGATTCAGTCACTGGAGG
Organism: Lathyrus oleraceus; assembly: GCF_024323335.1. Lineage (NCBI taxonomy): Eukaryota > Viridiplantae > Streptophyta > Magnoliopsida > Fabales > Fabaceae > Lathyrus > Lathyrus oleraceus. The sequence continues at coordinate 278,951,578 of NC_066581.1, forward strand.
ATCTTTTGAGGGCTTGTGTTTTGGAAAAGGGAGGTGCTTGGGATTGTTATTTACCTTTGATTGAGTTTACCTACAACAATAGTTTTCATTCGAGCATTGGTATGGCACCGTTTGAAGCTTTGTATGGTAGGAGATGTCGGACACCTTTATGTTGGTATGAGTCCGGTGAGAGTGCTGTGGTTGGACCGGAGATTGTTCAACAAACTACGGAAAAGATTAAGATGATTCAGGAGAAGATGAGGATTGCTCAGAGTCGTCAGAAGAGTTATCACGACAAGAGGAGGAAGTCACCTGAGTTTCAAGAGGGAGATCATGTGTTTCTTCGTGTTACTCCGATAACTGGGGTTGGTCGAGCCTTGAAATCGAAGAAGTTGACACCTCGATTTATTGGTCCTTATCAGATTTTGGAGAGGATAGGGGAGGTAGCCTATCGTATCGCTTTACCGCCGTCACTTGCGAATTTGCATGAGGTTTTTCATGTGTCTCAGTTGAGGAGGTACATTCCTGATCCGTCGCATGTGGTCCAAGTAGATGATGTACAGGTGAGAGATAACCTGACTGTTGAAACATCACCTATGAGGATCGAGGATCGAGAGTTGAAGCAGTTGCGGGGTAAAGAGATTGCTTTGGTAAAGGTAGCTTGGGGAGGACCAGCAGGTGGCAATGTGACTTGGGAACTTGAGAGTCAGATGAAGGAGTCTTATCCAGAGTTATTCGCTTGAGGTATATTTTCGAGGACGAAAACTCTTTTAGTGGGGGAGAGTTGTAACACCCCGATAAAATATGATAATTATTTAATTTAAGTTTAATAGTTTATTATGATGATAATATGAATGAGAGGGTATTATTTTTTCAAAATAAAAGATAAACCATTCATATATATTATTATTAGTATATTTATTAATTTAATTAAATAATTGGAATATTATTGGATTATTATTATTGGAATAATAAAGTTGGAATTGGAACGATTTTTGGAATCAGTAAAGAGTCCCATTTAGCAAAAAGGGTTTTTATACGTGAAAACAGAGAACACGTAATAATTGGGAGAAAAGAGAAGAAACTGAGAAAGGGAGAAGAAGAGGCTAGGGCTCAAGAGGAGAATTCACGATTGTTGAAGGTCAAAGAAGGATTTGCCGGATTAACTCAAGTAAGGGGGGTTTATCGTCGTTTAATGGGTATTATGGATTAACATGTAATGGGTAGTAATAAGCCATTGAATCGACTCTAATTAGGTTTTGATGAATACCCTTGGATTGTGATGAATAAATTACGTTAAAACTGTGAATGAATCTATATTTGGATGAGTCGTAATTTCCTGGACGTGTAGCTTTTTACGGAATCGAAATCGGAGGTCCGGAAGTCCTCCAACGGCGAAAGATGCGGGTAATTCTGCATTCTGTTCGTGTTAGCGCAGGAACAGCTTTCTGTCTTGCGTTAACCGGTTAACCCAGGGCGTTAAACGGTTAACACTGTTATGATAATTAAAAAAAATTAATTTCTGTCTTGCGTTAACCGGTTAACCCAGGGTGTTAACCGGTTAACACTGTTAAAAATTGTCAAGAGGCGCATTCTGTTTTGCGTTAACCGATTAACCCAGGGCGTTAACCGGTTAACACTGTTTGAAAAGTGAAAAAAATTGATATTTAAATATGGTGTACATATTGGATGGGCAGAAGTTTGATTTTTCTGAGCTGTTGTTGTGCAGTTTTGGTCGTTTCAGCTGAGTGATGTAATTTAGCTGATGTATGATATAATAGGGATCATTTCCCATTGTTTTGAGCCGTATAGGTATTAGTAGAGTGTGCTAATACTGTGATTTATTATTTTGGCATGACATGATATGACTATGTGATAAATATGCTGATGATGTATGATGGTATGCATAATGCTGTGAATATATCTATTATGTATGCAATTGTGGATGGACTGTTTATGGCTTAGAGTGTGAGCATATGTCCATTGTGGATTGTCGTTGATGTTTGCATGCTAGGTGATTTAGCGTGCATAGCATAGCCTTTATGGTGGTAGCTAATTCCCATGGTGAGGAATTAGTGAGTGAGTCACTAGGTCTCAAATGAGTGGGACTAGTGAGCTTGGTAGCCGTATCTGGGTTTGATCGGTGAGGTTGAACTATGTGTTCATGAATAGTCGGTACCGCATGCATGGAGTCTCATTACATAATGTATGTATGGCGTATAATATGAATGGATGTATTCCAATATTATACGTGTGTTTTGTGTTTGTGTTGAGTATGAGTATGAGTTGATGTTACCGTTGCTAAATGTGTGATATGATTAGGGTGATGAATGTGTTAATTTACTTAGCATTACATGATATTTTATAATGCTTATTATATCGATTGAGGAACTCACCCTTACAACTATGTTTCAGGTAACGAGCAGTGATTGAGTAGACGCTAGTGCTTGGAGTCTAGTGTAGTTCCTTAGTGGGTCATGCTCTGGTATATGTAACATCGGGACGGGATGTTTTACTTTGTTTTCATTTTGGTTGTTGAACAATTTTACATGTAATGTGTTACATGGTTTGCGTGTTGTTAGATTTCTATCCGCTGCGAATTGTGCAATGTTTTATTTTGATTAATAAACGAGCATGACAAGATATTTTGGTGAATGGTGTGAAGTGTCAAGTGTGACACCCTGAAATTGCATATCTACTCTGATTTATATTTTGTTGTTTTAATTAATTATTGGGGTATTTCAGAAGGGTGTTACATTGAAGGCCGAGGAGGCAGATGAGATGTAGCCCGACATAGGCAGTAGTGCAGTAGTATATAATAGTTGTACTTTGGATTCATTATGGATTGTATTTTATTTTCACCTTATGCTATTTTATCGTGTATTTTGATGTTATTTATATATGACATTTTTGGACCATCTGGATTTATATATCTCATTTTTTGCATATTGATTGTATGGTTTAAATCTAGTCGCATAACATGATACACAACATTTATAAATCTTCATTAGAATAAACATAAACAAAACAAAACATGCACTTTTTTTTGTTTATTTCGCAGATGCGTCTCCATAAAATAACCAGTGATGCATCTCCGACACAATATAAGTGTCAAATTTCTTTTAGAGTTAATGCATGGTGTATGACTTTTAAAATATTACGGAGATGCATCTCCCGATCATTTAACGCTTCAAGGTGCGTCCGAGAATGCATCTCCCGAATCTTAGGGGCATTTAAGTATTTTCTCATGGTGTACTAGTAAGATATAAGGTGCATTAAGAAATTTCCTATTGTTTTTGTATGGGATGAAGATCCTAATTCAAAATCCCAATAAATAAATTTATCCAAAGGTAGAAATAACCAAAATATTCCTCTTAGAAAAGGGGATAAATGGATCTGGGACGAAAAAGATCTTTCAATATCTATCCTTTGAGACATGCGTCTTCCAATAGAATGTTCTAGGTTTCTAGAACCCCAAAACCCCAATATAAAGCATAATAAATGTCACAAAATTTAGGTACACACTTTTTTAGCCCTAAACCAAACACTATAGATTTTCACGGACTCGAGCATTTTAGTGTTTGCATGTATTCTCCTTCGCCCCGACCTCTGAAATAGAGCATTATGACTCAAAGCTAACATCAGAAAACATGGTCTCAAAAATTTCATCTTCTTTCATTTTGAACAATTTATACTTCTTTATCAAATCATTTTCTTTATATTATTTCAATTGTCTATTCCCTTCATAGTTCACACAAAGTGAATCAAAGGTAGTTTTTGTTGATTAAATTTCAAAAATCTTATTATCACACACATTAAAGGAAATGGTTGGTACAAGAATGCTTATCGATTTATGACACAACTTGTAAATTTTCTTTTGAGAAACATCCATAGAGAAAAGATGAACATTATTTCCTTCAATATTTTTTAGGATGTTAGTAGGCATCACATACTAGCTTATATATCTAGATCTTGGTAGAAAAATAAACTATAAAAGCTTATATTTTTAGTACTTTAATCAATATCTATAAAACATTAGAATGTTGATTGAGCAAGAATTATTGGTTCATTCATTGCTATCATGATCAATAATGTTTTCTCAAGGATCTTATACTCTTACATAATTAAGTGTTCAAACATGAAACATGAAACCAAAGCTATGATGTCCATTGAAGATGATGAAAATACAAGAAATGGGGGGGGGGGGGGGGGGGGGTTGAACTATGTTAACCGATTATCTTAAGTCAATCACATGTGCTAAAAGATAAAGAGATAAGAGAAGAAAGATTAAACACACAAATTTGATCACAGTTCACTATTTTTATGCCTTAACTCAAGGCTACATTTAGTCTACTCACACTAAGAGGTTTTTACTATAATCAAATAGATTACAAAGATCACTAAGATATCTCTTAGTCAAACAAATCTATAACTTAGATTTCTCTAACACAAAGATCTGATCTTAATTTGATCTCTTTGTCATCTCAAAGAATCTCACTAACATTGAGCACTTTAAGCAATACGATCAGATAAATGAATAAATGATAAAGTGTTTAAAAATATCATTCAACAAAGGATATATATTACTTTAGATACAAATACAAGTGTTTTAATCTTTCAAGAGATAGCGTATTACAACGAAATTACTTGCTTGCATCTTTCTTGACTTTCAATAGATTGTTCTCTAGATAACCTTCTTTTGAAAGTTCTTCTCTTTTATTCTCATATTGCTTTTATAGGTTTATTCACGTGATTGTTTCAGTATTGTATTGTTTGATTTGTGACTGATTGTTGTTGATGAATAAAATAGTGAAAAATTGAGTCTTTATATAGTTTTTTTTATGACCGTTGGATGATCTTTATCTTGTTAGAAAAGAAGCCGTTGAGATCTTGTACTATTATAAGATGCTAGTTTGTTTCCATATCATTTGTAGCAAGTCTTGTCGCACACTACAATGTACCTCTTATCACACAAAGCTTGTGCAATTGGTATCTTTGTCACACAATGTTTGTACATTTTGTACTATTGCTCAATTATTTCTCAATTAGAATGTTGAGAGAGAAAATAACTAAGTTTATTCTTTTTGAGAATATACTTTACTGATGGGTACTAGAGGAAAAAACTCATAAGAGATAGCAACTTGATCTTATTCTAGAGGATCAAACATATTAACTTTAAAGTTTGAAGTTTTGAAGTTAATTAGAGGAATCTGTCATAGTTTGAGTACTTCACATGGAGGATGACATTGAAATCTTATACCGATAGGTACGAGAGCGTGTCACCATAACACACGCCCGGAGGATGCTTTAACAAATATAGTATCAAAATGCTTTAACAAATATAGTATCAAAATGCTTTAACAAATATAGTATCAAAATACTTATGATCATTTGTTTTAGATGAAATCTTTTAGATTTATCTAATTCACTAGAGGATCATTTGTATAACATCATTACTCTTTCTAGAGAATAGGTTACAATGAATCTTATTAACATTTTATACATTTAAAAAATATTAGGCAATAAATATCTTCGCTTACATTATGTCATCAACAAAACTAAAATAAAAAAGTATTGTTCTTCAGACCAATTTCGATTAAAAAATAGAAACCTCGTAAATATTTTCAAATTAATTAATAAGATTTTGAACAAACTCAGTCTGTGCTGAAATGTATTCAAATTCTATAATCTGAACATCTAATTACACAATTAAATTCTACAATTTGACATTGTGTTTTGCAGTAAAATACATGCCATGCTTATATTTGAATCTATATTTTACCAAAACACAGAAATTAACCATCATATGACAACACAAAATAATAAATTCTAACAAACTACCCAACGAAATACAATACCATCAAATTATCCAAGATACATATATCCAATACATATACATAATATCAAAACAGTCTACAAAATACATAATATGATATCCAATACATCCTCCTTAACCTCTAGTACCACAAGGCATTTCATGAATCCATGAGAATCTACTGCACATCATCGTGAACTAGAGTTCCCTCCTCTTAACCTCTCTATATATAAGTGAGTCGAGGTAGAAGCGCCTAAGCGAAGTCGTCGATCATAGCGATGACACTAAACATTGCAAGTACACTACAGTCACATAACATAGGTGGCGTTATTTTGAAAGATTTCATTTCATATGTATTTGAGTTTTGTCCAAATTAGTTAATTGAGTTCTCCGAGAGGCTAGTGAGTTAACTCTGCGTGCTTGTCATTTCTACATGGCTCCTCCTGACCCGTGATCTATCACTGAATTCAAGTGAAAGAAGATCCAATGCAATGAGTCACAAGATCAAATAAGAAACTTGTCTTTTAGTGCATGCAATAATTTTTGGTAGGCTTTCACAAAGATGTCGAGCAGCAAGTTGACACTTTTTTTTTTTTTTTATGATTTGGTTTAATTATGTTAAATATGTAATTCGTTTGTTAGATAATATTATATTCGACAATGTCGAAGTCTGTATGAAGTTGTCGAAGAAGTTTACTTCGATAGAATCTAAGAATACATATATTCAACATAGTCGAATTAGTTAGAATTCGATAGAGTTGAACTTAGTTTTTTTAAGAGTTGAGTTGAGTTAGTTATTTTGAGATTATTTGGAGTGCAAGTAATCTCATTATAAATAAAAGGAGACTCTATGTAGTTATAAACTAACTCATGACTCTATAATCACTTTTGTAGTACAATTCAATGGACTTGCACAATGTAATACATTTTTCTTCTTCCTTCAAAAATTTATATTCTCTCAAACTTGAATTTATCTTTTTTCATCTATTCAAATTTGTGTGCAAAGTAGAATCATCTTGCAACCAATGTGTGGTTGATTCACTCAAGCAAAGGGTTAAAAACAAGATGCGCGACCAATTAGAAAGATTGATTCATGCTTGTCAAAATTGTATGGGATCATCTCTAAGATTGAGGTTTAATTCCAACATTTGCTATCTAGAGCACTGACTGCGATTCTTGGGAGGCATAGAACAGTGATTTTTCATTCGAATGACTATTTTCTAGTAAATATTTTCATCCTGAATGACAAGAATTATGATAATTGGTGTAAGCAGATGAATGTTGCCTTATGCTATCAAAACGATTGGGATCTTGTGAAGAATGAAGTAACACCAATTGGCTAGAATGTCACGGGTGAACAAAAGGCTGCACATAAATATTTGAAAAAGAAAGATTATAAAGCTCTCTTTATAATCCATCAATGTGTTGATCCATATAATTTTGAGAAAGTCTGAGATGTAGACTCATTAAAGGAAGCATGAGACATTCTGGAGAAATCGTTTGGAGGTGTTGAGAAAGTGAAAGAGGTGATGAGGTTACAAACTCATAAAAGAATGTATGAACTGCTTCAGATGGAAGAAAACGAAAGTGTTACTGATTTCTTCACCAGAGTAACGATACTGGTGAATCAAATCAAGATGTGGGGAGAAATGTTGACATCAAGATCAATAGTTGCAAAGATCTTAAGGTCATTACTTCCAATGTCCGATCATGTGGTAGTAGTCATAGAAGAATCGAAGGATTTGTCAAACCTAAAAAAATAAGAGCTTCAATGGACGCTTGAATCTCGTGAACAAAAAATGGATGAAAGATCTGCAAGCAAGACAAAGAGTGACGTGGCTTTACAGACACAATCAACTAAAGATAAGAAAAACAAAGGAAATGGAGTTGAAACGAAGGTAGAGGAGGCTACAACAATTTAATTAGTATAGGAAACCAATAAGAAGGTAGTTCATCAAATTAAAGATGATCTTTAAATCAAATCAAGCATAAAGGTGGTGTTGCAGGTAGAGGAAGTGGTGATGGAAGAAAACCTGACAAAATCCATATTCAGTGTTATAACAGTCAGAAGTATGGACATTATGCAAGTCAATGTCGGAGAGACAAGAAAAAAAATCAAGAAAGTGATGCAAGACTTGCAAAACAAGAAGATGTAGTTTTGTTGATGGTCACAACAAACGAAGAAGAAGGATTCAAATATCATTGGTATCCCGACTTAGGTTTTGCTCATCACACATGATTGGAAGAAGAGTTTGGTTCATTAACATCAGTCCCTCGATGAAGAATAATGTGGAATTTTCTAATGACAGTAACCTAAGTGCCAAAGGTATTGGTGATGTTTTGATCATGAGGAAGGATATCAAACAATCAATGATTTTCAATATGTTGTACATACATTGCATGTAAAGTAATATGCTAAGTATATGTTAGCTAATCGAGAAGAATTACAAGATAGTGATTGAAGATGAGATGATGAGAGTACTAAACTCAAGTGACAAGTTAATCTTGAAGGATCATATGTCTCAGAATAGAACCTTCAGGATTGAACTTGATATGTTGGAACATAGGTGTCTGACAACTGCAGCTTGCATGGATGAATGGCTATGAAACTACAAACTTTGCATCTTAATTTCAAAGACATCAGAAATCTGAAGAGAATAAATATGGTTTCAGGTTTACCAGAAATTGACATTCCAAATGAAGTATGTGAAAAATGTGTTCAGGAAAAGCAACACAAGAACAGATTCAGTAAAGATACAAGAAGTAAGTCAAAAGAAATCCTTGAGATCATATACTCAGATGTATGTGATCCTCTTCAGGTAAATTCGATTGGAGGTTACAAGTAGTTTGTTACATTTATAGATGATTATAGCAGAAAGTTGTTGACCTATTTGATCAAGAAGAAAAGTGATGTGATTGATGTCTTCACCAAGTTCAAAACATGATGGAAAGACAAAGTGGTCACAAGATCAAAACTGTGAGGATAAATGGTAGTGGAGAATATGTGTCAAAAGATTTCGACACACTATGTGAAAGAGAATGAATTGGGCATGAGGTGGTGTCACCATACACTCCTCAACAAAATGGTACTGCTGAAAGGAAGAACATAACAATTATGAATATGGTGAGAACTATGTTAAAGGGCAACCTATTATCAAATGAGTTATGGGGTGAAGTTGTGTCCACTACAACTTACAGACTTAACAAATGTTCAACAAAGAATCTAAAAGGTATCACACCAGAAGAATGTTGATTTGGTGTCAAAAATAGCCTAAGTCACTTGAAGGTGTTTAGATCCATATCACATAGATATGTGTCTGATCAGTTGAGAAGAAAACTTAATGACAAGTCAAACCAGATGATCCTGATAAGATATCACTCAACTAGTGGATACAAACTGTTCGACCCAGTGAACAAGCAAGTGTTGATCCACATGGATGTAATCATAAATGAGCTTAATGAATGGGATGATACTAAAAATATTAAGAAGGATTCAATGAGAATCATATGTGATGAACCAGCTAGTGAAGCTGACAAAGAAGTTCAACAAGAAGAAATCAGAGGTCAAGTAGGAAGAAGTAGACCTCAAAGAACAAGAAACATGTCTGCAAGGTTGCAAGAATGTGTGATCATATTAGATGATGTGGTAGATGATTAATATGAGCTAGTACATTATGCCTTATATGCAGACACTGAGCCAGTCAATGTAGCTGAGACATTGAAAGACTCAAAATGGATGCATGTTATGGCAGATGAGTTAAAATCCATAGAAGACAATAAAACTTGGTCACTAGTTGAATTGCCACAAGGTAAGAAGGCAATTAATGTGAAGTGGGTGTGTAGGGTGAAGCTGAATCCAAATTGAGAAGTAACCAGACACAAAGTAAGACTTGTAGCAAAGGGATTGCTTCAGAAATAAGGAATTGACTATGATGAAGTTTTGCACCAAATGCTAGGATCAAAACAATTACCTTGGTTGTTGGTGTAGCAAACATGAATAACTAGACCTTGTGTCAGATGGATGTGAAATGTGCATTCTTGAATGTCCCTCTAGATGAAGAGGTTTAATGTAGCATAACCAATTAGTTTTGTGAAGCAAGGCCAAGAAACAAAAGTACACATGCTGCCTAAAGTCATGTATGGACTCAAGAAAGCTCCAATATCTTGGAACAAGAAGAGAGATAACTTTCTAAGGGAGATAAAGTTTATAAAGTGCATAATTGAGAATGGTGTGTATTTCAGAAGAAGCGGGAGTGATTTGCTTATACTTTGTCTTTATGTAGATGATCTGTTGATAACAGACAATTGCAAGAAGGAGATTAAAGATTTAAAAAATGACTTAATCAAGGAGTTTAAATTGTTTGACTTGGTAAATATCTAATACTTTCTGGGTATTGAATTTTACAAGATTAGTAGAGGCTTGATGATGCACCAAAGAAGATATGCAGGTGAAATACTCAAGAGACTTGAGATGGAAGATTGTAATGCAACTTCGATACTAGTTGGGCCAAGATTACAACTGATGAAATATTCGATTGAAGATGACGTTGATCTAATAAAGTACAAAAGAATTATTGAATCATTAAGATAACTCTATCACACAAGGCTTGATTTAGCCTATAGTGTAGGCATGGTAAGTAGATTCATGCAGAAGCTAAATATATTTCATCTTGAAGCAACTAAGAGGATACTAAGGTACCTTAGAGGAACAATAGATTATCGAATTTTGTTTCCTGCAATAGACAAAGCACAATAATGCAAACTTGTGGGATGCATTAACTCTAGTTGGTGTGGCGATGTTGAGGATAGAAAATTCACAGCTGGATACATGTTCATGTTAAGTGGTGTACCAGTTGCTTGGAGTTCAAGAAAGGAATATGTTGTAGAATTATCATCATGTGATATTGAATACACACATGCCTCTCTATGTTCATTCCAAACAACATGGATGGTGAATTTGATCGAAGAAATTATAGGGAAGAATCATGGAGCAATGCACATGAAGATCAACAACATGTTTTTATCCACATGGTGAAGAATCTGATAGTACATGGAAGAAGTAACCACATCAAAATGATATTCCATTATTTAAGAGAACAAGTAGAAAATGGAAGGTTGAGCCTGAAACACTGCAGATCAGAGAATCAGATTGCAAACATAATGATGAAGGTTGTGCAAGTCAAATTATTCAAGACATTGATAACAATGATTAATGTAGATAGCTTAGACACAATGAATTAGGTGGTGTTTTAAATATGTAATTATTTTTGTTAAGTAAGATTGTATTCAACAATGTCAAAGTCTGTATGAAGTTGTCGAAGAAGTTTACTTTGATAGAGTCTAAGAATGTGTATATTCAAGAGAGTCGAATCAAATAAAATTTGACAGAGTTGAACTTAGTTTTTTTAAAAGTTGAGTTAAGTTAGTTATTTTGAGATTACTTGGAGTACAAGTAATCTCATTATAAATAGAAGGAAACTCTATGTAGTTAAAAACTAACTCATCACCATGTAATCACTTTTGTAATACAATTCATCGCAGTTGTACAATGTAACTCATAAATTTGATATTCTCTCAAACCTTAGTTTATCTTTTTTTAATTTATTCAAATATGTATGCAAAGTAGAATCATCTTGCAACCAGGGTGTGGTTGATTCGCTCAAGTAAAGGGTGAAGAACAAGAGGCACGATCAATTAGAAAGATTGATTATTGTTCATCAAGATTTATTCAGATTATCTCTAAGATTGGGGTTTAATTCCAACAAATTCAAAAAACTTATATTCATGTGTTTGACATTTATTTCATGCTGAATTTTTTACTTTTTCTAGTTCCACTTTAGTGTCATTCGCCTTGTTTTCTAGAGACAAAATTATTTTCTTTTGTTTTGAGCATACATATTCTAGTAAGGGCTAAACATTCCTTATGTAATTCACGGAAGGCATTTTGTAATTCATCGTATGAAGGTTTATCATTAATTTCAAAATCACTAACCTCGTGGTCATCGTCTCAATGGTGTGAGACCATCAACGCGAAGTTTGTAGATTCTTCATTTTCCAAGTTGGTGAAAGATGAAATCTCTTCGTGTTTCTCCAAGCAATGTATGCCTTATTTGATTTGATATCTTTATTTCATTTGAAGCTACTTTTTTTGCAAGGGATGGGAAATCCTCTTTCATGTGATCTTGCTTCCCGCATTTAAAACAAGTGAAATTCTAGTTTGATGTTGAGGCTTCCCTTTTCTTAAAAAAATATCTTCCTTTTTCAAATCTTATAGTCTTATCTTTCTGAAGGAACTTTTCAAAACTTTGGGTAAGAAAGGTAATATTTTCTTCTTTATCTGAATCATTATCTTGCATTTTTTCCTTGGATTCTACTCTTAAAGCAATTTTTGTGTGTTTCTTTTCTTGATCTTTGTGATTTTCTAGCCTTCCAATTTCTAACTCGTGTTCTTGAAGTTTTCTGAACAATGTTGCTGAATTTACTTTGGAAAGATTTTTCTTCTCCGACATAGATGTTACATTTGGTTTCCATGCTCTTGTTAATGATCTAAGGACTTTGAGATTTAATTCATAATTTTTTAATGTTTTTCCAAGTGCCATCAAATGGCTTGTCAAGTGTGTAAATCAATTTTGCAAATCAAGGATCTTCTCTCCGGGTTGCATTATAAACATCTCATATTCTTGGGATAAAATGTTTAATTTGGATCTTTTCACTTTCTCCATACCTTCATGTGTTACTTGTAAATTAAATATAAAATAAAATATTGTGTAAATTAAATATAAAATAAAACCACATAGGGTGTCACACATTCATAACACACATGACCTGCTCCGTAACACGGGTTTCAACAGTAAATTTCAATACACACATTTGTAATAAGGATGTTTACACGACATCCAACTTATCTGAATCATACATGAGATGCTTACACGACATCTATCTCATCTAATCAACATTATATATTCACATAATAAGACATTCATAACTTGTCATCGCACGCTCACTTCTGTTTTAAAGTATCATCGCAGCGGAATTATCATCACATTTATGGAAGATAAAGCAAGTAATAACATCTAGTCTCAACTTCAATTGTAATAACAAAATAAGAGAGTCGTAATCAATAAACTCAACATCTTATAATTCTCAACAACAAAATTAGTCTTATGACTTCAACGTAATTAGACATAAGGAATAAAATAAGTGTGTAACCCAACCCGATGTTACATGATCAGAGCAAGGTACCACTAGTAAAATCGATAAAATAAAGAAGTAATCCAATAGCTACCTTCCACTTACTTCATCAATACTACTCTTGAGTATCTGCATGATGCCCATGTAAAGGCAATATTCAAACAGAAGAAGTGATAATTCATTTCAATAATAACGAGATAGAATGAAGAATAAAATACAACATCTACACAATCATGCATAACAATATATCACATTCTTACATCCAAATCATAATCAACATCATACACGAAAACATCTCAATTATCATCAACATCATACAAAACCATATCTCAATTATCATTAACATCACATGCAACAACATCTCGTCCAACAACACATCAACAACAACCAATACAAATGAAACACTTATGCAATGTACTTAACACCGACTCGACATGCACATGGTACCAAATATGAACATTCAGGTTCATCTCACTCCTTGATCTCCACCATAGGATCGATTCCCTCTGGAACCTAAGCACACCAAAATTGATACCATCACCAGAGGTAACTCTTCACTAATCCCCCATAATAGGAATTAGCTAATCGCACTCGATCCATCACAATGGGATCGAGGCTCACCAAAACTCGTTACCATCAACATAGGCAACACTTCACTAATCCCTCATAATAATAATTAGCTACTCGCACCTGATCCATCACCATAGAATCGAGGCTCACCAAAATTGGACTGAATCTCGTACACCAAGATGCATGATTCTCAAATAACATGCATTAACACAACAAGATTCACCTAAAGGATCTCCACACACATCTCATCATTTATGCATCACACCATTCATCACGCAACAACCAATTCATTTTATCACATGAATAATATCAACAAACAACAACAACTCGTCAACGTCTTAACATCATCGACATAACAACATAATTATCACACAATGATATTACAACAATGCAATGATTCATTAACCAAACGTATAAACCAATACATTTATTAACACAGTAGGCATATGAATATTATTAAAACATCTCAATAATCACTATCATGTTATAGTTCTGAGTGTTAGCTTTCTAACACTTCAAACGGAATCAAAGTCAGACTTACAAAATAAAAGTTATGACCAAAATCGTCGGGATGTGTCAACAATTCATTAACCGAACGTATGAATAAAAACTTCACCAACACAGTAGGCATATGAATAATACTCAATCAATTCACTTATCATCATAACATTATATCGCTTAGAGTCAGCTTTCTAATGCTTCAAATCTCATCCCAAAATGATTCACGAGTTGAAAGTTATGATCAAAACCGTGCACGAAGACGTTACTAAAAAGTTGTTGTTTTCTAAAATTTCAGATATCTAACGCTTCAAACAGAACTCGATTTAGATTTACGGATCAAAAGTTATGGCAAAAACGATTTCGACCGAAAAACAAAAAAGTGCTCGCGATTGTGACAGATAGAATGCATAATTTTCTGCGTTTTTCATCGTTGAAGGCCTTTCGGACCTCCGATTTAGATTCCGTAAAAAGCCAAATGCTCAGAAAATTACAACTCAGCAATACTCTAATTATATAAAGTTAATTAACAGTTTTAACACAATTAAATCATCTAATCATTGTTTTAAGATTATGCCTAAAACCTTCAAAATTGTAACAATGGTGAATATAAGTTCAATCATCAAAACAAAAAACTACACACATATAAGGCACACAAAATTCATCATATAATAATCATCATAGCATCCAAATTCAAAATTATGAATCAAAACACTCAATCCTAAGGAGGTTAAGGGTTCCTCCATTCTATCCTTCTATCATACAATTTACTATTGGAACAAGTTCTCACCCTTACCTTAGATTTTCCAACAAGATGCACACTTCAAGCTCTAACAATGGAGTTTTCCTTTAACCCTAACTCTTGCCTCTTCTCACCACAAAATTCTATTTTACGTAAAACCCTCCAAACTCTCTTACTAACCTTTTTATCATTAACCTAATCCCCCCTCAATTAGAAACTTCCCTCGTTGCCCTCACTTATCATCTTATTTACCACCACTCTCTAATTTTCTTTTAATAAAATAATACTAATAATATTCTTCTTTTTCTCCCCACTATTTCTACTCTTCTATTTTATTCCAACCAATTAAATAAAATAATTATAGGCTAATTATTAAAAATTCTCATTATCCTTATTAAATAAGTAAAATAACTAAATTTTATTATTTAATTAAGATACTCATATTCTAGTTATTTTATTATTTATTTAACTAATTCGAATAAAATACTATTTATTTCAATCACTAATTAAAATTCTAATTAATTATCAACAACTATACCAAACTCTTACTCTCTCCATACTTCTATTTCAAGGATACCTACCCCCACAATCATACACAATTAATTTAAACACCCATTAATAATATAAAAATCTAAATAATTCAAATTAATTAATTAATTAAATTCGGGGTGTTACATTACTTCCAATGTATCGCATATCTTCTTAGCTGTTTTGCAATTTGATACTCATAAAAATTCATCTATTCCCAAGGCAAATGCAAGTATATTTTTTCCTTCTTATCAAATAAAACTTTCTTTTTGTCATCATCGTTCAAAGAGCCTTCCACCTTTGGTTGTTCTACGTTGTTTATGAAAATTGTAAGAATGAAAGGTCCATTGTTGACAACATCCAATATTTTATCTCTTTGTGCTTCTAAGTACATTTGCATGCAAATCTTCTAGAAATAATAGTGTTCACCAACGAAACATGGAGATTTGTTGGTGCTGCCACCATCTGCTAAGAACGATTTTGTGGAATCCATATCTACTTGGATCGAGGAGAAAGTTACCTTAACCTTCTCGGATACCAATTCTAACTATAGAGTGCAACGTAAGAGGGGGAGGGGGGATGAATTAGGTTTTTAGGACTTTTCTTATTTTAAGCAAAGAAATCCTTTTTACTTTTCTGAAAGTAAGTTATTAGACTTGAATGAAAAGTGGCAAAAATTAAATAATAAAGAGCAAGAAAGTAAAAGATACAAGGATATATCATATTTCCTCTTATAATCAAGGGTACATCTAATCCCTTCACATCGTGAAGAATTTTTCACTATGTTAGATCTTTGTACAAGCCTTACACCAAGACACTCTTACAATCTTATAACACAAGCAAGAAAGCACATCACTTTCTTTTTCACAACACCTAGAGAAAGCACACCAATTTCTTCTACACTTGTCTATTACCATACCTTGGTGATCAAGTTACAACAAAATGACACTTTTGAATAAAATTGATTTTGGACAATATCCAAGAACAAGAAGATGATATTCCCTTTCAATATACAATTCATAACGTATAGAATTTAAGTGATCAAATGTTTGGTTGAAACTTTGCAATGGTATATAAAATTATGTAGAAAAGTTTTCAATGATATTTGAGAATGAACACTTGAAAAGAATTTTAATTATACAAAATTTGTGGGAAGGATGTGATTTGAAAATCTGATGTATTTTTCCTTAAATACATCCTAGAACACCTCTTGGATTAAATGCAATTTTATGAGGAAGTTTCATGAACAATTGCATATCATTTGATACACAATGGTTTAGATTTTTCAAATTTTTGCAACGTGTAATCAATACATATATGGTGTAATCGATTACTACCTTAAAAACAGTTACAAAGACTTGGCTGAATGTGCATGTAATCGATTACATATATAATATAATCGATTACACTATTGCAAAAAAAGTCCCCTTTGAAAAGTTATGGCTTAAATGTGTATGATGCATGAATGTTGGGAAAACTTTATAGGTGAATGGATGAGGGATTTTATAGCATCTAAAATTTATACAAAAATGAATTGACATTGTATCTTATTTCATGATATTTTCCTTTTGATTTTAATGACATCCAAAGCTTGTGCATACTTGATCCTTGTCTAGGAGGCTTCATGAATCTTTAACCTTGAGAACTTTTCCTTCTTTGATAATTATTTGTCTTCATCAAAAGTATACTCCAACTTGAGCTTGTCTTCACAGATGATGCTCGGCCTCCAAAAAATCAAAGATAGAATGACAGACCCTCGAGGCCTTTGAGAATCAACTAGGAAGCTGTATAGGGAGGGAGGATAGATGGAGAGCTTGTTCCGATGACGGAAACCCTTCGACCATTATAATGGAGTGACCCTTCTTTTAACTATAAAGTTCACCAGGCGTTGTCTCCCCATTCTAGAGAATTTCCCTTGGTGATTATTAGACTCCTAAATTGCTCCTTTTGAATTGATGGAACTTTAAAAAATTCAAATGCTAAGATGTCTCTTGGCAGGGAGAGTCCAGCGGGAGAAGCATCTTCAAGGGACTAGTGAATTGAAATCCCAACTTTCTTTTGTCACGGGGCGTCTCCAAGAGTGTTAGAGGACAGTGACAACCTTGATGAAAGAGCGAAATAATTTGAAAGACCTCCTAAAAAAGGTGGCTTTATAATCACAAGTATATGCTAAGGAGAGGAAATGTTTGAAGGGATCATTGAAAAAAGCCCTCAAGCTCCATAAAAGATCTTGAGGAAGAGATATCATTGCTCAAGGATGAAGAGGTGACTGCTTTTGATCTTTACTTTAAGGGTGAGAAGGAACAAATAACCTTATTCTATCTAGACCAGGATCTAAGTCGGATGGACCTATTCAAAGTGGTTCGTGACAATTAGATACTGGACAATGAGGAGGCTCCGTGGTGGTTCCTATGCACCTCAGTGCCTTCGATTTCCTACAAAAGGGGATATGATAATGCAAATAATTCAAAATAACAAATTGAGGAATCTTATTAAAAACGCTTTCTCCCACACGAGATGCATGAGAAAAGAGTATTTTCCCAAAATGATAAATTGTCCTTACAAACAAATACTCACCACCAAAATAATAACAAACAAAAAAAATATACTTACGGAGGTTTCAGATGGGACTTTCTTCTCCCCCTAGCATATGTATCCTGCAAAGTGTTCTTTAAAAAAAATAGTTTCAATAAAAAAATCAATATAATTGTATAAAAGGTTGATAAACATTTTTCCTTTGCAACCGACTTTCAAAAAAAATATTTAGGCGAAAGTGAATTTTTTATTTATAAGTGAAAGAATATAAAGAAAGAAGTATAAAGAATATTAGAAAAAAGAAAGAGATCCAAAAGCCACCAAAACTTTGCGTGCTTGTCATTTCTCATGGCTCCTCCTGACCCGTGACCCGGATCTATCACTGAACTCAAGTGAAGAAGATCCAATGCAATGAGTCACAAGATCGAATAAGAAACTTGGCTTTTAGTGCATGCAATAATTTTTGGTACGCTTTCACAAACATGTCCAGTCCTATGTGACGACTCACCTACAAAGGACACTGAAAATAAAAGTTCATACAAATTTTTCTTTTGAAGGGACACATACAAAAGGTGCGGAAAATGGAAAAAAAAAAAAAAAAATCTAAGAACTCATACAATTCCACTTGGTGCCACAACAATAGGACTTCTAACAGAGTGTGTTCCACCATCTTCAGCCCAAACAACATCCCCAAATGAAACATTTTCCTTCTCGTACATTACATACTTTATGACAATGTGGTATCTTAGTTTCTCATTTCTATAACTGAAATTTAATATATCAGGTGACACTGTCACCAAACAACCTTGTGGATGTGTCACTTTAGCTTTATATGTAGCAGCACCATCACCGACATTTGTAACTGTCCTCTTAAATTTGTGAACCATTGATCTTGTTTTGTTACTGTAAAAAGCTATAAATGAAGGGTAATTAAGATCCAAAGAAGGGTTTTCACAACCATAAGAACTTGATCTTGTAATTGTTAAAATTTGGTTCTTTGTGAAGTTCAAACCACAAAGAAGATTAACATAGTCCTGTGGAGTAACATCATAGATCAAACCTGGATTCATTGCTCTATTAGGATCAATCTCGCCCGCACCAATAGCGAGAGGAGAAGCATGTTGAGAAGGGTAGCCATTATCCTTTATCGGACTTTGTGTGTTATCCATAGGATTAGCTGTGGTTATTAATGCAGATCTTATAGCTGCAGCACTCCATTGTGGATGTGCAGATTTCAGAAGAGCAGCAACCCCGGAAGCATGAGGACAAGCCATGGATGTTCCTGACATAAAATTGAAGTCACTTGATAAGAACACATTTGCGCCGATTCTACCCGATGCTTTACGAGGAAGATAAGCAGCGAGAATTCTAGAGCCAGGGGCCATTATGTCAGGCTTCAAAATCCATGGAAAACTATGGGAAGGACCTCTTGAAGAGTATTGTGCTGCAGTTGGTGCTGGCTTTATTCCAACATATGTTTCTTGAAACCTAATACTTGCTGTTGGATTTTGGTGTCTTTTTGCGTAGTTGATCACAGTTTCTGCGTCTTTTGGCCTGATTACGATAATCGGAGAGTAAATATTTGCTAAATCAATTAAATTAGGATTTTCAGAAACAAAAACTGCTCCTAACATACTTGTTGCTGCAACAGTATTGATTTGATGAAACACTGATGTTGAGTTTGTCATTGATTCGTCGTCACAAAAAAGGACTACTTGTTTGTTAACTTGAGATAACAAGTTTTCTGAGTTGCATGAAGATAAAGTTTTATTGTAAACAAGTGGAAGATTTACCACTATAGCATTTGCAGGAAACAAAGTCCAACCAATGATGTTTTGTCCATTTCCCAAAACAAGAGTTCCAAAAGTTCTGTCTATTGTTCCTGCAGCCACTGTAATTAGCCAAGGGATACCATTATGCAAGGTTCCAAGATTAGGTCCTAAATTACCTGCAGAAGATGAAACAACAATCCCTTTCTCCATAGCTGCAAATGAAGCTATTGCAATAGGGTCTTCATACAGCGGAACATCGTCAAATCCCATGGAAATCGAAATCACATCAACACCATCAACAATTGCTTGGTCCATTCCGGCTAAAACATCGGAAGCCAAACGACCTTCTTGCCAATTGGTTTTATATATAGCAAGCCTAGCTTTTGGTGCAATG
Source organism: Lathyrus oleraceus (assembly GCF_024323335.1). Lineage (NCBI taxonomy): Eukaryota > Viridiplantae > Streptophyta > Magnoliopsida > Fabales > Fabaceae > Lathyrus > Lathyrus oleraceus. Next base: position 278,971,602 of record NC_066581.1, read on the forward strand.
CCTCTTGCTACTCCTTTAGCATAACCAAAATAAGAAGCTCCATTAACATAGTTACCTGCAACAGTTGATGATGTGTGAGTTCCATGTCCTGCAATGTCTCTAGCCGAGTTCATGAGGATTGTAACATTTGGATTTGAAGCAATCACACCTTTGTTGAAATATCTAGCTCCAATCAATTTGAAGTTGCACATGGAAGCATTGAACTCTTGACCAATTTCACATGTTCCTTTCCATTTGCTTGGAATTTTCTTTGTCATGCCATCATCTTGAAAGCTTTGACTCTCAGGCCACACACCAGAATCAATAACACCAACAATTATATCCTCACCGAAATTCGAAGCATTCCATAGTCCATTCGGAGAATCTAGGGAGAGAAACTCAAAGGTATGAGTTGTGTCAATGGTGGCTGTTTTGTCTTGATATGCTGCAACAAAGCCATCCATGTTGTTAAGAGTCTCTAACTCCTTTGAAGATAGAACAGCACTAAAGCCATACATGGCATTATCATAGGTGTACACTAGTTTTTTCATCTGTGATTGCTTTGATGATTGATCTTGATCATCAAGTGCTAATGTTTTTGATTTTAAGGAATGAATGGTGGATTTGAACCAATCATGATGAGTAGTGAAGATTTGAGGAAAGAGGGATTTGTTCATATGGATTATATATGTGGAAGTTATCTCAGCATTGGCATGAAAGGTTAATAGAAACCAAGGAGCAATGAGAAGAAGTGAAAACAGAAACTTTGCGTCCATTGATTATTTTTGGAAGTAAAGAAAGAAATATTGTTTTGGCTCTTGATTCTTATGATCATGTGACTATATAGAAATTTTTCAGTCTGTGAAGAGTATGAATGATGTTGACATTTATAAATTATTTAGAAAATTGATTCTAAATGATTGGCTATAAATTTTCCGCATAAGAATTTATATTGAGAAAATGTAAAAGATCACATGTAAGAACGGTGTGTTAAACCAATGAGATAGTAATACTAATATGTATAGTTATGGTTTTCATTGGTATGTGCATGTGGACAAGAGAATCACGTACCAAACAGTAATCAAGATCGTTAGTGCTGTGATTCTCAAAACGATTGTATAGTCTTGAGCGTAAATCACGGGATGTGCTCTAATTACTATCCAAGGAATTCTATTACATAATATTATTATAATTATTAACTAGTTTAATTAGATTTGTAACTCGTGTATTTAATTCTAGCCAGATCGATCATATGATTTGAGGTGTTTTTGATTTTCGTCAACTAACTTCTTTTTAAAAATAAATTTATAGATTCTCTTGTGGAATTTAAAATCAAATGAAATTTAATATTTAATTTTTTTTATCTTAAGCATATAGAAATGAAAAAAAAACACCTCCACTTTCATGGACCAATTGATTAAGCCTAATTCTTTATTTCATTTTGCTTCCTTATTCAATAAACATACATTTAAACACATATTTTTATTGGTTAATATGAATATTTTTCGATTAGTTTTAAGAGATTAAAGATAACGGAATGACGGTGTATATTCTTTTTTTAATTAAATATAGATGACTTAAATATAAAATGAAATTTTTTCTCAAATATTTAATGACATATAAACAACTTGTTAGTTGTAATTCAGATTTAGTCTCATTTTCATTTAATTGGGGTTGTATTTGAATTTCGTTTTAATGGTTCTGATGGTATAAATGTTGAACTAAAGTTTCAGTTGTAATAGAATTTTTTCATTTTGTAACTATTTTGCATAGGATAGAAAAGTTAGTTACAAATTCTCTCTTTTTCTCTTCCATCATCTTCAATCTTATGCACCAATAATTGGTATCTAGAGCTCAAGTTGAGATTCAGGAACGGGACACACGAGTGTACGTGAGGTGTGTATGTGTGTGATTGATTCTGCTTATTCAATTCACAATGAATTGAAGATCTGAATTGAAACATAATCATATTTCTTGATTCTGGGGGATTGGGAAACACGAGTCTTAGTGAGATTTGAGTGAATGTGCACAAGAACAAAGATGAACGGCGGAAATGATAGCTTGAACACAAGATGCATGTGTTGTTTGGAGGTCAAGATGTTCTTGATCTCGTCAATGACGGCTGCAACAGATGCAACTGAAGCACAAAGAAATACACATTGAGAAATAAGGAAGAATAATTAGAAGGCGTTGTTCTATATCCATCAGTGTGTTGAAATGAATATGTTTGAGAAGATCACTGATTTAACGACGATAAAGGTTGTGTAGGACACACTGGTACGATGCTACAATAGTGATGCATCAGTGAAGAAATTGAAGTTTCACTCTCTACGTAAGCAGTATGAGAATCTCAACATGAAGAATAATGAGAAGGTACCTGATTACATCTCCAGAGTGATTCTGATCACAAATGAGATGAAATCTTGTGGAAAGACTCTATCTGAACAAGTAATCATTGAAAAGGTAATGAGATTACGTACTTTTCAGTTTGATTACATTGTTGTGGCAATTGAGCACTCTAAGGACCTTATCACCATGAGAATTGAAGAGCTACAGAGTAGTCTATAGACACAAGAGTTGCATCTGACTGAGAGAAACTCTGAAAGAGAGGTAGAGCAGGCTCTGAAAGCGTCTTCTGGTAAGAAGAATCAGAAGCAGTCTTGGTCAGAGGCCAAGAAGAGACATGGTGGTGGTTATCAGAAGTTAGAGGTCTCCAACTCTAATGATAAGAAACATCATAAGGGAAATGAGAAGTTTGACAAGAAGAAGGTTCAATGCTACTGTTGTAAGAAGTTTGGTCACTTTACCGTTAACTGTTGGTCAAACAAGGAAAGGAAATCAGAAGAAGAAAACATAGTCAGAGGAGATTCTGATGCTGAACTTGTGCTATTAATGACTTCTGAATATGATGGTTGATATTTGGTAGACTGGTGGTATATGGACATTGGCTGCTCAAATCACCTAACTAGAAACAAACAATGGATGATTAATTTTGACTCTAGAAATAGGACAAAGATCATATGTGCTGATTGTAACACCCCGAATTAAATAAGAGGATTATTTAAATTAAGTTAATAATATATTTAATAATTTAATTAAATAAATTGAATTATTGGATTATTATTATTATTATTATTTGGAATAATAATTATTTGGAAAATATATAAGTTGGAATAAGGAAAAAGAGTTTTCATTTTGTAAAAGGGTTTTACGTGAAAACTGAGAAGCTGCAGAGAAGTGGAGAAAGGGCAAAGAGGAAGAGCTAGAGAGCAAAGGTTGAAGAACGGAAAAGCTTGAAGCTTAGAGATTGCCGGATTGTCTCAGGTAAGGGGGGTTTATCGTCGTTTAATGGGTATTATAGATTAACATGTCATGGGTAGTAATAGCCGTTGAATTGACCCTAATAGGGATTTAGAATGCTGAGAAAATTGTGATGATTAAGTTGTATGAAACTGAAATGGAATCGATAATTGTATGTGTCGTGATTTTCCGATAATGTAGCTTTTTACGGAAGTTGAATCGGAGGTCCGGAAGTCCTCCAACGGCGGAAAATGCGGAGAACTCTGCATTCTGCCTTGTGTTAGCGCAGGAACTGCTGTTTCGTCTGCGTTAACCGGTTAACCCAGGGCGTTAACCGGTTAACACTGTTATAAATTGTGAAAATGTGCTGTTTTGCCTGCGTTAACCGGTTAACCCAGGGCGTTAACCGGTTAACACTGTTGCGTTTTGCCAGAAAATGTATTTTTGTCCTGCGTTAACCGGTTAACCCAGGGCGTTAACCGGTTAACACTGTTGCAGTGGGGAAAAATTGTTAATTTTTATGTTGTGAACACAATTGGTGAGTGGCCTATTGTAGTTAATTATGATGAGTAATTTTGTTGGGTTATGTGATGAAGAGTTGATGCAAATATGTTGATAAGTTGTGTTAAAGTTGTTGAAAATATTGAGTTGTAGGCTTGATGAGCCAAAGTTGATTATAAGTTGTTTTGTTGAAAAGAATGAGTTGTAGGCTGATGAGCCAAAGTTGATTATAAGTTGATTTTTGTTGGAAACGTTGTTGTGTTGCTGTTATTATTATGTTGTTGAAAATTCAAGTCGTACATGCCATATACATTCATATGCATTAAGTCGGAGCTTTGCTCACACCACGTTGGCCTGGATTGGCAAAAATATGGAGCTTTGCTCACACCACGTTGGCCTGGATTGGCAAAAATATGGAGCTTTGCTCACACCATGTTGGCCTGGATTGGCAAAATTTTAAGTTGAAAGTTGAAGGCTTATGCCTTGATGCCCACTAAAATGGCAATGATTTTAAGTTGGGAGTTTTACTCCGAATGGTACCACATGCATGAAGAGTCGAGTCTCATTTGAGTTGCATTTTATGTTGTTATTGAGTTGCATTTTATGTCGTTATTGAGTTGCATTTTACGTTGTTATTGAGTATGATATTTGAGTTGATGTGCCGTTACTGAATGCATGATATGATTAGGGTGATTAACGTGTAAATTTACTTAACATAACACGATAATTTATAATGTTTGTTATATCGATTGAGGAACTCACCCTTACAACTATTTTTCAGGTAACGAGCAGTGAGTGAGTAGAAGCTAGTGCTTGGAGTCTAGTGTGGTCTTCTTAGTGGGTCATGCTCTGATAGATGTAACATCGGGACGGGATGTTTTAATTGTTTTTTTGTTGGTTGTTGAACCTTTTTACATGTAATATGTTATACGTTTTAATTGGTTGACATGATTTCTATCCGCTGCGTAATTTTGAAATGTTTCATGGATGATATAATAAAAGAGCATGACAGTTGTTATGATGAATGATGTGATTCGAAGATGTGACACCCTTGTTTGTGTATTTACTCTGATAAATATTTGTTGTTGTTATTAAATATTTGGGGTATTTTAGAAGGGTGTTACATTAGTGGTATCAGAGCAGGTCGGTCTGTCCGGCCAGTTGTCGTGTCGTTACTGTCTGACAATTATGTATTGTTACCAATCTAACTTTTAAGTTGTGTTGTATTGATAAGTTGAAATGGCTGGAAGGAATGACGCTGCAATGGCTGCCGCAATGCAAGCAATGGCACAAGCTGTGCAGAACTTGCCAAATGCTGGTGGAGATGCTGGATCACGTAGCTTGGCGACTTTTCAGAGAGAGAATCCGCCGGTGTTTAAAGGGAAGCATGATCCAGATGCAGCCTTGGGATGGTTGAAAGAGATTGAGAGAATCTTCCGTGTTATGGATTGCACTCCAGCTCAGAAGGTTCGGTATGGTACTCACATGCTAGCAGTCGAAGCTGATGACTGGTGGCTAGAGACTCACGAGAGGTTGACTGTGGCAGGTGAAGTCATTACTTGGGATGTATTCCGTAGGGAATTCATGAGGAAGTACTATCCGGAAGATGTCCGTGGTAAGAAGGAAATTGAGTTCCTTGAGCTGAAGCAAGGAAACATGTCTGTCACTGATTATGCTGCGAAATTTGTGGAGCTGTCCAAAATTTATCCTCATTACACTGGTGCTGGTGCTGAATTTTCAAAGTGCATCAAGTTTGAAAATGGACTGCGCTCTGAAATTAAGAAGGCTGTTGGGTATCAGAAGATACGCATTTTTAATGAATTGGTTGATAGCTGCAGGATATTTGAAGAAGACAATAATGCTCATTACAAGATTGTCAGTGACCGCAGGGGCAAGCAACATCAAAATCGTGGCAAGCCGTATGATGCTCCAGCTGGAAAAGGGAAGCAAAGAGCTGCTCCGGCTCAGAGAGCTAGTGGGGGAGGTGCTCCTGTTGGTATAGTTTGCTTCAAATGTGGTCAGGCTGGTCATAAGAGTAATGTATGCACTGTTGAAGTAAAGAGGTGTTTTCGCTGTGGTAAGACTGGCCATGCAATAGCTGATTGCAAGCACAAGGAAGTGATTTGTTTTAATTGTGGCGAAGAAGGGCATATTGGAAGTCAGTGTCAGAAGCCAAAGAAATCTCAAACGGGGAAGGTGTTCGCATTGACTGGAACTCAAACCTCCAGTGAGGACAGACTTATCCGAGGTACGTGTTATATTAATGGGTTTCCTCTTGTAGCTATTATTGACACAGGTGCGACTCATTCCTTTATATCTTTGGATTGTGCTGTGAAACTTAAGTTAGAGATATCTGAGATGTTTGGTAGTATGGTGATTGATACTCCTGCGAAGGGTTCAGTGACTACTACTTTGGTTTGTTTGAATTGTCCTTTGAGTATTTTTGGTAGAGACTTTGGAATGGACCTAGTGTGTCTTCCACTAGTGCAGATTGATGTTATTCTGGGTATGAACTGGTTGGTGTTTAACCGAGTTTCTATCAACTGTTTTGATAAGACGGTGGTCTTTCCTGAGATTGAGGAGGGAAAGAGTTTGTTTCTATCAGCAAGGCAAGTGAATGAAGAAGTAGCAGATGGGGTGGAGTTGTTTATGCTGTTAGCGACTTTGGAGGCTAAAGATAAACTGGTGATTGGCAATCTAGCCGTGGTGTGTGATTTTCCTGATGTGTTTCCGGAAGAGGTGAATGAATTACCACCAGAACGCGAAGTGGAGTTCTCGATTGATTTGGTACCTGGTACTAGGCCGATATCGATGGCTCCGTACCGTATGTCTGCTGTTGAGTTAACTGAATTGAAGAGTCAGTTGGAAGATCTGTTGGATAAGAAATTTATTCGTCCGAGTGTGTCACCGTGGGGTGCACCAGTGCTATTGGTTAAGAAGAAAGAAGTACTATGAGGTTGTGTGTGGACTACAGGCAACTGAATAAAGTGACGATCAAGAATCGGTATCCTTTGCCGAGGATTGATGATTTGATGGATCAGTTGGTTGGTGCAAGTGTGTTCAGCAAAATAGATTTGAGATCTGGGTATCATCAGATCCGTGTGAAAACCGAGGATATTCAGAAGACTGCTATTGATGACATTTTGGTGTATTCAAAATCTGAAGAAGAGCATGCTGAGCATTTGAGAGTGGTTTTAGAAGTTCTCCGAGAAAAGAAGTTATTTGCTAAATTGTTAGGAGAGGTGAGTTTTCTTGGTCATGTGATTTCAAGAGGTGGCGTTGCTGTTGATCCTTCTAAGATAGAAGCGGTATCTAAGTGGGAAGCTCCGAAGTCTGTTGCTGAGATTCGAAGTTTCCTTGGTTTGGCTGGTTATTATAGGAAGTTCATTGAGGGATTTTCTAAGTTGGCGTTACCATTGACGATGTTGACTAGGAAGGGGCAAGCGTTTGTTTGGGACTCAAAATGTGAAGGAGGTTTCCAAGAGTTAAAGAGGAGGTTGACTACTGCTCCTATTCTGATATTACCGAGTCCGTCGGAACCATTTGAGGTTTACTGTGATGCTTCATTGTTGGGTTTGGGTGGCGTGTTGATGCAGAATAAGCAGGTTATAGCTTATGCTTCGAGACAACTGAGGGTTCATGAGAGGAACTATCCGACACACGATTTAGAGTTGGCAGCTGTGGTATTTGTTCTGAAGTTATGGAGGCATTACTTGTATGGGTCAAGATTTGAGGTTTTCAGTGACCATAAAAGTTTAAAGTATTTGTTTGATCAGAAAGAGTTGAATATGAGACAGAGAAGATGGTTAGAGTTTCTGAAGGATTATGACTTTGGTTTGAATTACCATCCGGGTAAAGCAAACGTAGTGGCTGATGCATTGAGTCGGAAATCATTACATATGTCTATGCTAATGGTTAAGGAATTGGATTTAATTGAGCAGTTTAGAGACTTGAGTTTGGTGTGTGAGAGTACTCACAATAGTGTTAAATTGGGAATGTTGAAGTTAACAAGTGGTATTCTGGATGAGATCAGAGAGGGTCAGAAATCCGATATGCTTTTGGTTGATAAGTTGACTCTAGTGAATCAAGGTCAAGGTGGCGAATTCAGAGTTGATGAGAATGGTGTTTTGAAATTTGGTAATCGGGTGTGCATTCCGAATGTTGCCGAACTTAAGAAGAGTATTCTTGAAGAAGGACATCGTAGTGGGTTGAGTATTCATCCTGGAGCTACGAAGATGTATCATGATTTGAAGAAGTTATTTTGGTGGCCGGGAATGAAAAGAGAAATTGCGAGTTTTGTTTATTCTTGTTTGACTTGTCAAAAGTCGAAGATTGAGCATCAGAAGCCGTCTGGGCTAATGCAACCGTTGGCTATTCCAGAGTGGAAGTGGGATAGTATCAGTATGGATTTTGTTTCTGGTTTACCAAGGACAATTAAGAATTTTGAAGCTATTTGGGTGATTGTTGACAGATTGACAAAATCGGCTCATTTCATTCCGATTAGAATGGATTATCCGTTAGAGAGATTAGCCGAGTTGTATATTGAGAAAATTGTAAGTTTGCATGGTATTCCGTCGAGTATTGTTTCGGACAGAGATCCTAGATTTACATCGAAATTCTGGGAAGGTTTGCAGAAGGCTTTGGGAACTAAACTGAGATTGAGTTCTGCATATCATCCGCAGACTGATGGTCAGACTGAGAGGACGATTCAGTCATTAGAGGATCTTTTGAGAGCTTGTGTTTTGGAAAAGGGAGGTGCTTGGGATTGTTATTTACCTTTGATTGAGTTTACCTACAACAATAGTTTTCATTCGAGTATTGGTATGGCACCGTTTGAAGCTTTGTATGGTAGGAGATGTCGGACACCGTTATGTTGGTATGAGTCCGGTGAGAGTGCTGTGGTTGGACCGGAGATTGTTCAACAGACTACAGAAAAGATTAAGATGATTCAGGAGAAGATGAGAATTGCTCAGAGTCGTCAGAAGAGTTATCATGATAAGAGGAGGAAGTCACTTGAGTTCCGAGAGGGAGATCACGTGTTTCTTCGTGTTACTCCGATAACTGGGGTTGGTCGAGCTTTGAAGTCAAAGAAGTTGACACCTCAATTTATTGGTCCTTATCAGATTTTGGAGAGGATAGGAGAGGTAGCCTATCGTATCGCTTTACCGCCGTCACTTGCGAATTTGCATGAGGTTTTTCATGTGTCTCAGTTGAGGAGGTACATTCATGATCCGTCGCATGTGATCCAAGTAGATGATGTACAGGTGAGGGATAACCTGACTGTTGAAATATCGCCTATGAGGATCGAGGATCGTGAGTTGAAGCAGTTGCGGGGTAAAGAGATTGCCTTGGTGAAAGTAGCTTGGGGAGGACCAGCAGGTGGCAATGTGACTTGGGAACTGGAGAGTCAGATGAAGGAGTCTTATCCGGAGTTATTTGCTTGAGGTATGTTTTCGAGGACGAAAACTCTTTTAGTAGGGGAGAGTTGTAACACCCCGAATTAAATAAGAGGATTATTTAAATTAAGTTAATAATATATTTAATAATTTAATTAAATAAATTGAATTATTGGATTATTATTATTATTATTATTTGGAATAATAATTATTTGGAAAATATATAAGTTGGAATAAGGAAAAAGAGTTTTCATTTTGTAAAAGGGTTTTACGTGAAAACTGAGAAGCTGCAGAGAAGTGGAGAAAGGGCAAAGAGGAAGAGCTAGAGAGCAAAGGTTGAAGAACGGAAAAGCTTGAAGCTTAGAGATTGCCGGATTGTCTCAGGTAAGGGGGGTTTATCGTCGTTTAATGGGTATTATAGATTAACATGTCATGGGTAATAATAGCCGTTGAATTGACCCTAATAGGGATTTAGAATGCTGAGAAAATTGTGATGATTAAGTTGTATGAAACTGAAATGGAATCGATAATTGTATGTGTCGTGATTTTCCGATAATGTAGCTTTTTACGGAAGTTGAATCGGAGGTCCGGAAGTCCTCCAACGGCGGAAAATGCGGAGAACTCTGCATTCTGCCTTGTGTTAGCGCAGGAACTGCTGTTTCGTCTGCGTTAACCGGTTAACCCAAGGCGTTAACCGGTTAACACTGTTATAAATTGTGAAAATGTGCTGTTTTGCCTGCGTTAACCGGTTAACCCAGGGCGTTAACCGGTTAACACTGTTGCGTTTTGCCAGAAAATGTATTTTTGTCCTGCGTTAACCGGTTAACACAGGGCGTTAACCGGTTAACACTGTTGCAGTGGGGAAAAATTGTTAATTTTTATGTTGTGAACACAATTGGTGAGTGGCCTATTGTAGTTAATTATGATGAGTAATTTTGTTGGGTTATGTGATGAAGAGTTGATGCAAATATGTTGATAAGTTGTGTTAAAGTTGTTGAAAATATTGAGTTGTAGGCTTGATGAGCCAAAGTTGATTATAAGTTGTTTTGTTGAAAAGAATGAGTTGTAGGCTGATGAGCCAAAGTTGATTATAAGTTGATTTTTGTTGGAAACGTTGTTGTGTTGCTGTTATTATTATGTTGTTGAAAATTCAAGTCGTACATGCCATATACATTCATATGCATTAAGTCGGAGCTTTGCTCACACCACGTTGGCCTGGATTGGCAAAAATATGGAGCTTTGCTCACACCACGTTGGCCTGGATTGGCAAAAATATGGAGCTTTGCTCACACCATGTTGGCCTGGATTGGCAAAATTTTAAGTTGAAAGTTGAAGGCTTATGCCTTGATGCCCACTAAAATGGCAATGATTTTAAGTTGGGAGTTTTACTCCGAATGGTACCACATGCATGAAGAGTCGAGTCTCATTTGAGTTGCATTTTATGTTGTTATTGAGTTGCATTTTATGTCGTTATTGAGTTGCATTTTACGTTGTTATTGAGTATGATATTTGAGTTGATGTGCCGTTACTGAATGCATGATATGATTAGGGTGATTAACGTGTAAATTTACTTAACATAACACGATAATTTATAATGTTTGTTATATCGATTGAGGAACTCACCCTTACAACTATTTTTCAGGTAACGAGCAGTGAGTGAGTAGAAGCTAGTGCTTGGAGTCTAGTATGGTCTTCTTAGTGGGTCATGCTCTGATAGATGTAACATCGGGACGGGATGTTTTAATTGTTTTTTTGTTGGTTGTTGAACCTTTTTACATGTAATATGTTATACGTTTTAATTGGTTGACATGATTTCTATCCGCTGCGTAATTTTGAAATGTTTCATGGATGATATAATAAAAGAGCATGACAGTTGTTATGATGAATGATGTGATTCGAAGATGTGACACCCTTGTTTGTGTATTTACTCTGATAAATATTTGTTGTTGTTATTAAATATTTGGGGTATTTTAGAAGGGTGTTACACTGATGATAAGTATCTGAATGCTGAAGGAATTGGAAATGTCAAAGTCAGAGTGAAGAATGGCAAAACTATTCTAATCAAGGATGTTTGGTATGTTCATGGCATGAAGAGCAATATGATGAGTGTAGGTCAGCTAATTGAGAAAGGTTTTGTAGTTACTGTGAAGGATAATATCTTGAAGTTGTATGATACTGATCAAAAGTTGATTATGCAATCTGAACAGGGAAGCAACATAACATTCAAAGTGAACATGGAAATAGCTGAAACTAAATGCCTAAGTGCATAAGGTGTTATAGGTGACAGTGAGTTGTGGCACAAGAGATTGGGACATCTAAACTTCAAAAGCTTAGGGCATCTAATTTCTAAGAAACTGGTACATGGAATTCCTAAGATTGTGAAACCTAAGAAGTGATATGAGATATGCATGAAAGGTAAGCAATCTAGATTTCCATTTGCATAAGAAGTGGCTCCAAGAGCAAAACATGTTTTAGGAGTAGTGCATTCTGATGTATGTGGACCATTTGAAGTACCTTCACTTGGAGGAAACAAGTAATTTGTATCATTTGTGGATGAGTTCACAAGAATGACACGGGTAGCACTCATCAATTTTAAGCATGAGGTGTTTATTGAGTTTCTGAAGTTCAAGGTAAAGGCTAAAAAATAGAGTGGTCAGAAGTTGAAAATTCTCAGAATTGATGGTGGAGATGAGTACAATTCTACAGAGTTCAAGAAATACTGTGAGGAGAATGGAATTGAGCATGATGTTACTGCTCCATACACTCTTCATCAAAATGGTTTTGCTGAAAGAAGAAACATGGCTTTGATTGATATGACAAGAAGCATGTTGAAGGAGAAGAAGCTATCTCACACCTTGTGGTGAGAAGTTGTTGTCACTGCAACATATGTGCTCAACAGGTGTCCAACCAAGAAGTTAAAGGAAATTGTTCTTTTTGATAAGTGGACTGGAGTTAAGAAAAGTGTGAGCCATCTGAAGGTGTTTGGTTTTGTTTGTTATAAACGTGTCCCAAATGCTAAGAGAGGGAAGTTGGATGATAGAAGCAGAGTCATGTTGTTTGTGGGGTACCATATTACATGTGCTTATAAGCTCTATTGTCTTGTCACCAAAAAAGTGGAATTCAACAGAGATGTCATTGTGAAAGAATCTGAAGCGTGAGATTGGAACAAGTCTCAATCCAAGTCTGGTGTAGTGTTAACACCTGAGTTAACTTCTGAAGATATTTCAGGCTCTGAAGGAGAATCTGCCTCTGAAGGAGTTTCATATCCTAATTTTGTCCTACCTTAGAATTTTATTACATTTCCTTTTCATCTGCATCAATATGACTGTTGCATGTGGTCATGCTTTTGTTCATTCATAAACCATCTGCACATAGTCCAATAAAGTCAAAGACTTGGTTTGACCTTTTGATTAATACCTTTATCATTTTCTCATTACTTTGATTGTTTTCATCTGCATCATTCATTAGCCTGTCTCTGAAGAAAGTTAAAGTCAAAATACGACTTTTACCTTTGGCTTTATGTAGGTCTCATTTAGTCCATTAATTTCATATTGGTTTTGGTATTTTTTTAAAATTTTATTATGATGTTTGAATCCATTTGATTGTCCAAAGTTATTTCGATACATAGGTGGATAAAGGAGAATTTCAGAATAAATGATTTAAATTTGTTTTAAGCTTTTTTTTTAATCAAAATTGCAAAATAAAGGTGGTTAGATAATTTAATTACATTCCTTTCTTTACAACATTGCATACTACATCATGCATCTCTATTTCACAAAGTACCAAAAAACATTAAAATAGAAATGGATTATTACTAAATAAGTCGGCTTTAGTTCTTTGCATAAATATTAAAAAGAAATATAGGTAAAATAAAAGTTTTGATTTACATGTTACACCCAAATAATACAAAAAATTGAATTTGACAAAAAGAAAATAAGCATTGTGAGTTACAGCTATCCTTCACGCATTCCCCATGTTGCAGCGTCCTTCATCTCCATCTCATACCATCTTCATCTTTTCATACGCATTAATGTCTTCATCATATCGCCTTATGATCAATGCATTTTGATGCATCTCCTACTACTATTATACTTAGACAACTCTATAGTTTATTCTATTATTTTTACTATCTTAGTGTATTTTTATATTTAAGTTTATTTCTGACTTTATTTTATTTTTGAACTTTATTTTCAGTTTATACAGTTATTTGATACTTTGTCACTATGCAAACCATAACTTGAGTTTTGAGAATCAGATTGATGCGTTCTCATATGAGTTGGAAAGCTAAGAGGAAGAGTTATAAGTTTAGTGTTGAAGTCAAAAGATGATTCAGAGTGAAAGAGGGTAAAATAATTCCTTGAAATTCCAGACTTAATTAAAATATTTAGTTTAGGCCGGTTTTTATAATTTTCGGGTCGGTTTCCATAAGGGCCCGAATTTCCCTTTTTATATAAGAAGAATTTCGCTGCTACAGTAATCACATTATGCATTCACAGAAATTAGAAGCTTTAGACGAATTCATGGAGAACTAATCACCTACGGTTGATCTACTGTAATCGCACCTCCATCATACATTGATGTTTTTGTATTTCCCAATTAAATGTATTTTCCGTTCAATTCTTCTCTTTGATATTCAAATGCTTAATTCGATTTCTCTTAGGATTGATTGATTTATTTCGATGATTGTGTGTTTCTTACCTTAAATCGAGTTTGCTTAATTCGTGTTTGTGTTATCATGTTTGCTTAATTCGCAATCGTTTTTAACATGTCTGCTTAATTTGGAATTAGGGAATATATATATATATATATATATATATATATATATATATATATATATATATATATATATATATATATATATATATATATATATATATATATATATATATATATATATATATATATATATATATATATATATATATATATATATATATATATATATATATATATATATATATATATATATATATATATATATATATATATACTGTAATCGAAAAGGGAATATAGACCGTTAGGGGTTGGAAATTATTTTGATCGATGATAAGTTGGAGACTGAACAGTAGATTAATCTATTGATCATAATTATTATTAAACTTGTTTTATCGCTTTTGTTAATTCTAATTAAAATCCCCCCCCCCCCCCTTTTTCCAATCGGTTGGTTAAGTTGATCAAGAGTCCTTGTGATACGATATTCGAGTGTCGCTTCCCGTTTACTACATTTTTTATAAACTCATTTTTTACCTATGTGCGACTGTAGATCAATTTTATCCAATATTAGAGTCATAGGTGTTGCGTTTCAGCGTTCTTTCCCTAGCGTTCTTGCATTCTGGCCTTTTAGCGATTTAGTGTTAAAAAAATCATGTTTTAGGAAAATCGTCTCAGATTAGTCTGATTTTTTTTATTCATTAGAAAAAAAATCAAGGATCAAAAGCTTCTATTTAGGGACTAAATTGAGGATGCCCCCCTAAAATTCTGAAATTCCTTATTTTTCTATTTATTTTGACTTATTATCCGTTTTCATATTTACAAACAAATTCAGAAAAATTTGTGGAGTCCTATTTTGATTTTATTTTATTTGTAGTGATATTTCCATATTTTATTTTATTTTATTTTAATCATTTTTCATTTTTTTGAATTGTTTTTCTCATTAGAGACATTGTTTGTATTTTCATAATTGTTGCATTGCTGACTCATGATGCATGACTACTAGTGATTCTGATTCTGTGTTCTTTCATAATTTTTTTATTCTTATTTTTAGTTTTTTTATTATAATATGGCTGAACAAAGAACTTTAAGAAGACTTGTTGCACCAGATGTGAATTATAATGCACTTTGTATTGACTATCCTGAAGTTGTTGCATCTTTTGAATTGAAATCTGATTTAATACACTTGTTGCCAAGGTTTAGTGGTCTTGTAGGTGATGATCCACATAGGCATCTAAAATAATTCCAGATTTTGTGTTCTACACTTTTGAGACCTGATAACATGAAATAGTATCACATTCTAGGACTCAATTTAATTAAATTATATTATTATTTACTTCAATTTATTTCATTTTATTAGATATTACGCGGTATTTTCTTTCTATTTATCTCAGGTGGTTTATTTGAAGCACAAGTAAAAAAGGAAGAAAAGGAGGTGCAAAAAGGAATGAAAAGAAGCAAATATCAAAAGCCAAAGCCCAGCCCAAAAAGCACAGGCGTTGTGCCTGTGACGAGCGTCACAAAGACTGTGACGAGCGTCACGCTTTGCACGCTTGTGTGACGAGCGTCACACATGGTGTGACGGACGTCACACCATTCCCCTATATTTTTGGCTTCATTCTAGGACTCAATTTAATTAAATTATATTATTATTTACTTCAATTTATTTCATTTTATTAGATATTACGCGGTATTTTCTTTCTATTTATCTCAGGTGGTTTATTTGAAGCACAAGTAAAAAAGGAAGAAAAGGAGGTGCAAAAAGGAATGAAAAGAAGCAAATATCAAAAGCCAAAGCCCAGCCCAAAAAGCACAGGCGTTGTGCCTGTGACGAGCGTCACAAAGACTGTGACGAGCGTCACGCTTTGCACGCTTGTGTGACGAGCGTCACACATGGTGTGACGGACGTCACACCATTCCCCTATATTTTTGGCTTCAGAGACGTTGAGTCCTATTTGCACGCCTAACCATTCGCCACGTGAAGACCTTTGACGCGGATTACTTTTGGAAACCGTTACAGAAAGTACCAGTATAAATATCAACTTTGCAAACCCTGCAGAGGTTCCACGCTTTTTCCAGACTTCTTCGCCGTTTTCGCTTTTTCGCATTTTTTCTTTTCCAGCAGTACAAGCACATTTTTTACAGCATTGCTTTTACGATTTTTATATTGTTACCCTTGCAATTTCTATTTTCCTTTTCAGCACTTAGTTAATTCTTTTTCGCACAATAGTTTCTACACCGGAAACTATTGTGTACCTTTTACCGGATCTAACCTTACGTTAGAATCTAGTTTTTTATTCCTTCGCTTTTATTTTTCTGCCTGATTGAAGAATTCAAGAACAAATCCAACCGGTCAGTGGTGGAGTGTTCAAGACTGCTATTTAATTTCTCAGGTTCTTTAATTATTGTTTGAATTTATATATGCCCTGTTTTACTGTTTATTTATATTATTTGCCTGAGATGAATCGGTTTATGCATGATAATTATTTAAGTCTATTTAGCATGTCTGGCTGATTTACTTAGGTATCGGTATGTAAAGTAAACGGAATGAAGGAATCAAAACCAAATTGGTTTAATTAAGTTTAAAATTAAAATTACTATTTTTACGGTCTCAATTTACAGGTTTAATAACAAGGTTTTTGTACGAAAGTAAAAGACATAAAGAAGTTAAAAGCAATAGAACGAGAGTTTGAGTTTTTGACTGGACAGTGTAAATTGGACATTAATTCTAGATCAGGGCGAGAGCAATTTTTAGAGTTAATTAAATTCTAATCTTTTTCAAAAAGTATTTTTAAAGATTGAATGTGAGGACGAGAGTTAAGCATTTGGATTTAATTATATAACCTAAGTCAACAGAGCGAGAGTTTGAGATAAGGGTGTTTAAACGATTAGTGTTTTCTTAAAAAGAGTTTCTACGGATTCTATTGTTTTCAAAAAGTGGTTTTTGACTTAACTATAAGTGACAGCTACGTTAATATAAAATCATAGTTTATTCAACAGAGCGAGAGTTTGAGATAAGACTTTTAATCAATAATGTCAACTGAAAAGATTTATTTTAAAACCAAGAAACCAACGAAGAATTGATTCCCTAATTACGACGAACTACATACCGATATCCGCTTATTAGATATTTATTTTAGATCTTATTTTAGTTTTAGCTTTTCCCCCAACCAATCAAAGTATTATCTGCCTTAGCTTTACGAAGTAACCTTAGATAACGGTATATTGATTCATAAGTCCCTGTGGGATCGATATCTTTTAAAACTACGCGATAGAACTGTGCACTTGCAGTTTGTACCCCAAATTCGACTCATAAAGTCGCGATCAAGTTTTTGGCGCCGTTGCCGGGGATTTTTATTTAGTCGATATCGTAACTCTTCTGTTACGCTGTAGAGACTAAGGCTTTTCTTTTTCTTTTCTTTCTTTCGTTGATTTGTATGCCACACACTCGCTCACAAGGCGAGCCGTTCTACTTACGAATCAACGATATCGAACTATATCTCCGAGTCTTACGACGAATTCGGGAATATCGTGCTGCAAACAATCTCCCTCCTGTTGAACTTCCCGAGTTCAAAAATATTTTCCCTTCGATACCCGAGATGGCAGAACCAGCTCGTGCTCTTAGAGATTACGCCGCTCCATCGCAAGATGAGCCGCATTCGAGTATTGCTCCACCCGCAATCGAAGCAAACAACTTTGAACTTAAACCTTCACTGTTGCAGGCATTGCAACAGAACCAATTCTCTGGAAATCCTACCGAGGATCCAAACCTTCATTTATCAGTATTTGTCCAATACGCTGATACTGTTAAAGCTAATGGTGTCACTTCAGAGGCAATTCGACTACGTCTTTTTCCTTTCTCATTAAGAGATAGCGCTAGAAGATGGCTTCAATGTCTTCCTTCCAACTCAGTCACCACATGGAACGAGTTGAAGAAAGTTTTTCTTGCTCGATATTTTCCGCCAAGCAAAACAGCTATGTTAAGAGCCCAGATAAATGGAGTTAAACAGAAAGATAACGAGTCTCTTTTCGAAGCATGGGAAAGATACACAGACATGATGAGACTTTGTCCACACCATGGTTTAGAGGACTGGTTAGTAATTCATATCTTCTATAATGGTCTCCTGTACAACACGAGGTTAACAATAGATGCCGCTGCAGGTGGTGCACTAATGAACAAACCTTATGCTGACGCTTACCAACTTATCGAAAGCATGGCTCAAAACCACTATCAGTGGGGAAGCGAACGAACAATGGTAGAAAAACCTCAAACGAAAACTGGCATGTACGAGATAAGTAACCTTGATCATGTTAATGCAAAAGTGGATGCTCTGGTCCAGAAAATTGAAAGTTTAAATGTATCACCTCCAGCCACCGTGGTTGCCATAACTCAGAATTGCGAAGTCTGTGGAATCCAAGGTCACACTCCTGCAGATTGTCAACTCCTAACAGGAATCCAAGCGGAGCAAGTAAACTATGCTCAAGGAAGCCCCTACTCGCACACCTATAACTCAAATTGGAAGAATCATCCCAATTTTTCATATAAGAGTAATAATGCTTTATACGCAACTGGACAATCTCCAAATCAAGCCCCAGCTATACCTCCGGGATATCAGAAGCCGATCCCATCTACACCTAACAATAACGCCCCTAGGAAATCCAACTTGGAAATCATGATGGAAAACTTTATAGCTTCTCAACAGCAAACCAATAAAGATTTCTTAAACCAGAATATACACACTGACGAACAAATTAAACAACTAGCAAGTAAAGTAGATGCCCTGGCTACCCATAACAAAATGCTGGAAACACAAATTTCACAAGTAGCTCAACAACAAGCGCCTACTGCTGCCCCAACTGGTACATTTCCTAGCCAACCCCAACCTAACCTAAGAAGCCACGCTCATGCAATTATACTGAGAAGTGGAACGGAAGTGGAAGGACCGTCTGACCCAAGGATAGAAAACCAAAACTCTAAAAAGTCAACTGAGGAGGAAAGTGAACCTAAGGAAAAGGAAGAGAGTAATAAGGAAACCGTAGAAAATAAGGAACCTTATGTACCTCCACCACCTTATAAACCACCTATCCCTTACCCTCAAAGGCTTATTAAAACCAAAGATGCGGGCCAATTCAAAAAATTTGTTGACCTACTAAAACAATTAAACGTCACAATTCCGTTTACAGAAGCTATTACGCAGATGCCCTCATATGCCAAGTTTTTAAAAGAAATTCTTTCTAATAAAAGGAAACTTGAAGATAGCGAAACCGTTACACTCACCGCTGAATGTAGCGCTATAATCCAGAATATGCCTCCTAAACTTAAAGACCCAGGTAGTTTCTCTATACCCTGTCACATAGGAAAATTTGTCATTGACAAAGCCTTATGCGATTTAGGAGCCGGTATCAGTGTTATGCCTTTATCCATATGCAAGAGACTTGAAATGGGAGAATTAAGACCAACTAAAATGTCTGTGCAACTAGCAGATCGTTCCGTCAAATATCCTGTAGGAATTCTTGAAAACGTTCCAGTGCGCATAGGTCAATTCTACATTCCAACTGATTTTATAATTATGGATATTAGAGAAGATGAAGTTACACCCATTATACTGGGAAGACCGTTCTTAGCAACTGCCAGTGCAATCATAGACGTAAAACGAGGACGACTCACTTTTGAAGTAGGAGAAGAGAAAATTGAGTTCATTCTTTCCTAATTTTTGAAAGCACCTGCAATAGAAGATACATGTTACTTCATGGATATCATCGATGAATGCATAAAAGAAACGGAGCTAGAAAAAGACAAATCATCTGACTATCTTGTAGAAGACAAACTTAACCAATGTTTAGCAATAACACCGGACCCTACGCAATGCCTTAAGAAACCAACCTTAGACCTGAAAACACTTCCCAAGAATCTGAGATATGAATTCCTAGACTTAGAACTTGAACGACCAGTGATAGTTAACGCTGACCTAGGAAGACTCGAAACAGAAAAACTCTTGCATATCTTAAGAAAATATCCAACCGCACTAGGTTACAACATCACCGATCTTAAAGGAATAAGTCCCTCTATTTGTATGCACCGCATCATGCTAGAAGAAGACTGTAAAACTTCTAGGTAACACCAGAGGAGACTAAACCCGATCCTGAGTGAGGTAGTGAAGAAGGAAATAACCAAGTTATTAGAGGCAGGTATCATATATCCTATATCTGATAGCAAATGGGTTAGTCCTGTACACGTAGTACCAAAGAAAGGAGGTGTAACAGTCATTGAAAATGAAAAAGGAGAAACTATAACCAAACGAATCGAATCGGGATGGAGAATGTGCATTGACTATAGGAAACTAAACAAAGCTACCCGAAAAGATCATTTCCCTTTACCATTCATTGACCAGATGTTAGAACGATTAGCAAAACATTCTCATTTCTGCTATCTAGACGGTTACTCAGGTTTCTTTCAAATACCAATTCACCCTGATGACCAAGAAAAGACAACGTTCACGTGCCCTTTTGGTACCTTCGCTTATAGACGAATGCCGTTTGGCTTGTGTAATGCTCCTGCAACCTTCCAAAGGTGCATGATGGCAATATTCGCCGATTTTCTAGAAAACATCATGGAAGTATTTATGGATGACTTTTCCGTATGCGGACAAAGCTTTGAAGAATGCCTTGAAAACCTAGAAAGAGTTCTAGAGCGATGTGTAAAAGTAAACCTAGTACTTAATTGGGAAAAATGTCACTTTATGGTACAAGAAGGAATTGTTTTAGGACACATCATCTCGAACAGAGGAATTGAAGTAGACAAAGCTAAAATAGAGGTAATCGAAAATCTTCAACCCCCGAAAACTGTGAGAGAAGTACGAAGCTTCTTAGGACATGCCGGTTTCTACCGACGATTCATTAAAGACTTCTCTAAAATAACTAAATCTTTAACCGGGTTATTAATGAAAGATGCTGAATTCATATTCGACAATAAATGTTTAGAAGCATTTCAAACGCTTAAACAAGCTCTGATCTCCGCACCCATAATGCAGACACCAGATTGGAATGAACCATTCGAAATAATGTGTGATGCTAGTGATTACGCTGTAGGTGTTGTTTTAGGATAACGAAAGGATAAAAAGCTTCATGTTATATATTACCAAAGTAGAACTCTAGATGAAGCACAAATGAATTACGCCACAACCGAGAAAGAACTTCTAGCAGTAGTGTTTGCGCTAGATAAATTTCGTTCTTACTTGGTCGGAGCCAAAATAATCATCTACACTCACCATGCTGTTATCAAATACCTCTTAACGAAAAAAGATGTTAAACCTAGACTCCTAAGGTGGATCCTGTTGCTACAAGAGTTCGATTTGGAAATCAAAGACAAGAAAGGAACTGAAAACGTAGTAGCAAATCACCTCTCTAGACTTGAGAACCTTGAATCGGAAAGAACATCGATCAATGATGATTTCTCGTACGATAAACTTATAGCTACTTTGGAAGAAAATAAAGCTGATAAACAGGTAGAAACCACCTTAGCTATATCCGTTACACCGTGGTACGCTGACCTCGTCAATTATTTAGCTGCCGGAATAGTTCCACCTACCTTATCCTACCAGCAGAAGAAACGATTCTTCTATGACATAAAACACTATTACTGGGATGACCCTTTACTTTTTAAAAGAGGCCCCGATGGTATTTTCCGTCGGTGTATACCCGAAGAAGAGGTAGAAAATATAATCCAACACTGTCACTCCGCTCCTTATGGTGGACATGCAAGTACATCCAAGACCTGCTCAAAAATCCTACAAGCCGGTTTCTATTGGCCAAATATATGGAAGGATGTACATGCAGCTATTAAGAAATATGACAGATGTCAACGCACAGGAAACATATCTAGACGTAACGAGATGCCACAAAAGGGCATTTTGGAAGTAGAGATTTTCGACGTGTGGGGAATAGACTTCATGGGACCTTTTCCATCCTCTTTCGGTAACAAATACATACTCGTGGCAGTTGACTACGTATCGAAATGGATTGAAGCTATAGCTTCTCCAACAAACGACACACGAGTAATAACTAGACTCTTTAAGAATATAATATTTCCAAGGTTTGGTGTCCCAAGAATAGTAGTCAGTGATGGTGGATCGCATTTCATATCCAAGATACTCGAAAAACTACTACTTAAGTATGGCGTAAGGCATAGAGTAGCGACACCTTACCACCCTCAAACCAGTGGGCAAGTGGAGGTGTCTAACAGAGAAATCAAACAGATATTAGAGAAAACAGTCGCCACTTCAAGGAAAGACTGGTCATTGAAATTACCAGAAGCTTTATGGGCTTACCGAACTGCTTACAAAACTCCCATAGGGACAACCCCATTTAAGCTAATTTATGGAAAATCCTGTCACCTCCCGATAGAATTAGAACATAAAGCCTATTGGGCTATTAAAAATCTAAATTTAAACTATAAAGCCGCCGGCGAAAAGAGAATCCTTGATATAAGCGAATTAGAGGAACTCAGAAGAGACGCTTACGAAAATGCCAGAATCTACAAAGAAAGAACAAAACAATGGCATGACAAGCGCATATCAAGGAAAATCTTCAAACAAGGCGATACAGTCCTTTTATTTAACTCCAGACTAAAGTTATTCCCGGGAAAACTACGATCTAGATGGTCAGGTCCTTTTCAAATCACCAATGTTTTTCCCAGTGGAGCATTAGAAATTAAAGGCAAATCTATGGAACCATTTACCGTAAACGGGCAACGTCTAAAACATTATCACTATGCAGAAAACACTGAAGATTCGCAAGTCTTGCACTTAGACGAAATGCCTCAAGAACTTATAGATTATAATTGATAGTTTTTATGTCGAGCTTGCGACATTAAACAAAGCGCTTAGTGGGAGACAACCCACAAATATTTTATTTTCTTCTATTATTATTTTTCTATTTCTTCCTTAATTATTCTTTTAATTTTTGTTTAGTATTCATTCTTAATTTATTTTTATTTATTAAAAACTTTTCTCTTCTTCTTTCGGCATTTGGCCAAATCCTGATTAAAACTCTTGTTTTTCTTTTCTCTAGCTAACACTAACCTGATGGGACAAATTGATCGTATGGGTATCAAATTCAGAGGAACAACTCAGAAACAAAAGTTTGAGGAACTAGCCACGAGAGAGATGCTACCTAGTCTGTATGCTGATGACTGGGCAATGACTGCCCTTGGACTAAGACAAAGTGTCCTGTATTTGCTGAATCAGATAGGGTGGGAAACCGCTCCTATTCGTAGATAATTTGTCACTTACCGGAGACTGACTCTAGAATTCCTTAGTTCTCTGATCTATCTACCCAGCCATGGGAAAGGAATAAGCAGAGGTTTCATCCAGTTCAGAATGTTTAACATGGAGTACCAATTTAATATTCAAGACTTTACCAACCTTTTAGGTTTCCCTACATCCTTTGACACATTCACAGTGAGCCAAGAAGAACTTTTTGAATATAGAGAACTTGAACACTTTTGGGGTAACTTGACTGGAAATGACGATCCCGAGGAACATGAGTTTCTCTCTGGAAACATACATAACCCGGTCTTCCGTTATTTCCATAAGATCCTGACCCACACCTTATTTGGGAAGAAACCAAACAGTACCACAGTTTCACGTGATGAACTCTTCATCATATTTTGTGCTTCCCAGAACCGTCCAGTAAACGGTGCCACTTTTATGTTGGCAAATTTAGACCACCTTATCCAAGATGAACGAGCACCAATTCGAATAGGCGGTTTGATAACCATGATTGGTAATGCTATCGGATTACGTCAGCCTATGCTTGACTTAAGCCCTTTTTGTGGCATTACTACTATGAGTATACCCTTCCTCTTCAACACTATGTTTATAGCAAACCTAGGATCTGACGAGTTTGAGCTTATAATTAATAACCAAATTCTTTGCCTATTCACCATGCCCGATCCTAGGACTAGTGTTCATAACCGCAATAATTGGCTCTACAATCTGAACGAAACCGCCTCTCCTGCTAGATCCACTAAATCCATCCAAGACTATGAGATTTGTGATGACCAGATTCCTTATGCTGAATCAGACCCTCGGACACCATCTGGTTATTATGATATTGATCCTCCTCCTCAACCTGTTCAGACCGAAGAATCGGCAATACCCGACCTTAGACATCATATGCCCGGAACTGATTATAACACCGCCATTGAAGCTTTGATGTCAGAACAAGACGCCCTCAGAGAAGAGTTCACTAGCATGAGACACGAATTTCTGGGATACATGAACAGTATGACAAATCAGTTTCACGAGTTGCTATACCGTGTTAACTCCTTTGCTTCTCCGGCCAGAGATCGTGCAGATGGATAGAAGTCGTTTTTCTTAGTTATCTAGTTTTAGTTAGTTTTATTATTTAATGTTATTTCAAATTATATTCGTATTTGTTTCTCTTTCGCATTTTTGTTTTTCTCTATTGTTACATTATGATTATTTTATGAAGCTATTGAATTATCCTATTTTATTATGAATTATGCAATATCTATCAAAAAATGCTCTCTACTGTTGCTGCCTACATAAATTATTAACAATATAATACATTTATGCACTATTATACAAAGTAGAATAGCATGCAGGAAAATTAATCAGCAAAATAAAATAATCTGAAGCAAAACAAAATAAATAAAAAAATAAATTACCAAAATTATTCTGAAGAACGCTAGCAGAACCATGCCAAAAAGACTGTGTGACGAGCGTCACACATTCTATCACGGACGTCACACAAAGTGCGTGTGACGCCCGTCATGCCCCTGTAACGAGCGTAACGCCATGTTAACGTTACAAAGCCGTTGGAGACGAACGTTACAACCCTACAACTTTTTACCTTCCCCATTTATTCACATTTACCCACATTTATTCACTTTTCAACCACTCCCTTTCCAACATCAAAATTTTTCCCTATAAATACCCACCATACCTTTCTTCCTACATCACAACTATTCTATACAATCAAATATATTTTCTTTTCTTTCCTAATTACTTCTTCCAACTCATTCATCAGTATGGCGGGAAATCAAAATTTCGGAAATATCATCTTCCGATCCGAAGATGATAATTATCAAAGGGAGCAATTCGAGCGTTTCCAACAACGAGGTGTCACCTCTACCAGGTATCCTGATTCAACTTGTTTACAACAATTAGGATTACTTCAAGGTATCGAGTGGATGCTCCGCCTTGCCAATCTAACCTTTCTATGCACGCATAATCAACCCACATACCCATCCCTAACCTTAGAATTCTTAAGTTCATATGCGTACAACACTCCCACCGGTGAGGACGAATTCTTAACCGGTACCGCAACCTTCCGTATGTTCAATACCGAGTACTCCCTATCCCAAAATCAATTGAGTACCATGCTACAATTCCCCATAGAAGGTCAAGTTTACCCCAGAATCCCTCCAAACCTAAACTGGAACACAGTTGCCGCTTTCGACCTCTTTAGGAAAATATCCGGTGTAGATGCCAACAACTGGGAAGAGCTCCTTGTTTCCCATATACATAACCCAACTATCCGGTACTTTATCCGCATCCTACAAAACACAGTTTTTGGAAGACCGAACAACAACAAGGTCAACGCAAAGGAACTATTCTTCCTCGAATGCGTCTTCGAACCGAATGCTAAGGTAAACGCCGCCTCCTTCCTATTTCATCATATCCGCACCTTATGTGCTAGAGGCCGTCAACCTTTTGTAATTGGTGGATTAATCACCACCATAGCACTTGGCTTAAACCTAGGGGACCGACTCCAAACTTTAGAATCTTTACCTCCCCTCTTTATGGATATAAGCTACTGTCGGTCCAGCCGCCTAATAAAGAACCGAGTAGGCGGAAAATATTACCTTATGGTGAATAACCAGGCAGTCCCAAGCGTTGTTCTACCCAACATTGCCTTAACCGATGTCACCAATCCCAACCGCCACCTCTATGATCTGAATGCTCCCGAAGCTACCGAGCCTTCACATACAAACCCGTCTGCAGACGAGTTCGAAGAAATGGAGCAAGGTGATAACGCTCCTGCACAACAATCAGTCCCGCTCAACCCTTCCGATACTACAGCTGTCCCATCCTCCCGACGTCGTCGACGAAGAAGGCCTGCAACCAACGACGACATCATGGATGCTATTGATGGTATGCAAACACAGAATCTCGAAATGATGCAAATGATGCGCCAAATGCAACAACAACAGGAAGAGAGGAATGCCATAACCGACCAGCAGTTCACTGATTTGCTTAGCAGGTTCGACAACTTAGACGTACATCAAAGATCACCAGGTCCAAGAACACGAGGCGGCAGGCAACCTTAACTTTAGTTTTTTCCTTTCTTTTCCTTCAAACATTAAGGACAATGTTTCATTCAAGAATGGGGGGGAAAACCATGTTCTTTCTATCCTCGTTTTTCTTTTTCAAGTATGTATCTTTCTTTTCATTGTTATTTCCCTTATAAAAATATATATATATATATATATATATATATATATATATATATATATATATATATATAATAAAATAATATTTCTTATAATATAGATTTATTTTAAGTTAAGTCCCAAATGTGAAAACTTTCTATTATCTATTCCCCTCAATTTTCATGAGCCATAACAAAAAATTCAACACACTTAATAAGTATAAAAGTCGCTTATTTTATAAAACTTGAGTGAAATCAAGACAAAAATTATTACCATAACAACGCTCTAAGAACCTCAACATGTTAGATCAGGATAAGTACCTATTATACCAATCCCTTGAACTTTTAGTTTTATAGTAACCCCGAGTAGTTTATACGAGAAGTCAGCACCATCTTAATAGCAAACTACGTGGAGAGCCGATGAATATAAGTGAATGACTCCCAAAGTAACATAAATATATATATATATATATATATATATATATATATATATATATATATATATATATATATATATATATATATATATATATATATATATATATATATATATATATATATATATATATCAGGAAATGCACTAATTAAGTTAGGTGATCCTTACCAGATCATTTAATCTAAAGGTTGCAGATCATACAAAAGCATAATATGAAAGATCCATTATGAGTTGGTTCAGCAGGTATCTGGTACTGAACTTGGTAGGGCGGACTACGGTCCGATCCCCCGCAATTTGCAATGGACTGAATAACGAAGTTATCCGACTTATGTACCAGAACTTCTAGCTAAAAGGGGATCAGAATCACTAACCGGTTACTCCACTATGTGCGCGAAAAGATAAAGGGCTTAATGTGATTTCGCTAGAATGAAAACGGGTGAAATAAGAGTAAAGGAACTAGGATAGCTATAATAGCATTACTCGAACTGGTTTGCATAAGGTGGGGTTATCTGAGGTTGTGACGGTGGTTGTTGATGTCAAGATTAAACTCAAGTTACTTCTAAACAAGGTTTACAGGCAACCTAGTACGAATTGATGTGTGTTTTGAAATTTCATCTGGCTAAAATTTTTAAAACAAGTTCTATACTGTATTTTGCTTGAGGACAAGCAAAGATCTAAGTATGAGGGAGTTTGATAACATGAAATAGTATCACACTCTAGGACTCAATTTAATTAAATTATATTATTATTTACTTCAATTTATTTCGTTTTATTAGATATTACGCGATATTTTCTTTCTATTTATCTCAGGTGGTTTATTTGAAGCACAAGTAAAAAAGGAAGAAAAGGAGGTGCAAAAAGGAATGAAAAGAAGCAAATATCAAAAGCCAAAGCCCAGCCCAAAAAGCACAGGCGCTGTGCCTGTGACGAGCGTCACAAAGGTTGTGACGAGCGTCACAAAGGCTGTGACGAGCGTCACGCTTTGCACGCTTGTGTGACGAGCGTCACACATGGTGTGACGGACGTCACACCATTCCCCTATATTTTTGGCTTCAGAGACGTTGAGTCCTATTTGCACGCCTAACCATTCGCCACGTGAAGACCTTTGACGCGGATTACTTTTGGAAACCGTTACAGAAAGTACCAGTATAAATATCAACTTTGCAAACCCTGCAGAGGTTCCACGCTTTTTCCAGACTTCTTCGCCGTTTTCGCTTTTTCGCATTTTTTCTTTTCCAGCAGTACAAGCACATTTTTTACAGCATTGCTTTTACGATTTTTATATTGTTTCCCTTGGAATTTCTATTTTCCTTTTCAGCACTTAGTTAATTCTTTTTCGCACAATAGTTTTTACACCGGAAACTATTGTGTACCTTTTACCGGATCTAACCTTACGTTAGAATCTAGTTTTTTTATTCCTTCACTTTTATTTTTCTGCCTGATTGAAGAATTCAAGAACAGATCCAACCGGTCTGTGGTGGAGTGTTCAAGACTGCTATTTAATTTCTCAGGTTCTTTAATTATTGTTTGAATTTATATATGCCCTGTTTTACTGTTTATTTATATTATTTGCCTGAGATGAATCTGTTTATGCTTGAGAATTATTTAAGTCTGTTTAGCATGTCTGGCTGATTTACTTAGGTATCGGTATGTAAAGTAAGCGGAATGAAGGAATCAAAACCAAATTGGTTTAATTAAGTTTAAAATTAAAATCACTCTTTTTACGGTCTCAATTTACAGGTTTAATAACAAGGTTTTTGTACGAAAGTAAAAGACATAAAGAAGTTAAAAGCAATAGAACGAGAGTTTGAGTTTTTGACTGGACAGTGTAAATTGGACATTAATTCTAGATCAGGGCGAGAGCAATTTTTAGAGTTAATTAAATTCTAATCTTTTTCAAAAAGTATTTTTAAAGATTGAATGTGAGGACGAGAGTTAAGCATTTGGATTTAATTATATAACCTAAGTCAACAGAGCGAGAGTTTGAGATAAGGGTGTTTAAACGATTAGTGTTTTCTTAAAAAGAGTTTCTACGGATTCTATTGTTTTCAAAAAGTGGTTTTTGACTTAACTATAAGTGACAGCTACGTTAATATAAAATCATAGTTTATTCAACAGAGCGAGAGTTTGAGATAAGACTTTTAATCAATAGTGTCAACTGAAAAGATTTATTTTAAAACCAAGAAACCAACGAAGAATTGATTCCCTAATTACGACGAACTACATACCGATATCCGCTTATTAGATATTTATTTTAGATCTTATTTTAGTTTTAGCTTTTCCCCCAACCAATCAAAGTATTACCTTCCTTAGCTTTACGAAGTAACCTTAGATAACGGTATATCGATTCATAAGTCCCTGTGGGATCGATATCTTTTAAAACTACGCGATAGAACTGTGCACTTGCAGTTTGTACCCCAAATTCGACTCATAAAGTCGCAATCAAGACCCAAAGGAATCACAAAGGTTCATATTAAGCTCAGAGCATTCTCGTTCTCACTTCAAGGAGCTACAAAAGATTGGTTATATTATCTTGAGCTGAATCTGTCACAAGCTGGAATGAACTAAAAATAGTTTTCCTAGAAAGATTTTTCCCTACCTCAAGATTTGCTTCAATCATAAAATATATGTGATATTAGACAGGTTGACATGGAGCCTTTGCCGAATATTGGGGGAGATTCAAGCAGTTAATGTCGAGTTGTCCTCAACACCAGATTTTTGAACAATTTATAATTCAGTACTTCTATGAGGGATTACTATCAATGAATAGAAACATTTTAGATGCTTCTACTGGTGGGGCACTTGTTGATAAGACTCTAGTTTCTGCCAAAGCCTTGATTGAGAACATGCAACTCAAATCCCAACAGTTCACAACTAGAAACAATTATATGGTCCAAACAAACGATGTGAATGAGATTCAGGCTTCTTCTTCCAACAAGGCTCTAGAAGCCAGACCTGATGAGCTAACTTCTTTAGTGAAACAATTGGTAGTGGGTAAAGCTCAAACAACAAAGTTGTGTGGTATTTGTACTTCTCCTAAACACCTGACCGATACATGTGATATTCTGCAAGATGATTCGGTCACTAAGTTGCCTCAAGCATACAAAGCAGACATCTACAACCCACAAATAAACAACTAGTACATGTACAACAACACTCCTGACCTATCCACTAATAGGTATCATCCCAACTGGAGAAACCATCCAAACCTTAAGTATGGGAATTAATTGACACAACAACCTAGTCAATAATAGTTGATGCTACCGCTGCAACCACCCTAGAACACCCCACACTATGCACCTCCTGGACCTTCACTTGAGGACCTTGTCAAGAAAATGGATGTAAATAGTCTCTAATTTCAGCAGTGAACAACTTCTAGTATTCAGAACTTGCAGACCCAGATTGGACAACTTGCCACTTCAATGAATGTCATGCAGCAAGCTCAAGGATCAAACCAAATTCCTGCCCAAATAGTAGTGAATCCAAGAGGTTCTAATGTGAGTGAAATTTCTTTGACATCCAAAAAGAGTTTTGAACCAGCCCAACACTAGAAAAAACTAACAAAGTTGTTGAGCCCATACTTGAAGCCATACCTAAACTTGATTCTGATGTTGTGGTTGAAGCTGAAAAAGAGAAAGAGTATGTACCACCAATACCTTTCCCACGGAGAGTTGTGAGAACTAAAAAAATGGATGAGGAGGATAGGGATAAGGACTGCGAACATTTCACTTATTGATGTTATTAAGCCGGTTCCCAAATATGCAAAATTTCTGAAAGACTTAAACACTTACAAGAAGAGATTTAAGGGAAATGAGAAAGTTAATATGGGAAGAAATGTTTCAGCCCACACTTGTATTTGAAAAGTTCACAACTGAGAAAAATGTCTCATCTCTCACTCAGGTCATGCCACATAAGTGCAAAGATCCTGAGAATTTTGTTATTCCATGCACCATTGGGGATAGTAAATTTGAAAATTGCATGTTGGATTTAGGAGCTTCTATTAATGTTATGCATACTTCTGTTTATAATAATCTTGATCTTGGTCCTTTGCAGAGTACAAGTTTAACCATTCAGTTGGCAAACAGGAGCAATGTCCGCCCTGCTAGAGTAGTAGAAGATGTACTCGTTCAAGTTAATAACTTGATTTTTCCGGCAGGTCATTCATGAAAATAGCAAAAACAAAAATTGATGTTGATGATGGAACAATGTCCATGGAGTTTGGTGATATCATTGCTAAATTTAACATCTTTGATGCTATGAAACACCCCCTGAAAGAACATTATATTTTTCACATTGAATTTATTTCTAACATAGTTTATGATACTTATTCTGATTTGTTTCCAGTTGATTTCCTATCATTGTCTGACTTTGATGATACTTACTATTGTGATTCATGTACTGACACTAACCTTTGTTCAGTTTATACTGAGATTGAGGTTATCTTGCAGGTTGACATTTTTCCTACAGATGAAGTTGTTTATACAACTGAAGCTCTCGACATCCCGGCTGCCCCAACCAAACCATCCATTGAACACCCACTTTCTCTAAAACCTAAACCACTTCTTGAAGATTTATATTGTTCATCAAAGGTCCAATTTAAGCATGAAGAGAAATTATTTTAGGAACATAAGAAGGGAATTGGATGGACCTTGGTTGACGTTAGTGATATTAGCCCATCCATGAGTATGCAAAGGGTCTCACTTGAAGATGGAACAAAAGTAGTGAGGTAACCTCTTAATCCTTTTATTCTTGATATTATGAAAACTGAGATCATTTTCACGTTACCATTCGACACTTTTAATTATCGAAGATCCTTCTTTGATCATGGAAATAAAGACGAAGGCACCACTAAAAATTTCAAGAACAATGGACATTGCCCAATACTACTCCATGAGAGCCCCACTTTGGAAAAAGAGACTGTAGAAGAGGTCTCTTTGGTAAAGGTTGTTTATGCGATCATATATCCGTCTTGACTCATCGGGTGTGTTCTTTCATATCTCTCTTCTCTCTTATTTTATACTTATGTTCTTTCATTGAGGATAATGTGTGTCTTAAGTGTGTGTGTGTATGTGTGTGTGTGGGGGGGGATCATTTACTTGTGTGTTTTCTTATTTTTCATTTACTTACTTGTTTTATTTATTTATAATAAAAAAATGACATGCTTTTTCATTGGTTTTCGGGTTGCAAGTATTGTGTGAGTAATTTCTCTGTTTTATTGATTAAATACTTATGGTGTGATGTGATTGATTTGTTATGCATTCTTAATATGTTAAGTAGGACTAAATTATAAATTGTGCATCATTTATGGTAGATCATTTACCTTGTGAGATTTTGAGCCTAATAATGGATAACATTCCAAAATCCATCTTTTCCTTTCTTGTGTGTTTTACTCATGTTTGTTAGTCTCTAGAACATGATTTGAATCTGTTTGAAATTGTTTGATTACTTGTGCAAACTGGTAAGATAAAGTCAAGTTGTTTGTGTTTTCTTTTTTTATCCAATTAACCAAAAAGTCAACTCTGAATAATATCACCCTTGTTTGAAAACTCATTTGAGCCTAATTATCTGATTGTTTGTTTAAATTAAACTCATTACAAGCCTAAAGTCAAAAACAATGTTATCACCATATTCAAAGGGTTGAAGGAGTCTTGTTTGGAGTTGTGTGAGGTTGAATCATTATAGTTGTGATACTTAAGAAGTTGGTAGAAAAGAAAAAAATATAAAAAGAAAAAAGAAAAGAAGAAAAAAATGGAAAAAGAAAAGAAGGATGATAATACGTATTTCCTTTGGAAAAAAGAAAGAATAAAAAGAGAGAATAGAAGATAAATGGTTGCAATGTTGTTGTTTTAAAGTGAATGAATTTCTTGATAGTTCAACTCTCACAGTTTCATTCAATTTTCTTTTTACCATTTGAATTTTAGCCTAGTACCACTTAGGATTTATCTCACTCGTACCATGGCCAAGTTACAACCGAATAAAAGTCATTTTGATCTTTGTGTGCATGTAATTCAATTATGGATGTTAGAATATTTTCAAGCTTATGGTAGTGCTAATTTTCATGTTGTGTTTGAGTGTAAACAATCAACCTAAATACTTGAGAGTTGAGTGAATTTTATGTTGTGAAAATCTTGCTACTTATGATGTACTCCTTGGTAAACTATCATTTTATCTGCATTGACCGTCACAATTAGTTGCTCAATAACACCATATTCTTTAAGCTTAGAATTATAATTTTTCTTGCACTTTGTATCCTGAGAACTTTTGGAATTGCATGTTTTGTTTTGCTCTTGTTTTTCTGTTTAAAATTTTGAATTTCTAGTTTTGTTCGGAGTGCAAAAGTTCAAGTGTGGGGTAACTTAATCAGTGTATTTTTGATGCACCTTCTTCTACTATTGTATTTAGGAAAATCTATAGTTTATTCTATTATTTTTACTATCCTAGTATGTTTTTATATTTAAGTTCATTTTGGACTTTATTTTATTTTCGTACTTTATTTTCAGCTTAAATAATTATTTGATACCTTGTCAATATGCAGATCATAACTTGAGCTTCAATAATTGGATTGATGCGTTCTGATATATTTTGGAAAGCTAAGAGAAAGAGATACAAGTTTTGTGTTGAAGTTAAAAGCTAATTCGGAGTGAAATAGGGTCGAATAGTTTGTTGAAGTTCTTGACTTAATTAAAATAGTTAGTTTGAGCCGATTTTTGTAATTGTCGGGTCGGTTTCCATTAGAGCCTGAATTTCCCTTTTGTTATAAGAGAAAACTCGCAGCTATAGTAATATTATTCTGAATATTCACGAAAATTAGATTAGAGGTTTTGTACGAATTTATGGAGAACTAAATTTCACACGGTTGATCTACTGTATTCGGTTTCCGCCGATACTTTTAGGTTTTACATTTTCAATCTAATTTCTTTTCTCTTTCAATATTCTTCTATATATTTTATATGATTAATTCGAATTATATAAATTCATATTGATTTATTCCGATTGATTTATGTTCTTTGATCTGTATCACGTTTTAGCACTGCTTTACCATTAAATTGCGTATGTTGAATCACGTTTGCTTAATTCGTGAGTGTTGAATCTGTTTGCTTCATTCAGATAATAGAAGTGTAAAACACATAATGTCAATTTCGCTTGTTAATTGATAATGTAATCGAAAGGGGATTAGAATCCACTTAGGATTTTGAATTTATAATTACTTATAATAAGTTGGGAAACTAAACAGTAGGTTGACTCGTTTTAACTTATTTCATAATCACTTATTCTCAATCGAATTTAAAACTCCCTAGTTCGTTTTCTTATTTGGTTAATCTTGCCAAGAATCCTTGCGATACGACTCGAGGTGTCGTTTCCTTAACTAAAGTTTTATTTACTCATTTTTGACCCGTGTGCGGCAGTGAATCACCTTACATCACAAATAAAACAAAATTAAACAAGTCCGAAATGCCATGAAAAAAAGGACTAAAGTGTGGTACATGAGCTCTACAAAAACATCAAACAACTTACATTCATCATCATAATTTTATAAGAAAATTAACAAGAAAAAGAGAAATTGGATCAAGAGGAATACTCGTGCTAACATATCATAAACCTTCATCCATATAACATGATCACAAACTCATTTTCTAATTGAAATCGATACATCATAACAATACACAAACCATGACATTAGCATACATCCATACATGCCAATTTGGGGCCACAAGCACACCAATGCAGACTCAGTTGGAAAGAAAATTCTCATTCAAAAACCCACAAATCCAGGGATTGCAAAAAAGTCCTAACAACTTTTTTCCTCACACGATTGCAAAAAATTTCTCACATACCTCATTCATTCGTTTCACAAGCTTATATAAGCATTATCATTGTTTCATTTAAGGGATGATGAAAAAACAGAAAACTCTGCATAAAAAGAATCAGAAAGGGATGGTGTACAAATTGCGCAAAGCCTTATAGGGACTGAAACAAGCTCCTAGAGCTTGAAATCTGAAAATTGATTAAGTTTTTAAGCTTAAAGGATTCATAAAATGTGAGATAGAGTATGTTGTTTATGTTCAACATACAACTGTTAGCAATATGATTCTGGTGTGTCTCTATGTTACTGACATATTGCTAATAGGGAGTTGCTCATATGAGATAGCTAAGTTCAAGAAGGTGTTGATGAATGAGTTTGAGATGACTGATTTAGAAAATATGGTATATTTTTTAGGGATGAAGATTATGTACTATGATAAGAGTATAATCTTGCATAAACTGAAGTATGAACTTGAGCTTCTAAAGAGATTTGAGGTAATAAATTGCATGACTGCAATCAAACCTGATGAAATAAATCACAAGTTGGATTTTGATGTTAAGGCTGATGATGTGGATGCTATGACTTTTAAATCGTTGGTCATTGAGATATATCTATACCTAACATCTGATATGCAGTTAAAATGATGAGTAGGTTTATGAACAAACCAAAGTTGTCACATTACCAAACTGCTGTCAGGATACTGAGGTATATTAGGGGGCTCTGAAGTATATAATTTTGTATTATTTGACAGTCAACTTTATTTATTGATATAAAAAAAGTGTTAAATTGGATCTGTAGGCCATTTGTATTATTTGAAGGTTAAATTTATTTATTGATACAAAAAAGTCTTAAAATGGATCATTTGTTATATTTAAAGACCCAATTTTTTTTAAAATTTATTTAGAAAAGTTAGAATGTAGAAGAATTTTATATGACAATGTTGAATATCAATTAATCGAATAAACTGATATGATTTTATTGATAAATCGATTAAACCGAACTCAAACAAACTGATTGAACATTCCGTCGAAATTGAACCTGACAAATGCATCAATAGTTTTGCCCAATTTGATATATTGAGTCTGAATCCAACCAAATCGACCGTTGTCCAGCACTAAATCGAGGTAATTGCAAATGATATATACGTGTGATAAGAGTTGTTTTGTACAAAATATTTATAACATGTTTGCAGAGAATTGAATAAACGTGCGTTGGTTCCACGTTGAATGTACTTGTAGCTTTCTTTTGTTTGACTATTAATTTGGTACTATGTTCGTTTGAATATTAGCATGTGTATTCTAAAGTTTACGACATTCATAGGTCGTTCATCAATCACTTTTGTTAGACTTGAATTACTTGATGCAATTGAATTCTTTAAATAGAACAATATTATGCACACAGTTTACATTATCTTTTATCAATCAATATGAGCTTTTGTTAATTCTTTAGGATACATTGGTAATTTATAGAATAATCATAACTTTTTAAATAATGACGCACATATTCATAATTTGAATTTTTTTTTAAAATAATCAGGTTTTTCAAAAAAAAAATCCAAAATAACCAACTTTGGGAGAGGATGCGCCGGGGGAATTGGCGCACCCCCAAAAAAATTAGAGGAGGGGCCAGATGCATTGGCGCACATGCATTGGGCCTCCTAAAGGAGGCGCCAATGCTTGTGGCGCCTGCATGGCCCTCCTAAAGGAGGTGCCCATGCATCTGGCGCCTACATGGCCCTCCTAAAGGAGGCGCCAAGGACAATGGCGCCTTAGTGTATGTGTGTGCAAGGCGCCACTTTTTGTGGCGCCTGTGTGTGTGTCATGTATTGTCCAATTCATCTTCCACCTCTATAAATACCATCACCTTGCATACAATTATTTTCACTCAAATTCATCTCCTAGTCTAGTTCAACCATCAATTTCAATTTTCTTTGTTTCAACAATGTCTGCATATATTCAGAAACGAAATGCTGATGTAATATTTTCTGTCGTTGCGGCTCCGATACAGGTTCGACTTTGGAACACAGATACGTTTGAACGTCTTAATCGGACGTTGTATAGTTGGTTAGAGGGAGAAATTGGAGAGGGTGAACGGATTAGAAGAATACAATGACTTGTGTCCACGTTCAACCAAAACGGAGAAGTGCGTGAATGAGTGGATATTAAGACCGACCAAGACGCTCGTAGGATGATGTAGTACATGTTCAAAATTGTTTTGATGGTTGTAATCGCATAGTTTTTGTACTCTAGTTGTTTTAATTGTTTGTGTTATTTTTTATGAACAACTGTCTTTTCGTCACAGACGTCTACTATGAAGTAAAATTAATTTTCGATATATTGCAACAGAGGTACTTTGAAATAAATTTAACTTTCCATATATAGCAACAGAGGTACATCTGAATTTATTTGGTTGTGCTCGTTCCAACGCTAGGACAATTATTACGATTGTGACCTGGTTGACGGCATGAACTACATAGTCTAACCATTTTGTTCGCCGTATCCATTTCGGTTTGAGTCCGGGTGCTGTTAGGGCGACCCTTTTTCTTCCTTCGCATAACTTCGTTGTGCCAGACGATGTCCCCTTTATATTCTGGTCAATAATCCTCTTTTGCCACTACTGAAAAACTAATTTTATAAACATTTGAAAGACTGGCGACTTTGTAAACTTCAGATAGCAAGTAGGATGGATCCCTTCGAACCTTTGAGCACGCCGCTATGACATGGGAGCAGGGGGTACGAAAGGCTTGGAACCTTCCGCAGTCGCACCAACCTCTATCTAATTCGACTCTGTACTGTCCCATTGACATGCCCTCATTGTGATCCATGGACTCGGCAACACTAAACCAACCTTTTGTTCGGTCAAATACCGTAACCACGTGTGTGTTTGCTTTGGCAGCTTCATGTCTGATGAATTTCATTGAAGCATCACTGAACAACTGTCCAGATTGCAACACAGAACTCCATTTTAAGCGTCTGGTTTCAAACAACGCCCCTATTCTTTGTTTTAGGTGTGAAAAATTTGATCGCCGATTTATTGTAAACCGAGTCACCTCTGTGTCTCGAAAACAAAAACCGAACAACTGATGATCAAATATTTCACCTTCAACATGTGCACTGATCATATAATGTTGTGTGGAAGACATTGTGTTGAATGGAATTGAAACTGAATGCATTGCTTAGTTGTTCAACTGCACAGCATAAATAGTTGGCCAATGCATTGATAACTTGATAATTGTCTGTACAGACTTGACCATGCATGCAGTTGAAGGAATCCAACACGCAGAGAAAAGAGTGAAAAGAATACATGCAGTTGAAGGAATCTAGCACGCAGAGAAAAAAGTGAAAAGAATACTCAATAGCCAGGGAATCAAAGAATCTCTGAGTTATGTGCCCTAAGATTCCAAACCTAGGCGTCCATTCCCTAGGCGCCATAAAGTAACTGAGGTGCCAAAGGCTTGGGCGCCCCTTCTATCTAAGCCGCAATATTTGATGGATCCGCGCCAACTTGCTTCGTCATCGTATTCCCCACATCAATTCACCACCCAACACCAATGTGAACCCACCCAAACTCAACAACCAACCACACAACATCAACCGACCACATACACACAACAACGACACACCCAACATCGCAACTTGTTCATGCCAACCACCCAACAACGAACCATCCAACGTCGCAATCCATTCATACCACCCACCCAAACACAAAACCAAGAACCAAACCCCGCAACCACAACCGTTTATAGCCCAAATGATTCATATGGGTCACGTCATCGTAGCCCCCCACCAATTAACACCCAACCACTGTTTAACTATAGTACGGAACCCAATTCACCCAATTCACCCAACCCCAACGCCCTAACTACGATGACATGGGCACCGAACTCCATTACGGAAGCACCGTTGGCCAGAGCCCCTCCGGATATTGGGAGCAAATGATGACACATCTGTCAAATATCGTCGGAACTTCTGCCGGACCTTCCAACCAGCCATCGCTCGATCAGGTTAGCACCCAAAGACCACAAACACCTCAAGAAAATCGTGGGAGACCTCGGAGACAACCTAACGCACCGGGATGTGGAACTGGGGGACGTTATAATCGGGCGGGTCATTAGGTTTTTGGTCTTTCCAATGTAATCAATTATTATATATCTAATGAAGTTATTTTATTTTTATTTTTATTTATTATGTATTAAATAATAAATTTTAAATATTAAAAACAAAAAATATTTTAAAAAAATATAACTAAAAAATATTAAAATAGAAAAAAATAAAAAAAAATACTAGGAGGGGGTGTATGCGCCAGATGTGGTGGCGCATACACCCACCAAACAAAGGACACTAAGGCGCCATTGCCCTTGACGCCTCCTTTAGGAGGGTCATGCAGGCGCCACAAGCATTGGCGCCTCCTTTAGGAGACCCAATGCATGTGCGCCAATGCATCTGGTGCCTTCTCTAATTTTTTTGGGGGTGCGCCAACTCCTCCGACGCATCCTCTTTTAAAATTGGTTATTTTGGATTTCTTTTTGAAAAGATGGTTATTTTCGTATTTTTTTTGAAAAACTTAATTATTTAAAAAAAAATTTCATAATTTTCTACGATACTTTTTATTGCATATTGTATAGAGCGATGACAATGGACACAGTACTCTAACATAAATTCTAATAAAACTTGTGAAAGTAGAACTCATATACCACATAATGCATTACAGAATGTGATAACCACTTTTAATCTCATTGGCTGAATTTGTTTTACCGCAGTTGATAAATTACAAACTCAAAGCCTCTATAATGATAATTTAATTATTTCTCAAACTTTGGAATGTGTTGAACGAGTAAATTATTTTGGTTTGTCTTTGAATCCTAACGAAGAAGAACAATATAATAGTTCTAATACCCCATGTAGATCAGATGAAAAATCAGTGGCTCATGGAGAATGGTTTACATATGAGTTTTTTAATGATTTAAATGTTTTGATTTTAAACTTCCATTACAATTGGAAAGAAGGCATTTTCCTATTTGTCTTTTTTTTCTATGACAATTAATAATTAATAAAATTTAACGTTAACATTATCAAAAATATAAAATATAATAGTATATACTTAAGCTTGTCTTTACACATGCTATTAGAACAATAACGAGAATATAGATCGGAGTAGAGTGAAACACACAAAAATTATGTTCACCTAATCCGACCAAATGCTTACATTTGCGAATATAGAGTAGTTATAATTCTCTTTATTTAACTCTTGTGAAAATTGCATTGGATTCCAGTGTTACAAACCATATATATAGTACTAGATTTTAGTTTATCTAAACCCTAATCCCTAATTTTCCTTAACAAACCATTATCTCTACCCGTAATTATCTTAAGTTATAGTCTCAACAACTTATAATCATCTCAACAATCCATAATTATCTAAACAATTTGACTTATACTCTCAACAACTCATAGTTATCTCAACAATCCATAAATATCTCATTAATATGAGTCATATTCAATAATCTTCACTTTGATGAATTTCAAACCCCTATGAAGACTTCATGTTTAACGATTCATCCTGGAAATTAGAGAGGTACACCTTCTGCTTAACACCGAGAAACATGTAACAAGTTCAATAAATGTTTGCACTTGTCAATGGTGACTGGCTTGATCAACATATCAACTACATTCTTTTAAATGTAAACCTTTTGAAGTAATATATGTTTGGTCGCCAACAACTCCCTGATCTTGTGGAACCTCACATCAATATGTTTGGTTCTAGCATGATACACTTGATTGTTTTCCAAATAGATAACACTCTGACTATCACAATAAAACTGAAGGCAACCTTGCTCAACACCTAACTCTTTCACTAACCTTGTAAGCTACAACGCTTTCTTGGCAACTTCAGCTACTGCCATGTATTTTGCCTCAGTTTTAGCCATAGTTTGTAACATCTCGTATGATATATATCTAGAATAATATCATACAACTGTTATTAATTGGTACTGACACAACATAAGTGCCTAATGGCATCATTTACATACTTGATCAATTATACCAAATTAGCTACATATGGTACAAGATATGGAAAGTGCACAAAATGAAAATCTATGATCTAAATACAATACTCATCATTGTATAAGATTCACAGCGGAAAATCATAATAACTGCATCCTTGAAACATCAGTGCACAACTCTTCTTGTATATTAAACCTGCAACTAAAACCTGAAAAATAACAACAATATTGGGGTGAGATAATAATCTCAGTGAGTTCCCTTATCCTATGGATCCACTCGGCTCTACATGGTTTTATAATCAAATCCTAACTCGAGTCTTCATCTCTCGTTACTTATGTATCATGCACACAAGATAACTAAGACTCAAGTATCTAAGGGATATTCACAATGTATGGAAACATGTCACTTGAGTGCATCTACTCAACAAATCACTATTCAGATTTACGAAACATCAATCCCCAAACGGACTTACGTATAAGTCAGGCCCGATTCATGCATGCTCGTATGATTCGACTTTCGTGATGGATATCAGGTCCTCTATGAGTTCCAAACTCATTTCAAGCGACCGCCACCCGTATGGGACTCTAACCCACTTAGGGTATCTTTCACCGTATGAGACTCTAACCCACATAGGTGTCCACCTTTCCCCCATGTCCTCCATGGTTGGGACTCAATCCCAATTAAGGCATGAATCATTGGTGCCACATCCCCACTAACCGCTTTACATAAGCCTTTGAAGTGGTATGTGCATCATCAAAACTAATTCAGAATACGTGATTAATTCACAATAACAAATAGGACTTTTGGAGCAACGCTCCTCACCAAATTGGGCTTTTGGAACAAAAGTTCCTCACTAAAAATATCAAACAAATTCTCATGATATCACATCAATTCTCATGGCATCATAACATGATTCATTCTCATACATAAATCACACATGTTCCATACAAATCATATTGATTCGTTTACCACGTGAATACTTGTCCACGATACGCACCTTGTAACACCCCAAACTGCTTTCAAGATTACCGACTGACCCTACA
The DNA here is from genome assembly GCF_024323335.1 of Lathyrus oleraceus. Lineage (NCBI taxonomy): Eukaryota > Viridiplantae > Streptophyta > Magnoliopsida > Fabales > Fabaceae > Lathyrus > Lathyrus oleraceus. The sequence goes on from NC_066581.1 coordinate 279,013,229, forward strand.
AACCAACACGAGTCTTTTCAGCATGCTTTTTCCTCACTCAGATGCTTTCCAAGAAACTTCCCAGAAGGCCACCCATCCCAATACTACTCCAAGTCAAGCACGCTTAACTATGGAGTTCTTATTGGTCAGGCTACCGAAAAGAAGATGCATCTTGTTGGTATAGGTAGTACCAATTAATCCTTGCCTCAGGATCCCTCTCATTCCGATGTGAATTCAGTTTTTCCCCTAGAAGCTGCTAGGAGTGTCTCATTGTCATGCATCATGCATCGACAACCACTCCATCACCCTCGGATGTTACAAGTAACCACTCTTCGGCCTCTCCGACCTCGGGTGTTACATGCCCACCAACTTCCGCTTGGTTCGTCCCCGAACCACATCGTACTGGGAGAGGTTTTGGCTCTGATACCATTTGTAACACCCCAAACTGCTTTCAAGATTACCGACTGACCCTACAAACCAACACGGGTCTTTTCAACATGCTTTTTCCTCACTCACATGCTTTCCGAGAAACTTCCCAGAAGGTCACCCATCCCAATACTACTCCAAGTCAAGCATGCTTAACTATGGAGTTCTTATTGGTCAGACTACCGAAAAGAAGATGCATCTTGTTGGTATAGGTAGTACCAATTAATCCTTATAAGCCTTTATTCAACCATGCAGTCTCATACCTGCATAGCCTCAGGATCCCTCTCATTCCGATGTGAATTCGGTTTTTCCCCTAGAAGCTGCTAGGAGTGCCTCATTGTCATGCATCATGCATCGACAACCACTCCATCACCCTCGGATGTTACAAGTAACCACTCTTCGGCCTCTCCGACCTCGGGTGTTACACACCTAGGTACCATTGCGTCCAAGCATCACCGTACACTCATTTCCATAACCTAGATTATCTTTCTAAGTTATTAATAAAGTTATACTCCTAAGTTTCCTCACTAATCATCATATATTTTTAACCATTCATGCATACATACAATAATAATACTTAGTATACATCCTAGTACGATTCATAATATTCATAAGGTATACACAAAGTAATTATAACATGGTACAATAAACACAGTCAAGTTATTACACTCAATTAATTCATCAATCTATCCTAATCAAGATTTAAGTTAACATTAATTCATTGCATAAGTTTTCAAAAACAAAATCATTGGCCTAGTGGTTAGGTTTGTACCATACCAAGGGGATCCTGGGTTCGACCCTCATTGGTGGCATATTTTAATATATCATGGAATTAATTCATGTCAATTGATTGATCAGATAAATTGATTGAATGGGAGATTTCTTACAAAATTTCACTAAAAACACATCAACAACACTTTCAAAGTAACCACCATTTGCTCCCACTTAATTACCCAAAACATAATTACGATATCTCATCTCGATTTGAATAGTCGATACTCATTAAATCTTCATAAGAAAACTTGTTGATTCCTTGACCGCACATAATATTGACTACTCTTCTCTTATTATTCCTTCAACAAATGTGACAAACTTGTAATCCATCTATCAACAATCTCATCAACTTCACTTAATCTAATATTGTATGCTACAAGCCCTTACTCCAACTGTTTCACTTCTCTCATACTACTTCAATAAGATATCACCATTATCACATGATTGTCTTACTCCCATTCTTTTGAGTAACTATCTCTCTGATCCTTCTAATCTTGATTGAGCTCTTTCATCCATCTCCTTCTACTGCGTTACTCTAATTCCAACAATGGAACACCTGGGATTCCTAGGCACCACTTGTTAGCTAATCGTCTGCATAGAAGATCACGCTTATCCTCTAGAGTGTCCACCACCCAAAGCAGTACTAGGACCTCACTGACATCCATTAGTAGAACAAATTTCGCACTAACACACAAAGGTTTGGAATTAATTCATGTCAATTGATTGATCAAATAAATTGATTGAATGGGAGATTTCTTACAAAATTTCACTAAAAACACATCAACAACACTTTCAAAGCAACCTCCATTTGCTCCCACTTAATTCATCTGATATACCGTCCTACATCAACTGGTCACTTTTCTCCTAAAAACCACGACTTCCCTTCCTTGCACTAAGTTACCCAAAACATAATTACGATATCTCATCTCGATTTGAATAGTCGATACTCATTAAATCTTCATAAGAAAACTTGTTGATTCCTTGACCGCACACAATATTGACTACTCTTCTCTTATTATTCCTTCAACAAATGTGACAAACTTGTAATCCATCTATCAACAATCTCATCAACTTCACTTAATCTAATATTGTATGCTACAAGCCCTTACTCCAACTGTTTCACTTCTCTCATACTACTTCAATAAGATATCACCATTATCACATGATTGTCTTACTCCCATTCTTTTGAGTAACTATCTCTCTGATCCTTCTAATCTTGATTGAGCTCTTTCATCCATCTCCTTCTACTGCGTTACTCTAATTCCAACAATGGAACACCTGGGATTCCTAGGCACCACTTGTTAGCTAATCGTCTGCATAGAAGATCACGCTTATCCTCTAGAGTGTCCACCACCCAAAGCAGTACTAGGACCTCACTGACATCCATTAGTAGAACAAATTTCGCACTAACACACAAAGGTTTGGAATTAATTCATGTCAATTGATTGATCAAATAAATTGATTGAATGGGAGATTTCTTACAAAATTTCACTAAAAACACATCAACAACACTTTCAAAGCAACCGCCATTTGCTCCCACTTAATTCATCTGATATACCGTCCTACATCAACTGGTCACTTTTCTCCTAAAAACCACGACTTCCCTTCCTTGCACTAAGTTACCCAAAACATAATTACGATATCTCATCTCGATTTGAATAGTCGATACTCATTAAATCTTCATAAGAAAACTTGTTGATTCCTTGACCGCACACAATATTGACTACTCTTCTCTTATTATTCCTTCAACAAATGTGACAAACTTGTAATCCATCTATCAACAATCTCATCAACTTCACTTAATCTAATATTGTATGCTACAAGCCCTTACTCCAACTGTTTCACTTCTCTCATACTACTTCAATAAGATATCACCATTATCACATGATTGTCTTACTCCCATTCTTTTGAGTAACTATCTCTCTGATCCTTCTAATCTTGATTGAGCTCTTTCATCCATCTCCTTCTACTGCGTTACTCTAATTCCAACAATGGAACACCTGGGATTCCTAGGCACCACTTGTTAGCTAATCGTCTGCATAGAAGATCACGCTTATCCTCCAGAGTGTCCACCACCCAAAGCAGTACTAGGACCTCACTGACATCCATTAGTAGAACAAATTTCGCACTAACACACAAAGGTTTGGAATTAATTCATGTCAATTGATTGATCAAATAAATTGATTGAATGGGAGATTTCTTACAAAATTTCACTAAAAACACATCAACAACACTTTCAAAGCAACCGCCATTTGCTCCCACTTAATTCATCTGATATACCGTCCTACATCAACTGGTCACTTTTCTCCTGAAAACCACGACTTCCCTTCCTTGCACTAAGTTACCCAAAACATAATTACGATATCTCATCTCGATTTGAATAGTCGATACTCATTAAATCTTCATAAGAAAACTTGTTGATTCCTTGACCGCACACAATATTGACTACTCTTCTCTTATTATTCCTTCAACAAATGTGACAAACTTGTAATCCATCTATCAACAATCTCATCAACTTCACTTAATCTAATATTGTATGCTACAAGCCCTTACTCCAACTGTTTCACTTCTCTCATACTACTTCAATAAGATATCACCATTATCACATGATTGTCTTACTCCCATTCTTTTGAGTAACTATCTCTCTGATCCTTCTAATCTTGATTGAGCTCTTTCATCCATCTCCTTCTACAGCGTTACTCTAATTCCAACAATGGAACACCTGGGATTCCTAGGCACCACTTGTTAGCTAATCGTCTGCATAGAAGATCACGCTTATCCTCCAGAGTGTCCACCACCCAAAGCAGTACTAGGACCTCACTGACATCCATTAGTAGAACAAATTTCGCACTAACACACAAAGGTTTAGAATATGACCAACATCCTCCATAAGATATATATATATATATATATATATATATATATATATATATATATATATATACACACACACACAGTAGCCACGTGACTACAACCATAAAAGTGTACGACATTTAGATTTATTCTGTGCTCGAATGAACTTATCCAAATTAGCTTGACAATATCCAAGTCTTGTTACTATATTCCATATCAAATCCTCTTATAGGGTCATGATTCATTCAAGGTTTCTTCTAACACAGGATCTCGACCAATAATAAAATAACACCATTAAGGAACTTCAATTCATTAATGAGACACCACTTCCAAGAAACCTTAAGCAAACTAGACTGTAACTATGAGTTTCCATACTAGTCTCAGAGTCATACCACACTTCACACTTTCAGAAATAACATTCCACTTCTTATCTAGAACCCTTCATCTTAACATCTTGATTCATCTTTAATAATCTTAGCTCATACTCTTACTAATATACAACTTGAGTTACATGATTAACTTCAAAAATATCTGATCCTCGTTCCTCCTCGGAAATATAACTCATGAATCCTTCCAATAGGGTAGAGTATCATTGTACACATCCATTACCACTCTCATGGAGTCTACATCTAAGGCCATGAATCCGAATGAATTAACCAATGTCATAATATGACCAACCACTTTACACCTTACCAACATATACAATATACCTAACTAATGTCTTCCAAATCACCACTTAGTAGGTCTCTTCCAGCTCTGTTCCTTATAGTTATTCATAGTCATAATAATGGTACTTCCAAGACTTACTATTCAATAAGATATCACCATCAGCACAAGATTGTCTTACTCCCATTCTTATGAGTAACTATCTCTTTGATCCTCCTAATCTTGATTGAGCTCTTTCATCCATCTCTTTCTACTGCGCTACTCTAATTCCAACAATGGAACACTTGGGATTCCTAGGCACCACTTGTTAGCTAACTGTATGCATAGAAGATCACGCTTATCCTCCAGAGTGACCACCACCCAAAGTAGTACTACGACCTCACTGACATCCATTAGTAGAACAAATTTCTCAATGACACACAAAGGTTTAGAATATGACCAACATCCTCCATAATATATATATATATATATATATATATATATATATATATATATATATATATATATATATATATATATATATATATATATATATATATATATATATATATATATATATATATATATATATATATATATATATATATATATATATATATATATATATATATATATATATATATATATATATATATATATATATATATATATATATATATATATATATATATATATATATATATATATATATATATATATATATATATATATATATATATATATATATATATATATATATATATATATATATATATATATATATATATATATATATATATATATATATATATATATATATATATATATATATGAGCCACGCGACTACAACCATAAAAGTGTACGACATTCATATTTATTTTGTGCTCGAATGAACTTATCCAAATTAGTTTGATAATATCCAATTCTTTTTACTATATTCCATATCAAATCCTCTTATAGGGTCATGATTCATTCAAGGTTTCTGCTGACACATGATCTCGACCAATAATAAAATAACACCATTAAGGAACTTCAATTCATTAACGAGACACCACTTCCAAGAAACCTTAAGCAAACTAGACAATAACTATGAGTTTCCATACTAGTCTCAGAGTCACACCAAGCTTCACACTTTTAGAAATAACGTTGCACTTCTTATCTAGAACCCTTCATCTTAACGTCCTGATCCATCTTCAATAATCTTAGCTCATGTTCTTACTAATATACAACTTGAGTTACATGATTAACTTCAGGAATATTTGATCCTCGTTCCTCCTCGGAAATATAACTCATTAATACCTCCAATAGGGTAGAGTATCATCGTACACATCCATTACCACTCTCATGGAGTCTACATCTAAGGCCATGAATCCTAATGAATTAACCAATGCCATAATATGACCAACCACATTACACCTTACCAACATATACAATATACCTAATTAATCTCTTCCAGATCACCATTTAGTAGGTCTCTTCCAGCTCTGTTCCTTATAGTTATTCATAGTCATAATAGTGGTACTTCTAAGACTTAAAAAAACTGAGCATGGTTCACCAGGTTGGTTTCCCCAAACGTCTGATTCCATGATATCTCTACAGATGGCCAACTATGCAATTACACCTTCCAAAATTACAATTTCAAAACAGTCAATCTGACATGTGGTAACTTGTAACTCTATCCCCAACTTGCACATTCCTAACGGTACACCAATGCGATTTAGGATACATTTAGTTCCAACAAGGTGTGATTATCATACTTTGTGATCAACCAAATCCAAACATTACTCAGGAAGATGAACAACAACCTAGCTTTCAAATACCCACTCTTACCCTTGCAAACCACATGATACACATTTAAGGCGGGGCTCGAAATTACCACATACTTATTGACTTGAGTTCTCCTCTAAACCAATATATATTGAACACTTCACCACACATAAGATACTCACCTAGATGACCTTCTACTGACAACCTTTTCGTCTCCTTATAAGTTCATATGACATAGTTTATTTCACGTTCCACACTTAGCTCCGTATTCAAGCTTGGTTTGTCTTTCGTTGTCTAACATAAACTCAATTTCTCAGAACACAAGACTCATTACTCAACAAAGTGTGTATTACTTCGCATCCATCTCAAGACAAGGAATCCATTACACACACTTGTGACCATAATGCCGCCATCACATACTTCTCTTAATACCTAGGTTTAACTTTTTCCACTACACTCCTTCTAAAAATATCCACAAGTGAACGACCATCAACCATACACCCCTATCTTAGCCTCAATAAAATCCTTATGACTCCATAGTCTCCTTATCTGAAGTGTATTCCACTATAGTGGTTGTAATGCAAGATTTACACTGCTCTCAAACTCTACATTTGCTTCCTTTCTAAGGTAATCCTCTCAACTCCAATTACATAACCATTCTACTAGAATTCCTTAAATCCAACTTACTTGCTCTTCTCCTCAACCATATCTCCTACAACCAAAACTCACTGGAGCTTCCATTATTATATAATGTGTGTTCTCTCTCTCCCATACAAACTCTTATAATTGATCCTTAGGCAACTCAACATTCCATAATGGTCTCTTACTAACACTGAACCTCTGACGAGCTATGCTGAATCCGATCTCCCTTCTAAGACTGAATATACTTGATTTATCTTCTAGCCCCCATTTGGTCCATACCTATTTCACTTGGAACAGACAGCCATGTCCTCGAGTTTATCCTTAGACTTCACCACTACCTTAGGCTCCCAACAAAACAAAACTGAACGTCCTTATCTCTCAAGTTCTCAACCACTTGCAAGGTGCCATTCCAAACATATACTCCACGAAGTACTCTCGTTCTTCCAAGATACTCTAGTGACCTTAGAAATGGAAACACTGATGCACTATCTCACTTCTAGACCTTATGACATACGAGCAACATGTCCATACTTTCTTTTTCACCATATGGAATTTCTTATAATACTTATTCCATATCAGTGGGTACACTTATTCCATTAGAAAATTCACTTATTACTTAAAATTCTGACAAACTCATCCAATAGAATTCCTCAACTTTTCAACTCCATTAATACTGGAGAATTGCTTGAACAATACACTACCATTTAATCCCATAATACCCGAATCACAACTCCTCTAAAACTTCAACTGGGCTATCCGATTCTCCTTACTTTCTAACTCTTGGCTTGAGCCTACCCTCAAAGTACAAGTTCCAGCCACACTTCGGAGTCCTCGTGGTTTCTTGTAGATGTTTGATTGGCTGCATTTTGTGGTAAAACACTAGCTATACTCTGATGTCTTGACTGATGTCATGACATGCTTTGTAGATGTTTGATTGGCTGCACTTTGTGTTAAAACATCTAACTGTACTCTGATGTCTTGACTGATGTCATGACATACTTGAGTAGTATGCTGCAGGTTTAGCTAATACAGGATTTACTGAATGTCAAACTAGATGTTATGACATTCATCCCTGACAGCAGATACTGAGGTATAGAATAGTTGGTTGTCTGTTATAACTCAGTATTTATTTCAGTCTGTTTATTCAGGAGAATAACAGACCTGGCATAAGGCCTACTGTCTGAATGTCAAATTGGATGTTGTGACAGCATATACTGAATAATAGGCAGGTTGGTTTTTCTGCTTCAGTTCAGTATTTATTTCAGTATATTCTTCAGGAGGATAACAGACCTGGCATAAGGCCCATTGTGAAAATGTCAAACTGGATGTCTTGACATTTATTACTGTAAGCTGATACTGAAGTATAGACTGATTGGTCTTTTACAGTACAACATTTAGCACAGTCTGTTTTCAGGAAAATAACAGACTTAGCATATGGTATATGTTCTGGACGTCAAACTGAATGTTGTGACATTCATTCCTGATAGCATATGCTAAAGTGTAGGATGGTTAGTTTTTCTGTTTCAGTATTTTTCTCAGGCTATTCTTCAGGAGTCCAACAGCTAAGCTAAAATCCAGGAAACTAACAACTGAGCTACAATTGATGAACCTAACAAATAGCCTATTTGTTAGTACCCTAATATGTGGAAATTAGGTTAACTTGCTTAACCTTAATTTTAGGAAATACAAGTACAAGGCCCAAGTGCTGCAATATAAAAGGATGGCAATCCTTCTTTCAGATTTCGTGGGTTTTAGGCGTGAAGATTTTATTGGTCCATCATACTTCACTGTTGTTTTTTTGTGTGTGTCTTGTATTAGGTGTATCTTTTGAGCCAAGCAATTATCACCTAGATGATTGCATTGGACTAGGGTGTTCATTGAGTTGTAAGTGTTGTGTCACTCTAAGCTTTTAAGCGTGAGTGCTGTGTATCTTGATTAAAGGTGTTAAGCACAATCAAGAGTTGTTTGAAGTGTGACTTCACCATTAACTTTAATCTAATTAAAGGTTGTAATCACTGAGGTGATTGAGGGGGAGTGAGTAGGAACTCTGATCTTAGTGTAAGATTGAAATTGCATTGGGTAGGTATTAAGTGATAGGATTAAACAGTTGGTTTAAGGTCTGAATTAATACTATTAATAGTGGATTTCCTCCCTGGCTTGGTAGCCCCCAGACGTAGGTGTGTGTGACACCGAACTGGGTAAACAATTCCTTGTGTTATTTACTGCACTTACTTTTTAAGTTCTGCATAATTCTTGTTTGCGCAGAATTGGATGTCATAACATCCCGTGTGACATCGAAAGTCTGTTAACTAGAATTTCAATTGGCATCAGAGCAGGCACCCTGCCTGTTAATTTCTGGGTGAGATCTAGGGAAGTTACTTTCTAGTACCATGGACAAGGATGTAGGATACTCAAATAGACCACCCATGCTGGATGGTTCTAACTATGATGACTGGAAGCCTCGTATGATAGCCTTCTTGAGGTCTCTAGATAGCAAAGTCTGGAGAGCTGTCAACAAAGGATGGGAACATCCAACGAAGACAGGTAAAGATGGAGTCAGTATACAAATTCCTGAAGAAGAGTGGGACAAGGAGCAAGAGGCATTAGCCCTTGGAAATTCTAAGGCCTTGAATGCACTGTTCAATGGAATAAGTAAGAACATCTTCAGACTGGTGCATCACTGTGAGCTGGCTAAGGAAGTTTGGGATACCCTCAAGATAACTCATGAAGGTACCTCCAAGGTGAGGATGTCTAAACTTCAAATGCTGACCACCAAGTTTGAAAATCTGAGGATGAAAGAGGATGAGACTATTCATGACTTCCACATGAATATTCTTGAAATTGCCAACACTTCTGGTGGCTTAGGTGAGAAAATGGCTGAAGAGAAACTTGTAAGAAAGATTCTCAGATCATTGCCAAAGAGATTTGCCATCAAGGTCACAGCCATAGAAGAGGCTCAAGATATCAGCAATATGAAGGTTGATGAGCTTATTGGTTCTCTCCAAACTTTTGAAATGGGCTTGTGTGAGAATGTTGAAAAGAAGAACAAAAGCGTAGCTTTTGTATCAAATACTGAAGAGGATTCAGAATAAGGAAGTAATGGAGGTGATGAAAGCATATCATAAGCCATAGCAATGCTTGGGAGATAGTTCAACAAGTTCATAAAGAAGATTGATAAAAAAGGTAGACCAAATGTCAAGAACATCTCGTCTGACATCAGGAAAAGATCAACTTCCGAAGAAAAGTTCAACCAAGGCAATGGAATCCGGTTTCATGGATGTGAAGGTTTTGGACACGTTAGAGATGAATGTCCTACTTACCTCAAGATGCAGAAGAAGGGGCTATCTGTCACCTGGTCTGAAGGAGATTCTGAGAGTGAATATGAAGGAGAATATGCTAAACATGTCACTGCACTAACTAGTGTTTGTGCATATGATGATGACTCAAGTGGAGATGAACTGACTTTTAATGAACTTGTTGTATCATATAAAGAGCTATGTGTCAAAAGCGCAGAAGTGCGTGCCCAAGGAGAAAAGCAGAAGAACCTCATCAAGGAGCTGGAGGATGAGAAAAAGAAGCATTTGACAGTCATAGATGGTCTAAATGGTGAGATAACCTTGCTGACCTCCAAGCTAGATCAAATGACAAAATCCATCAGAATGCTAAATAAAGGAACGGATACATTGGAAGAGATCCTAAAGGTGGGACAGAAGTCAGGAGCCATGTCTGGTTTAGGCTTTGTGAAGAAATCCTCAGCTGAACTCAAACGCTCAAAGGCTGAAGTTCAGAAATTCAAGCAGAAGTCACAACCAATGTCTCAACATCATGGAACCAGGATGAGTAACCATCAGAAGAAGAAATTTCAGAGATGGAGATGTCACTAATGTGGTAGATTTGGTCGTATAAAAGCCTTCTGCTACAGGTTGCATGGTTATCCTAACCAAACCCCTCATGTCAGACCTAAGCATAAGGCATATAAGCACAATGCCCCCATCAAGAAACGACAATGGGTTGCTAGGTTAGCTCACACAGCTCTAAGGGCATCTACCAGAGAAGACTGGTACTTTGATAGTGGATGCTCAAGACATATGACTGGTATGGAGAATTTATTGGTGGATATACAACCTCACACTACCAGTTATGTGACCTTTGGTGATGGTGCTAAAGGAAAAATCAAAGGTGTGGGTACACTGGACAGCTCTGGAGTTCCAGAACTGAATAATGTGTTGTTAGTAAAAGGACTAACCGCTAATCTCATCAGCATAAGCCAGCTGTGTGATCAAGGGTTCTATGTTCAGTTCACTAAGGAGCTATGTGTTGTGACGAATGGAGATAATCAGGAAGTTATTAGAGGATCCAGATCCAAAGATAACTGCTATCTATGGGAACCTAAAGTCTCAAACTACTCCACAACTTGCTCCTCAGCCAAGGAAGAACAAGAGGTGAAGCTATGGCATAGACGTCTTGGTCATCTTCATTTAAGGGGAATGAAAAAGATCATATCCAAGGAAGCAGTTAGAGGAATCCCAAAGTTGCTTATTGATGAAGGAAGAGTCTATGGAGAATGCCAGGTTGGCAAGCAAACCAAGATGTCACATCCTAAGCTGGGACATCCTACAACATCCAAAACTCTGGAACTTTTGCACATGGACTTAATGGGACCTATGCAGGTTGAAAGTCTGGGTGGAAAGAGATATGCCTATGTGGTAGTTGATGACCATTCCAGATACACTGAGACAACATAAGTGCCTAATGGCATCATTTACATACTTGAACAATTATACCAAATTAGCTACGTATGGTACAAGATATGGAAAGTTCCAAAAATGAAAATCTAAGATCTAAATACAATACTCGTCATTGTACAAGATTCACAGCGGAAAATCACAATAACTGCATCCCTTGAAACATCGGTGCACAACACTTCTTGTATACTAAACCTGCAACCAAAACCTGAAAAATAACAACAATATTAGGGTGAGATAATAATCTAAGTGAGTTCCCCTTTTCCATGGGTCCACTTGGCTCTACATGGTTATCTAATCAAATGCTAACTCGAGTCTTCATCTCTCGTTACTTATGTATCATGCATACAAGATAACTAAGACTCAAGTATCTAAGGGATATTAGAAATGTATGGAAACATGTCACTTGAGTGCATCTACTCAACAAATCACTATTCGGATTCACGAAACATCAATCCCTGAACCGACTTACGTCTAAGCTAGGCCCGATTCATGCATGCTCGTATGATTCGACTTTTGCGGTGGATATCAGGTCCTCTATGAGTTCCAAACTCATATCAAGCGACCGTCACCCGTATGGGACTCTAACCCACTTAGGGTATCTTTCACTGTATGGGACTCTAACCCACTTAGGTATCCATCTTTCCCCCATGTCCTCCATGGTTGGGGCTCAAACCCAATTAAGGCACGAATCATTGGTGCCACATCCCTACTTACCTCTTTACCTAATCCTTTGAAGTGGTATGTGCACCATCAAAACTAATTCCGAATACGTGATTAATTCACAATAACAAATAGGACTTTTGGAGCAACGCTCCTCACCAAAATAGTGCTTTTGGAACAAAAGTTCCTCACCAAAAATATCAAACAAATTCTCATGATATCATATCAATTCTCATGGCATCATAACATGATCCATTCTCATACATAAATCACACATGTTCCATACAAAGCATATTGATTCGTTTACCACGTGAATACTTGTCCACGATACACACCTAGGTACCATTGCGTCCAAGCATCACCGTATACTCATTTCCATAACCTAGATTATCTTTCTAAGTTATTAATCAAGTTATATTCCTAAGGTTTCCTCACTAATCATTATATGTTTTTAACCATTCATGCATACATACAATAACAATACTTAATATACATCCTAGTATGATTCATAATATTCATAAGGTATACACAAAGTAATTATAACATGGTACAATAAACACAGTCAAGTTATTAAACTTAACTAATTCATCAATTTATCCTAATTAAGATTTAGGTTAACATTTATTCATTGCATAAGTATTCAACAATAAAGTCCTTGGCCTAGTGTTAAGGCTTGTACCATACCCATGAGGTCCCGGGTTCGACCTGCATTGGTGGCATATTTTAATTTATCAGTCCTGTCAAATTTTCATTCTCTTCAAAACAGAAAGTTTATGCAATCGATTGGTCCCAAACCATTTTTTCACACACGGAAACCTCATTTCTACTGCACATTTACAAGATTTCAACCTTCATAATGCTTATTTCATCCCTACCAACTAACCTCTTGTCATACACATAAAAATACATCAACAACACTTCCAAAGCAACCATCATATCATTAAATCACAAGAATCCAACAAATACCAAACACCCATAGAAGCATTATTAATGAAAATTCACATGATTCATGGAGAAACTCATCATAATATCATCTATCCTACTATCAATTCCATGGTTTATCAAACCCTAATTTATAAATCTAAAGTTCTACCTAGAAATCACCTTTAACACATGGAGATGGTGAAGATGATGAGTAGAAAATGGTGATGATGAGCTTCCATGGTTCTTCATGAGCTTTTCCTTTTTCTTCCTCCCTTCCTCTTCTTCTCTTCTTCCTCTTCCCCTCTTCCTCTTTCTTTCTTTTCTCTTCTCCCACTTTCTGATAACCCTCTCTCTTTCTCCAATCTTATCTCTTCCCCTTCTCTTACCACCACACAACATATATATATATAACATATAATTAATATATATTATAATATTAGGTAGTAATATAAAATATCTCAATTGATATTTTATCTTCCAGTACCAATTGACCAATTATTAATGTTACCAAAACTTCCTCTCTTGTACTTATTAATATTGTTTTGTCTCTTTTATTGATAATTAATCTCTTCAAAGTTCACTGGTTACTATATTGGTCCCAACTGACAACATTTAGAGCACATAGGAGCTCTAACTATTCCAATTGATAAAAGATAAAGTACATAGGAACTCAATTGGTCTCAACTGACAACTAATTGAACATTTAAGGGAATATGGTATATTGCATAGCTATTATGGATTGAACTGATGATTTTCAGCATATCAGTCCCCCGGTAAGAGTAAGGACATAACATGTTGTAGAATTCTTATAATCCAGATCACCTACATAGTCATAACCCAATGTTGCTTCCCTGACTTGGACATGAACTTGCACACTTGACTAACTACTTGTGTTAAATCCGGTCTACTGGAAATTATAGCACACATCAAACAACCAACTATAGTGGAATAAGGAATCTTAGACATAACTTGATTCTCTGAGTCTGTCTTCGAACATTGTTCCAAAGAGAGCTTAAAATGATTAGCCAATGAAGTACTCATAGGCTTTTCTTTTCTCATGTCAAATCTGCTCAAAACACCTTCAACTCATTTGTTGAGACAACCATAGGTTTTTTAGCTCTTATTTCCCTGTGAATTTCCATCCTAAGAATCTTCTTGCAGCACCCAAATCCTTCATATCAAACTCATTATCCAACTTTATCTTCCACCCATTTACATCATGCAAATGTTTAGCAGCAATCAACATAAAATAACAGGAAAGTAAAAGAGCCATCATTAAGGCTCCTCGCATAAACATAACAATCATAATCATACCTTTTGTATCCAATCTGGAGGATGTATGAATTAAAGTGCTTGAACCAATGCCTTGGAGATTGCTTTAAGTCATACAAATACCTCTTCAATTTGAAAACAAGTGTTCCATGTCCAGTAGCGATCAATCCCTCTAGTTGCTCCATGTAGATTTTCTCCTCTAGATTACCACCAAGGAAAGCTATTTTCACACCCATATGCTCTAAATTCATATTCTTGCTGGCTACCAGGGCCAATACTGCTCTGATAGAAGTGTGTCTAACGACCGCACTGAAAATATCATGATAACCAATCTCCTTCTGCTGTGAATACCCCTTTGTAATTAGGAGAGCCTTGATCTTTTACCCTTCTATTTTTGTTACTGGTGGCTTTTTCTTATACACTCACTTGCAACCAATAGCTCCATTTCGTTGTGGAAGTTAAATAAGATCCCACATATCATTCTTTTGCAAGGACTTCATTTCCTCCACCATAACACACATCCACTTATTTTTCTCCTGGATATCCATAGTGTAAGATCCCAATTTTTGCCCTAAGATCCCTCATGATATCTCATCATATGCATTAGCATTAGGATCACACCTTGGCATCCTCCTTACCCCTCATTCATTGGGTTTGCATTGGGAGAGATCACCAAGCATAATTTGATTGTATCATACTTTATTTTTCATTATTCACTAACCAAAATACCAAAAATATGTCAATGTATAGTTTGTTGCTTTTGTAGGTAGTATGTATGCTCACCTATGCTCTATCAAGCTCATATATAGGGTTTAATCCCCTCAATGCAAGGAGTTCAATCAAGAATTGGTTCACATTGACTCTAAGCATCATATATGGATCCCCATGATCTTCACATGTTATTTTGATTAATAAATTATCAAGAGTTTGGAGTTTATTTGCCTTGGAAACCCTAATTCACCTGGGTATCTTGTGTGACTTCTCCAACAAGTTTCTTCAACCATTGATCAAATATTTCAAGAGATACTTCACATTACATCATATTATTCATATATGATCCTCCATGAGTCCCAAAAGTTAAGAGAATGTCAAGCTAGCAAGATGGTTCATGGTGGTTGACTAGAGAAAGTCAACTGGTCAAAACTGGGGTTCCCTAGACCCTATCTCCTACAATTTGTGTCATATGAAAATTATTCAAAGAGCAAAGTTACTAAAAGTGACATTAAAAATAACTTTCATGTTGAATTCTAGAGCTAGTTTTTCTTAGAAAGTCATTTTTATGGTGAAAGATTATAGGTCATCTTGTCTGAACCCTAGTTTGGAGGTCAACTTCCCAAAACCATAACTTTCTCAATTTTTATGATATGAAAGCCATTAAAATTTAATGATCAAATTTAAGATGTCTTCTTAAACTTCTATGTTTGGAGTAAGTTCAAATTCAACTTGAAAATTCACGTGCCAAGAGGAAACATTATAGGTCACTTTGGACCAATACCATTGAACAAGTGATTTTCCTCAACTTCTAAAATGCATAACTCCTTCATGCCAAATCCAAATAAGGTCAAATTTGTGACCAAATTGAAGCGGTTTGAAATAGATACAACTTTTATCAAGAAACGTTTCTCATTTGAAGTCCATAGAAAAAGTTATTCAAGGTGGAAGAAGTGAACATTTTACTTGGGACTTAGAATGTTTTCAAATATGATTGATTTCCCAAACTTCCATCTCAAAATTCATAATTATACAAGCTTCAAATGAAAAAGTGTTCAACATGAAAGTTGTTCCACTTGATCTTAACTTTCCAAAAAGTCTAAGATCGTCTCATTTGGCCAAAGTATGAGGTACTTGCACATGGGTGTAAGTTAAGGGACCATTTGGATAATTTCAACTTCCATTTTTTCACACACATTTGCATGGACTTCTAACATGAATTCAGCATGATGCACACTCAATTATGGATCATATCACATCATCTCATGGGCCTAACACACGCCCATGCAACCATGCAAGGGAGAATTTTAAAATTTGCCAAAATCGGAAGTGTGTGGAAATCAATCTGATGGCCTATAAATAAGACCCTCATTGCTCAGAATTAAAGACCTCATGCCCAAGCTTTGAACCTGCAATCTAAAACCCTCACCATTGAAGGATAAACTTGAATATTTTCTTTGAAAATCGAGTTTCAATTCTCCATCTGTTTTGAGATTGAAACTCCAAGAGTCCATCCCTTTCTTTGATCCATTTCCCTTCCATCAAGCATCTGAATCAAGGCCAAGCATAATTGAAAGCAAGATCGTGCCAATTTGAAGCTCCATTGAAGGTGGATTTTCAGAATTTTCATCTCTTCGATTCTCCCTCAATTCTTCGCTATTCTTGTTGATTTTTGGTTGTCTGAAGTCCTATCAATGTAGGCAAGAAGATTGAGTGGCTTTTAGGTCAAATTGAAGCAACTCAGTTCATGATCCTCAAAATTCAAATCCCTGTATCTTTTTATGTACTTGGAATTGGACAAAATTGAGGCCAGATTCGAGCTCCTGAGCATTTTTTCTTTAAACCCATGTCCTTGTTTTTCATTTTGGTGATGGTTGATGGTGGACCAGTCCGGTGAGGTCCACCGAAGAAGAAGGCCGGAGCCCTAGCTCTGGTGATGTGTTGTCATGCATCTCAGCCATATGATCCAACTGAATTGTTTTAATCTTGTGTGTTGCTTTTGATTACCACGTGTGTGGGACAGTTGACTGAAGCGCATGTGGAACGCGTGTTTCCATCCATCTGATCTGCCACCTCAATTAATAAGGGAAATCAGACGGCTCTCCTTTTTTTGAATTTATGAATATTTCATTTAATCCATTATTTTTAATTAATTCATATTAATTTCATTGTTAATCCAAAAAATATGGGACTTTCACAAAAAAAATCAAATATTTTTCTCTTTCATTTTCTGAATAAAACTTATTTTTTTGGATTAATTTTGTTATTTTTCATGAATTAATCATTTTTATGCATATTTTTAATTATTTAAAAATACTTCTGACTTTTCAAAAATTATAAAAAAAATTGTCTAAGGTCCTTTGACCTTGTTTGATCTAGGATAACTCTCTTGGCCATTTATTTGGTGTTTTGGAGAGGTTTTAGGTTTTTGATCAAACATAATTTAATTTAAATGCATTTCAATTTGATTTTTAATTGATTAATTATGTAGAAATTATGTTGAGCCATTTTTATTGACTTGTGAAGTTTGACTATGTGTTTGGGCCTTGGTCAATGTTGATTTGACTTTTGTTGGATTAAAATTATTGGATTTAGGGGATTAATGAAATGTATATTTCATCTCCCAAAATGAATGAATGATTTTAATTTGATAAAATTCCTCCCATGACCAATTTGTGTTTGTCTCATATCCCCTCTCTCTTCATCTTCAAACCCATTCTATCTCATCCTTTTCATTGACCAATGAAGTCTCAATATCCTAAGGCTAATTGATTCATCAATAACTTCATGTTAGATGAACCAATACAAGTATGGATAATATTAGGTCCATTCTTTGATCATTTTATTTTTGTGTGTGGTATGTTTTAGGAGTATGGTTCATTATACCATATCTCTAACATGCATTAACACCAAAATTTCTATTGCTCGACCTCAGATAGTTGTGACTTCTATATAAGTCCAATTACGATTGCTTAACATAGCGCTAAATTTTGACCCTAAAGGCATATCATTCTAGTAAGTGAGATTGTAAATCTCCCCCCTTTCATGGTATTGTGTGGAAACTTAGTCTTTTTTCCTTCCTTTGGAAGATGTCTTGGTTCAAGGATCCATGCTTGTGAATAGAGGGTTGAGTGTTCTCCAAAAAATGACTTAATAAATTGAAAAGCAAAACTCCACTAACTTTTAATCAACTAACATTTGACTAACTTTTATTATTATTGCTTTTAATTTTAAGTCATTTACCATTCCATTTGCCATTTTACATATCATTTAACTTGTTTATGTTTATGCCATTTTCACTTTGCTCACTTGAGCCATATATTGTGATTGTATATATTTGTTTGAGCATCTTGTTTGTGTTTGTGGTCTTAGGACCTTAAAATACCTAATAAACAACAAAAACCCTAAAAAATGTTTGTGTGGACTATTGGATCTGATCTGAGTCTTGGACTTAGAATTAGGCAATATTCCCTATGCAAAAGGACTTAGTCAATGCCAATATTTCTGAAACCAAGTGATTGTGATTTGAGCTTTCATCTGATACAAGTATTGGGATCCACTTGAGTTCATCTGTTATATGGTCTTGATGCAAATGTTACTTTGAACTTGTGTCTAATGCCTTATTTTGAGCCATTCAAGGAGTATGTCATCTAATACATGGGAAGATTAAGAAGAAGACTATGAAGTTGATAGCTTGGATGTGACTATCTTTATTCGATGCCTTGATCTTCATATTGCTACTTGCTTATTGATATTGCTTGATTTGAAGTCCAAAGAAAAAATGGGTTTCTATATGATATTCTTGTCTGTTGGATTGCGTCCCATTGGTCAGATCTTTTCAACTCTTAACTTTTAATTTTTGCTTAGGATTAGTCTCTTCATCTCCTCCCATTTCTTAAATTTCAAATCTCCCTCCCCCCCCCCCCCCCTTTCAAAATCTTCTTTGCTTGTGATTTCTAAACTTAGACCTTATTGCAAATTAGAAACTTTGGCCTTATACCATTGCATTTTTTACACTCTTTTCTTAATCAAACTTGTAAATAAGCTAAACAATATTGACTTAAAATTTCAAAAGACAAAAAGAACTAACACTCATTCAAACTCTTTTAGGCCCTTTGTGCCTCTTTTAAATTTAAAATTTTGTTAAAAGCAATTAACTCACTTTGAAATTGATACCACAAACTACGAGGTTTTGATCCCTCATTTTTATGTTGGAACGTAGGCACAAGTCCGAAGGTCTTGTCAAACACAAAAATATAATTAATGAATTCTTTTCTCATCCCCACACTCTATTTATTTGCAAACATCTTTTATACCAAAAACACATACACACATAAAAAAGGGCTCCCTATGAGTACCTAGGACACTTTGGGTGCTAACACCTTCCCTTTGTGTAACCAACCTCCTTACTTGTAATCTCTAGCATTTTATTAGTTTTGATTTGAAAACTTCTTATCTTTGGGTTTTGTTCGTACTTTTCCCTTTTCCTTAGGAAACAATAAAAGCGCTGTGGCGACTCTGATTTTATTGATGTTAAACTTATCCATAGCTTGATGGTCATGAATTTACCGCTACACATAGCCTCTCGAAAGATATAAGGGACTCCTTAATTGGTAAGAAGAGCATATGCTGCTAAGTCTTCAAACCCATATCTCACTAGAGGTGTAATACGACATGGCTTCCTGTCACGCACTATTGTATAGTCTTGTACTCCATATGAATCTTTCACGCCATCTAAATCTAAGCCTGATTCATCATGCTGTTGGGCTACAATATTCCTTGAACTCGGTAGTGACTCCTCAATGTCCACCTGAATCTTGTCTTGATTGGAATTTACTACCTCAATATCTTGCACTCCGGATTTGGCACAAGCAGTTAGTCAAATGCGCAAGTTCATGTACAACTCAGGGAAGTGTAGAGGTAAATTCATGATCGTCAAGCTATGGATAAGCAAGACATCAATAAAACCAGAGTCGCCACCGTGCTTTTATTGTTTCCAAGGGAAAAGGGAAAAGTACAAACAAAATCTAAGTAAGAAGTTTTCAAATCAAAACTAATAAAATGTCAGAGATTACAGGTAAGGGGGTTGGTTACACAGAGGGAGGGTGTTAGCACCCAAAGTGTCCTAGGTACTCTTGGGGAGCCCTTTTTTGTGTGCATATGTATTTTGTACCAAAGTGATGTTTACAAACAAATAGAATTGGGGGATGAGAAAAGAATTCATTAATTATATTTTTGTGTTTGACAAGACCTTCAGACTTGTGCCTACGTACCAACATAAAAATGAGGGATCAAAACCTCGTAGTTCGTGATACAAATTTCAAAGTGGATGCATTGCTTTTAATCAAAAATTAAGTTTGAAAGGAACAAAGGCCTAGAAAATGGTTTGAATGAGTTAGTTATTTTTGGTTTTTTGAAAGTTTAGGTCAAGTATAATTAAGTCTATTTACAAGTTTGATTAATAAAAGAAGTTTGAAAAAAGGCAATGGCATAAGGCCAAAGTTTCTAGTTTGCAAAGTGGTCAAAGTTTAGAACAAAACTAATTCAAACAAAGAAGATTTTTCAAAAGGAGGGAGAGATTTGAAATTAAATAAATGGGGAGGATATGAAGAGACTAATCCTATGTACAAAATTAAAAGTTAAGAGTTGAAAAGATCTGATCAATGGGTAGCAATCCAATAGACAAGAGTGTCTTATAGAAACCCCAAATTCCTTTGGATATTAGAATCAAGCAACAAACAATGCATACAATATTATCTTGAAGAGCAAGGCATCAAATAAAGATAGCCCCATCCAAGCCTTAGCGATTCCATAATCTCTTTCAAATTAGCCCATGTAGCTGATGAATTCCTCCAATCACAGGTTCAAAATAACAACTTCATAATGACCATGTTGCAGATGAACTCAAAGGGACCTTCAATGATGTAATAGATGAAGTTTAAATTTGCAAGCACTTGGTTACATGAAAGTTGATATTGGCCAAGTCCTTTATGTCACATTACGCGAAAAACCGGCGGGAAAACGAAACAACAGAGCCGCCACCGTGCGTTATTTATCCCAAAGGAGGGAAAGGAAACGCTCGAAGTAAACCTGGAAAGGACATGGTCTCGCGACCAGAGATTGATGGGATCGGGAGTCGGTTATGCGAAGGGAAGGTATTAGCACCCCTACGCATCCGTCGTACTCGACGGGATCCACGCTCAAAAAGAATAGAAAGAAGGTTGCTAAAAGACTGCTCACAAACATTGCACAAGAAGGAATACAACACAGATGGAAGACGGAAGAAGGACTCGGCAGGATGTCGCATCCTGGGCCTACATAGTTTGTCATGGACAAACATCAGAGTTAACGTAGTTCGGGGACAGGGGAAATGTGCTCGCTAGGATATCGCATCCTATGCATACGTATCTTCTCTAACCAGAGAAAGAATCAGAGCACTCGTAGCTCGGCTAACGCACGCCAAACAAAACGCTAAACAGAGACGCTGAGACGTCAAAGCAAACACACAACACCAACACGGGAAACCGACTGCCAATTGATGGACTTATGTCGGACTCCAACAAACAAACACACACAGGAAACCGACTGCCAATCGATGGACTTATGTCAGACTCCGAACAAAGAAACACAGATAGGAAACCGAATGCCAATCGCTGGACTTACATCAGACTCCAAGCACACACAAAGGGTTGAAAAAGAAAAAGGGAGCCCGGAGAAATCAGCTCATCTCCTGCCTACGTACCTCATCTGGTATGAGGATCAGGGCGACGTAGTTCCCCTTAACAGGGAAAGAACTTCTATCCTAACCAAAGACAAGGGAGAAAACAAGCTACTAGGGAGACTACGACTCGAGCCTAGAAGTTGTCATGCATACGATCCCTATGTTGAGGTCTCTATCCTAACTTGCACAGGAAGCAAGCTAGCCTAAACAATACAATATCAAACACAAGCACAAGAGAGCAAGCACACACACTATATGCAAACAAGTGGCTCATACAAGGCTAGGCTTTAGTCAAGGGGTCATATCAACCTCGACAAACAAGCCAACTGGAATGGGATGTTGTTAGCTCTTAACCCTAACATTGAGAGTTAGGGTGAAGCAGATGAAATGGAGATGAGGGTTATGCCTCATAGCTCTTATCCCTGGCCTGGGAGAGCTTGAATCAAATAGAAAGTATGGGAGTTCAGAATGTAGGAACTCTTCTCCACATGACTGACACAACAAGATCTCGGGTTCTTATTCACAATGCATCAACACATGGTGTGAGCAAAGTGAATGACACAACTGAATAGCAGGGGATGGATTGCACATCCCTTTTATCTGCCAATTGCCTCTTAAGAGGACTTTACCTGCTTGGCACAAAATTAAACAACCACAAACATTGCCTCTTAAGGAGGGCTTCAGACAGGTGCCTGCCAACATAACATGACAGGTCTTCCAGACTACATGAAGATCAAGGAATTATACCTCAGTGGTATGCCAACCACAAGCAAGCAAAGCAAAGTTCAAATGAACTTAAAGCAACTTAGGTACCTGTGGAAACAGCTAAACCAATAAGTACAAAATCCAGACAATAGTCAACAGTCAATATCAAACAGACAACCCAATATGCAACACATAAGCCATAAACATAAGTGAACCATCCTCAAAGCCTACAAAACAACAAATGTTAGCCAACAACAAGATCAAACTCAAATGAAGGAGCAACATCAATCATGGAGATGCACACTTGAACCTGAAATCACAACTCAAATGTAAGTAACAAACCACTAGGTCAAAGCCTAGGGTCAAAAGTGAATCAAAAAGCCAAAACAGAACTTGATATTCAACATGGATCATATTTAATCAATCAAGAACAAGTCCTAAAAAGGACCAAAGCAAAATCAACATGCAAGTTCATGTAATAGGCAAGAGAAGTCAATGACCAATTCAAGGCACACATTTGAACATTAAGAATGAAAATTCCCAATCAAAACAGAAATGATTCAAATAATTCTGGAAAAATTCATGAGTATACAACACATCCAAAACATCCATCATACAAAAATTCAGAAGCATTAGAGGTCATTTGGCATGGAAATCAAATTGCACAAGTTGAACAACCAAATGTGTGACACAAATTGTCACACCATGCAAACACAAGCATAAAACAGAATTGGTACATGAGAAAAATACCAAATCAAGCCTCAAAGGTCCATCAATGTGTCTAGAATCAGCATATAAAATTTCAAGTCCATTGGATTAAAATCAAGCATTTCATGATAGGAAGAGTAAGGCAAGGTCATACATGCACACATGATCAATCAACCTAGAGCAAATAAAATTCCAGCCATGCACAACTTCCAAATTCATCATCATAAGAAACTAGACATCTCAAGGATCAATTTGCAAAAAATTGGGAGTGATTTGATGCATTTTTCAATTTAATATGATTTTTAGAAGTTAGCATAAAAAATGAAAATGAAAGTGAACATGTACATGGAAAATAAGGAGGGAAATGTGAAAATATGATGAATATTTGAAAACTGCCTTCGCTGAGAATCGAACTAGGTAATAATTTGAAAGTGGCGCGCGCTGCTACAAAACGACATCGTTTTGTCTAAAACCCTAAGCCAGCGTGCAAAATACCAGGTCCGTCGCTATTATCCAGAAATCTGACGCTAACATATGATCTTCATCTTCTTCATGAAGATGAAGATGAAGATGATGAACTTCATGCATAAATTTCCAGAAATTTCCAGAAATGTCCAGAAATCAACAAGACACATACCAAATCAAAGCTTATGCCATGTAGAGCACGGATCAACAAACATCTAAGCTTAAATCCACATAACAAAGGAGAATCGAGCAAAAACATTCTTGAATGCAAAACTTCAAACGCACATAACTCAATGAATAATGCACCATTTCAATTGATTTTTCTACCAGAATGATCAGCAACACAAGATCTACGCAAATATGTACATGAATTGGAGAATTGTGAAGGTCGAAAATCCTACCTCTTGAAGAGCAGGTTCTTGTTTTACACGATCCAAGGCTCCAAATGATCCAGATCAATTCCAGGATGCTTGTAGAGATGATTGATGAAGAGATTGAAGCTCCAACACGTGTGAATCCAGCTTAATTTGAAAACTCCATTGACACCTTCAAGCTTCAAGCATGATTGAATCTGGCACGAATTCTTCAAAATGCACGTTGAATCACACTCTAAACTTCACCAGGATCAAGAATTATGCAAGGAAATGAGTGTTTGTGTGAGGAATTTTTAAGTTCTTCTTGAGAGAAAATTTTGATCAAAATTCCAAATCTAGATCTGAAAATGTGAGTTCTCATCAATACAGTTATGATTAACCTTATATATGTCCTCTTAATCAACCTGAAATCATGATTAGGCCAAAGCTAAATGAGATTAGAAGGATATAAGGTGCATGCACAAATTTTCATTTTCACCTCATGCATGAGATGCACACGTGAACAGTACACCAAGCTGGCCCAAATCCACTCAAAATTACTCCATGCACACATTGGAATTGGAATTACATGCATGTGATCAACCAATTTTGATTTTGGCAAATTTCCTTCAAAAACTTCATGAACAAGCAAGTGATCATATGATAACATTTCATGCAATGTGATGGTTGATTTGGAAACTTCATGTCATGAGGAACATTTTGCAAAAAGAACCACCAACTTTGGAGTTTTGGTTCAAAAGATATGGTCATTTGAAGTTTCAAGCATACTTTGCAATGATTTGATCATAACTCCTTAACCATTCATTAGAAATTCATGATCTTAGACTTTTTGGAAATGGGAGAGAGAGATCTTCAACTTTCATGTTGGACAAAATTTCATTTGAAGCTTCTTTGATGTTGGAAAGTTGAGTTGAAGTTGGTCCAAAAACTTGCCATTTTTGGAAACTTTCAAATTACAGGTCACTTTCCATTTTTGGAAACTTTTGATCTGGCTTCAAAATCTTCAAGGTAGATGTTTGACATGTTGAATAACCTTCTTTGGGACATGAATGAAGTGTTTCACACCATTTCTCCATCTCCTAGCCCTCAGTTGACTTGCAGTTGACTTTTATGGGCCTCAGATGACTTGGTCATGCACTGTGGACTTTGAGCCTCAAACCATTGGCCAAATTGCATCAAAATGAACCTTGAATCATGTAAGCTCTCTAGAACAACCATAGGGCCTTTGTCTCATGGAAATGCTTGGTCTCTTGCACAGTTGACTTCTCCTGATGCCAGTCTTGACTGATGAAATGCAAGGTACTATGCAATGTTAATGCAATGTCAATGACCTAAAAATGAAATGAATGAATGAATGGGGGGTGCAAATTTGAGGTGCTACACTTTAGCATAGGGAGATTGCCTAGATTCTAAGTCCAGTTGTCCAAGATCAAGCCAACAGTCCACACAAAAGTTTTTTAGGGTTTTTTGTTATTACTATGTACATTAATGGTCCAAGACCACAAAAAAAAAATATACACAAGCAAAATATATCACACACTATGGTCCAAATGGACAAAGGGAAAATGATATTAACATAAACAATTAGAATGGAATGAATAATGGAAAATGAATAGAGCTTAAAGATTAAAGTGCATTAAAATAAAGGACTTAAAATTAAATGTTAGTTGTTAATAAGTTAGAAGTTAGTATTGCTTTGCTTTTGCTTTTGTTTTAAGTCATTCTTTGGAGAACACTCAACCCACTTATCACAAGCATGGATCCTTGAACCAAGATATCTTCCAAAGGAAGGAAAAAAGGCCAAGTTTCCACACAATACCATGAAAGAGGGGAGGCTTACAATCTCACTAACTAGAATGTTATGCCTTTTGTGTCAAAAATTTAGCGATATGTTAAGCAATTGTAATTGGACTTATATAGAAGTCACAACTATTTGAGGTCGGAAAATAGAAATTTGGTGTTAATGCATGTTAGAGACATAGTATAATGGACTATGCTCATGAAACATACCACACACAAAAAGAATATGCAAAATAGGTGGCTTAATCTCATCCATACTTATGTCAATTTTCCAATCAACTAGCCTTAGGATTTAGAGACATGATAGACCAAATGAAATGGATGCATAAAGAATGGGAAATAGATGAAGAGGGAGGGGAATGGATCAAAACTCAAATTGGTCAAAGGAGAACTTTTATCAAATTAATATCATTCATTCATTTCGGGAGATGGAATATACATTTCATCAATCCCCTAAATCCAATAATATTAACTTAACAAAGTCAAATCAACCTTGACCAAGGCCCAACAACACAAGTCAAACTTACACAAATCATCACAAGAGGTCAACACAATTATTTGGCATTTATTCAAATTAAAAATACTAAAATAAGGCATTTAAATTAAATATGGTTTGCCAAATTCCTAAAACCTCATCAAAACACCAAAGAAATGGCCATGAGATTTATCATAGGTCAAACAAGGTCAAAGGACCTTGGAGAAAAAATTTCAGAATTTTTAAAGACTTAAAAGTATTTTTAAACAATTAAAAATATTCACAAAATCAATTAAATCATGAAAAATATTAATAATGATCCAAAAAAAAATTTAATTCAGAATATGAAAGAGGAATTTATTTTAAATTTTTTGGTGAAACTCTCATATTTTTTGGATCAATATTAAAATTAATATGAATTAATGAAAATCAAATGAAATAAAACAAAAATAAAAAAAACGTGAGCCACTTGATCTCCCTCATTAATTGAGGTGGCAGATCAAGTGGCTGAGCGCGCGCAATCCACCATGCACTTGAGTCAACTAATCACACATGGTAATCAGCATGTACGCTCAGAATTAAAACATTTTGAATGGATCTTGTGGCTTGGAGATGTGCCAACACACCGCCGGAGCCAGAGCTTCGATCTTCTTCTCCGGTGGACCTCACCGGACTGGTCCACCCTCAACCATCACCAAAATAAAAAAGGAGGACATGATCTGAAAGAAAAAATGGCGTAGAGCACGAATCTGGCCTCAATTTCAACTAACTCCAAATATATACAAAGATATGAGGAGTTAAATTTTGAGGTGTATCAAGTGAGTTGCTTCGATTTGACCTCAAAGCAACTCAATCTTCTTGCCTACATTGGTAGGACTTCAAAAAATCAAAGATCCAAGAGAATTGATTAGAATTGAGTGAGAATCAAAGAGATGAAGTTTTCTAAAATTTACCTTCAATGTTGTACAGAACTTGATGTTGCTTGCTTCAAACTTGATATGATCATACTTGAGAAGCTTGCAGGAGAGGTTTGGCGATGGTACAAAGCTTTGGATCCTGGAGTTCTTGAATCTCCAAACAGTGAGATTCAAACTCAATTTTCAAGTTGAAAATTATCAGATTTTCCTTTGAAATGTGAGGGTTTGAATTAGGGGGCAAAGCTGGCACGCAAGGTGTATTTTAATTGAGCTCCAAGGGCCTGTATTTATAGCAATTGGGACTGATATTTGCACACTTGAAAATTTGCTAATTTTGGACATTTCATGCACAAGCTTGCATGTGCGTGTACATGCCCATGAAGCAATCCAATTTGGTCCACTTGCATCTGTTCTGAAGTTCAAATCATGCTTGGATGTCAAGGCAAAGTGAAATGTGATTTTTGGCATTTGATTTCTTCCAATCATGCAGCTCCGTTAACGCCATGCGCAGACCTAGCAAACTTTGTCCAAAATGCATGAAATTGGGTTCTTTGGAAAGCTTAAATCAAGGGGAACAAGTTTGATGCTGAACACGTTTTCATTTGGAACTTGGATCATGGTGAATTTGGAGGTGGAAGTTTGGAAATTTCAATATGTTGAAATATTTTCTAAGTGTCAAGCCATATATCTCAATATTCCACCTTACTTAACTTTTTATGTGAGCTTCAAATGAGAAACGTGTCTTCATCAAAGTTGTAGCTCTTTCAAAGACCTTCAAAATGGTCACCAATTTAATGTCATTTGAATTTATAATGATAGAGGTATGCATTTTTGAAGTTTGGAAAAATCACTTGTTCAATGGTATAGGTCAAAAATGACCTATAATGTATCCTCATATCACATGCTCATAAAAGTTGAATTAGCTCACACTCCAAACATCAAAGTTGAAGTAGAGATATTGAATTTAATTGTGCAACTTGGAAATACTTCATCTCACAAAAATTGAGCAAGTTATGTCCTTGGGAAGTTGGCTTTCAAATTAGGGTTTAGACAAAATGACCTATAATGTTTCAACATAGAAAATGATTTTCCAAGAAAACCTAGATCTAGGTCTCAAAGTTAAAGTTGTTTGGAATGTCATTTAGAGTAAATTTTATCTTGGTATAATTTTCATATGGTAAAAAGTGTAGGAGATAGGGTCTAGGGATACCCAGTTTTGATCAGATGAATTCATCTGGCCAACCACCATCAACCAACTTGCTAACCTTCAATTCTCTTGACTTTCTAGGCTCATGGTAGGTTTTATATGCATAAGATGATGGAAATTTTAAGTGTCCCTTGATAAAATTGATCAAGTGGTGAGATAGCTTGTTGGAGAAGTTACTTAAGATACATAGTCAAACTAGGGTTTCCAAGGCAAATCACCTCAAAACTCTTGAAGAATAATTGATCGATATAATATGTAGGAATCATTGGAACTCATATATGATTCTTTTAGACATTATGGATCAATCCTTGGTTGTGCTCTTAGCCCTGAGGGTCTCAAACCCTAGGTGTGAACTTGATAAATTTTGATAATCATGCCCTACTTACGAAAGAGTTAGGCAAATACAAAGACATATTTTTGGTATTTTAGTTAGTAAAGATGATAAAATAACATGATACAATCACATGGTGCTTGGTGATCTCTCCTAAAACAAACCCAATGAAAGAGGGGTAAGGAGGATGCCAAGGTATGATCCCCACGCTAATGCTTATGATGAAATTGCATGAGGGATCTTAGGGTCAAAATTGGGGTCTTACAGGAAGCAACATTGGGAAGAAGTCAAGTGCATCCTAAGGTACTTGAAGGGTACATATGATCGTGGTACCATGTTCATCACGGAGTAGGGTGTTCCATCAATTGTGGAATATATGGATTATGACTATGCAGGTGATCTGCATGAACAAATCTTTTATGTGTTTATCTCTACTTTATTCTGTATTTGCATTATTATTCTAACAATATGTAGCAAAGCCTGGTTGGCTCGGTGGGGAAGCGAAAGTTGATTCTAGTATGGATCAAATCTAGTGATGAGAGTGACTCACACTTCTGGGAAAGATTGTTGAGTTTCAGGTGTGAAAGTTCTAAAGTCTCACATCAACTAGGAATGGAGAAAATGTTGGGTTTATAAGAAAGGTGACCCATACCCTCATTTCCTTAAGGTTTTGGTTGGGTATGTGGCATCAAAGTCTATTGAGGTATGGACATTTGGCCCATTGACACTTTCGGGGCTCCCCAAACTTCCCCAGCAAGTGGTATCAAATGAACAATTGGTATCAGATGACACTTAATCCTAGAGGTTCAAAATTTGAAGTGACTCTGTTCGATGAAATAAGCAATTTCAGTTTATAACATAGGAGACTTAAGGATTTGTTGGCTCAACAAGGTTTATTGAAGGGGCTTCGTGATGAGAAACCGACATACATAACAACCGTTGATTGGAATGAGATGAAGGAGAGATCGTCAGTTTGATAAGACTTTGTATTTCTGGTAACATGATGAATCATATCTTGGAAAATCAGTACATGTCCACGACTCTCATGAATAAATTTTTCACGAAGCAGCGGCTCTATAGCCTAAAGATGCAGGAAGAAGGCGATTTACAGGCTCATGTCAACGCTTTAAAGAGCATCCTTTGATTTGACATGGCTTGGTATGAAGGTTGACGATGAGGATAAAGCCATTATTTTATTTTGCTCCTTACCAAGCTTTTATGATCAATTGGTGACCACTCTAAAAAATGGGAAGGTTCTTCTACCCTTTTGTAATACGCACAATGTAGACAATGTGTAGATGAAGATGGAGGAAGTTCAGGTGAAGGTTTGTTTGTGAATGGAGGTTAATAATGTTGCATAGGCAAGGTTAAGGAAATGGGTTAAGCAAAGAAAAATATGCCATTGGAAGAGGGATTTTCCAAACAAGTCAGGAAACAGTAGTTCAGAAAATGTAGTTTAGAATGATGGTTCGTGTAGTGAAGAGAATTTTCTTTGTGTTTCATCTGCAAAGTGCACTGATGCATGGATCCTTGATTCTGGATGCTCTTACCGTGTAACACTGTGTCGGGAGTGGTTCAACTCTTTTAAATTAGGTGATTTTGGTTTTGTCTATTTAGGTCATGATAAGACTTGTACCATCATTGGAAAATGGCAAATTAAAATTGCTTTAGATGATGGTGGCGTGTGCATGTTGAGTGAGGTGCGTTATGTTCCATAATTGAGGAAGAATTTCATTTCTCTAGGAACTCTTCAAGCAAATGGTTATTCATTCCGGTCAGATGGATATAGAGATATCATAAGGCTTAACAAGGGTGCAATGACTGTGATGATGGCAAGAGGGACTGCAGACAATATTTATAAGTTGTTAGGGGCATAATTATGGGTGATGTAACATATTTTGAAACTCATAATGATGCAACCAAATTGTGGCACATGCGCTTAGGTCATCTAATTGAACGTATGATGATGGAACTACATAAGAGGAATTTGTTGAATGGTGTTCGTAGTTGCACAATTGGATTGTGAAAGTATTGTGTTCTTGGGAAATAATGTAAAGTTTGTTTCAAGACCGGGCAACGCAAGACCAAGTGAATCTTATACTATGCCTATTCTGATGTGTGGGGTCCTATAAAAGAGCCCTCCGTTGGAGGTTCTAGGTACTTTGTGACATTCACTGATGAGTTTTCTCACAAGATCTAGGTTTATTTTATGAAATATAAACTTGAGGTCTTTGCCAAGTTCAAAATGTGGAAGGAAAAGGTTGAGATCAGACAGGGAGAAAATAAAGTATTTGTGGTCTGATAATGGAACTGACTACTCTTACAATAAATTCATGCATTTTTGTGAGGATAATGGAATCTATAGGCACTTTTCTGTGAGAAAGACACCACAACTGAATGGTGTTGGAAAGGGGATGAACAAGACTCTAACGGAGAAGGCAAGGCTTTCAAAAGGTTTATGGGAAGCATCACTCAATATGGCAGGCTATCTAGTCAATAGATCACCACATGTGTCATTGGATGGAAAAGTTTCTAAGGAGACGTGGATAGGAAACCCCCTTGATTTAAGTAACTTGAGGATTTTTGGGTGTTCATCATATGTGCATATTTTCAGTAAGGATCGGTCTATAGTAGATGCCAAGTCAAAATAGTGCATCTTTATTGGCTACAATAAAGGTGTGAATGGGTACAAATTGTGGGATCCGGTTAAAAGGAATGTGGTTGTTAATAAAGACGTTATATTTGATGAGCAGTCTATGTTGAAACAGTTAGATGTGACTATTGTGTCAGTTACTAAGGTAGAAAATTCCAATCAAGACAAGATTCAGGTGGACATTGAGGAGCCACCAATGAGTCCAAGGCATATTATAGCTCAATAGTAAGATGAACAAGACTCTGATACCAATTGTTATAACAGTAACGTGAATACAGGTCAGAGTATAGAGAAACGCACAAAAACTTTGTTCACGCAGTTTAGCCAAATTGTTCACGTCTACGACTATAGAGTAACTATACTTTACTTTATTTATGTCTTCGGAAAATTGCATTGGATTACAATGTTACAAGCCATATATATATATATATATATATATATATATATATATATATATATATATATATATATATATATATATATATATATATATATATATATATATATATATATATATATATATATATATATATATATATATATATATATATATATATATATATATATTGTAAGACCCCAATTTTGACCCTAAGATCCCTCATGCTATCTCATCATACGCATTGGCATTTGGATCACATCTTGACATCCTCCTTACCCCTCATTCATTGGATTTATATTGTGAGAGATCACCAAGCATCATGTGATTGTATCATACTTTGTATCTTTATCATTTACTAACCAAAATACCAAAAATATGTCTTTGTATTTGTCTAACTCTTTTGTAGGTAGTGCACATGCTCATCTTTGATTCATCAAGCTCATATCTAGGGTTTGAGACCGTTATTGTAAGGAGCTCAATCAATAATTGGTTTACTATGGATCTAAGAATCATATATGAATCCCCGTGATGTTCACATTTTTATTTTGATCAAGAAATCATCAAGAGTTTGGAATTGGTTTGCCTTGGAGACCCTAATTCATCTGGGTGTCTTGTGTAACTTCTTCAACAAGCTTCTTCACCAATTGATCAAATATTTCAAGGGATACTTCAAATTTCATCATCTTATTCATATATTATCTCCAATGAGTCTCAAAAGTCAAGAGAATGGCAAGCTAGCAAGTTGGTTCATGGTGGTTGACCAGAGGAATTCATCTGATCAAAGTTGGTTCAAATTTCAACAATTTTTGTACTCAATTATGGACCAGAAGGAGTGATTGCATGGGCCTATCACACGCCCATGCACCCATGCAATGTATATTTCTATTTTTGGATCTTCACTTCAAGTGTTCAAATATCAATCCATATGGCTATAAATAGAACCCCTTGCCATCAGAGTTAAGGACCCTGCGCGCCAACTTTGAATCCCAACCTCTAAAACCCTCTCATTCAAAGGATAATCTTGAGAATATCCATTGGAAATTGAGTTTGAATCTCTACTATTTTGAGATTCAAAACTCCAAGAGTCTTGTGCCTTTTGTTCATCCAATTCCACTCCATCAATTATCCAGAGCAAGATCAATAGCAAGCAAGAGCAAGATCGATTGAATACAGACCTGCATTGAAGGTATTTTAAAGAAATTTTCATCTCTTTGATTCTCACTAAATTCTCCATAATTCTTATTGGACTTTGGTTGTCTGAAGTCCTGCCAATGTAGGCAAAAAGATTGAGTTGCTTTGAGGTCAACTCGAAGCAACTCAGATCATACACCTCAAAATTCAACTCCCTGTATCTTTCAATATACTTGGAGTTAAGAGAAATTGAGGCCAGATTCGAGCTCCAAAGCATTTTTACTTTAAATTCGTCTCTTCCTTTTTAATTTTGGTGATGGTTGTGAGTGAACCAGTCCGGTGAAGCTCACTGGAGAAGGAGATCGAAGCTTTGGCTCCGGTGGCGTGCTGACACTCATCTGAACCACATGATCCATTTCAAATGATTTAATCTCGTGCCTTGGTTTTGTATACCATCCCTGGAGAGCTTTCACTTGTGTCCACCATGGAACGCACGCTAGCAGTCGCTTGATCCTCCACCTCAATTAATGAGGGAGATCAAGTGGTCCACATTTTTTTTATTTTCTAATTTTTCATTTTATTTGGTTTATTTTCATTAATTCATATTAATTTTAATATTGATCCAAAAAATATGAGAGTTTCACCAAAAAAAAATTCCTCTTTCATTTTCTGAATTAAAATTATTTTTATATTTTTTATGATTTAATTGTTTTTGTGAATATTTTTAATTGTTTAAAAATAGTTTTAAGTTTCCAAAATTAATGAAATTTTTTTCTCCAAGGTCCCTTGACCTTGTTTGACCTATGATAAATTTCATGGCCATTTATTTGGTGTTTTGATGAGGTTTTAGGATTTTGACCAACCATAATTCAATTTAATGCATTATTTAATTGATTTTTATCGTTTAATTGCATAATAAATTGTGTTGAGCTTTTGATAATGACTTGTTGAGTTTGACTTATGTTGTTGGGCCTTGGTCAAGGTTAATTTTACTTTGTTAAGTTAAAATTATTGGATTTAGGGGATTGATTAAATGTACATTTCATCTCCCAAAATGAATAAAAGATTTTAATTTGATGAAAGTCCTCCTTTGACCAATTTGTGTTGATTCCATTTTCCCTTCCTCTTCATCTCAATCCCATTCTCTTATCATTCATTTCATGGACCTATAATGTTTCTATATCCTAAGGCTAGTTGATTGCAAAATCAACATAAGTATAAATGAGATTAGGTCCACCCCTTTTGCATATTCTTTTTAAGTGTGGTATGTTTTAGGAGTATAATTCATAATACCATATCTCTAACATGCATTAACACTAAAATTTCTATTGTTCGGCTCAAATAGTTGTGACTTCTACATAAGTCCAATTACGATTGCTTAACATAGCGTTAAATTATTGACACAAAAGGCGTATCATTCTAGTAAGTGAGATTGTAAGTCTCCCCTCTTTCATGGTATTGTGTGGAAACTTGGTCTTTTTTCCTTCCTTTGGAAGATGTCTTGGTTCAAGGATCCATGTTTGTGAATAATGGGTTGAGTGTTCTCCATAGAATGACTTAAACAAAACAAAAGCAAAAACAATATTAACTTCTAATCAACTAACAACTAACATTTAATTTCAAGTCATTTACTTTTATGCACTTTAATTTAAAGCCTTTATTCATTTGTCATTATTCATACCATTTAACATGTTTACTTTAATGTCATTTTCACTTTGCTCATTTGAGCCTTATCTTGTGATTGTATATACTTGTTTGTGTTTGTGATCTTTTAACCTTAATGTACATAATAACAACAAAAACCCTAAAAGGCATTTTGTGTGGACTGTTGGATTTGCTCTGAGACATTGGACATAGAATTAGGCAACACTCCCTATGCAAAAGGACTTGGCAAATGTCAACTTTCATGAAACCAAGTGCTTGTGATTTGAAACTTCATCTGAAGCAAGTATTGAAGATCCATTTGAGATCATCTGCTACATGGTCTTATTAAAGCTGTTACTTTGAACTTGTGCCTAGTGCCTACCTTTGAGTTCATATGATACATGGAATTATGAAAAAAATCATGGGGTTTCTAAGCTTGAGATGTTGCTATCTTTATTTGATGCCTTGCTTTTCACCTTGCTATTTGTGTATTGATATTGCTTGATTCTAAAGTCCAAGGGAAATTTGGGTTTCTATATGACATTCTTGCCTATTGGATTGCAGCTCATTGGTCAAATCTTTTCAACTCTCAACTTTTAAATTTTTGCTTAGGATTAGTCTCTTCATCTTTTCCCCACTTCTTTAATTTCAAATCTCTCCCTCCTTTTAAAATATTATTTGCTTGTGTTTTCTAAACTTAGACCATATTGCAAATTAGAAACTTTGGCCTTATGTCATTGCATTTTTAAACTCTTTTCTTAATCAAACTTGTAAATGAACCTAACTATACTTGACTTAAAATTTCAAAAGACAAAAAGAACTAACATTTATTCAAACCTTTTTAGAACTTTTGTGCCTTTGTTAAACTCAAATTTTTGTTAAAAGCAATGCATTCACTTTGAAATTGTTACCACGAACTACGAGGTTTGATCTTTTATTTTATGTTGGTACGTAGGCATAAGTCCGAAGGTCTTGTCAAACACAAAAATATAATTAATGAATTCTTTTCTCAATCTTCCACTCTATTTATTGCAAACATCATTTGTACAAAAACACATATGCACACAAGAAAGGGCTCCCTATGAGTACCTAGGATATTTTGGATGTTAACACCTTCCCTCTATGTAACCAACCCCCTTACCTGTAATCTCTGGTATTTCATTAGTTTTTATTTGAAAACTTCTTATTTTTGTGTTTTGTTCGTACTTTTCCCCTTTCCCTTGAAAACAATAAAAGTGCGGTAGCGACTCTGGTTTAATTGACGTCTAACTTATCCATAGCTTGATGGTCATTAATTTACCGCTATATATATATATATATATATATATATATATATATATATATATATATATATATATATATATATATATATATATATATATATATATATATATATATATATATATATATATATATATATATATATATATATATATATATATATATTAGGTTTGAGTTTATCTAAAACTTAATCCATAGTTTTTCTCACCAAACCATTATCTCTATCCATAATCATCTCAACAATATGAATTATACTCTCAACAATCCATAATTATCTCAACAATATGAGTTATACTCTCAACAAACCATTATCTCAACAACTCATAATGATTTCACTAATATGAACCATATTGATCACATGATAAATTTTATGTTCTATATTTAGAGTAAGATTGAAGGTGTTACATGTGTGCATGGTTGGTTATTTTTAGAAACCAAACCATAACGATTTTAAAACCATTTATATGGTTTGGATTCATAACCATAACCACATAAATCAAAACTAGTTATAAAACTGGTTATAAATTTGGTTATGGTTATATAATCGGTTTTCTTTTTAAAATTTGATTTTAAATAATTTTTCTATAAAAACTAAAAAGCATTTGTAAACTAATTATTTATAATTTAAAAAAAATATATTATTTTTCCATTTAAAATTATGTTATTTTGTTATTACTATTTATTTAAAAATATTGGTTTGCAAATATATATATATATATATATATATATATATATATATATATATATATATATATATATATATATATATATATATATATATATATATATATATTTAATTGATATACACTGACAGTGTAAAGATTTTTTATACCATCAGTTAATCACAACCACTGATTTATTTGAAATTTTTTACTTTTATTTTAAATATTTAAAAAATAATACAAACGGATGATTGTGATGCATTGACAATGTAAAACTTTTTACACTGATAGTGCATAATAATTAATATATATATATATATAATAAATTTGCAAAAATAATGTTAAATTTTCGAAAGATATTGTAGTCTTATTTATATATTTATTTAGTTATTTCAGTTAAATAAAATATATTTAATTGGTTATGAATGGTAACTGATATGTATTTTATATATAACCTATTGTAGAAATTAGTTGGCTATCTAAAAACATCATTTTGTGCTTATGCATTTATGTTATTCTTAGGAGACAATTAAAGAGATTGTCTTCAACAAATATTTAAGAGATTTGTACATGTGAATTTTTTACTCAAATAATTCTATTTTTCAAAAAAATTCTTAAAATAATTTACTTTTTAAATAATTTTTCAAAATACCCTACTTTGAAGAGGAGGCTAGTACACCTAGTGCTATCAATCCAATTGGCGCATGTGTGTTAATTTTTAAAGGAGACGCCAATTGATTTGACACATGTGTGTGTTTCGTAACTTTTTTTTGAAAAACATTGTACATTTTAGATAAAGTCGAAATCGGACCAACTCATATTAATATTAATACGCGTTTACACAAAAATACTAATGTCGTTGACCGGGATGACCTAACCAACCTCCGGTCCCACATCCCCTAGCTACCCGAATTCGTGGCCCTAACCCACGTTGAGGATTCACCTCAGATGTTTGAGTATCTGAGGGCGCAGGAACATCACCATCAACTGCAGGAGATTGTCTAAGATATTCAGACAAATCCGCGTAGTCTTATGTATGCATTGAAGGGCTACCGCCATAGCTGAGTTCATGACCCATGCCAGAGTAGTTGGGTTGTGTTTGAGTTATTGGAGGGCGACTAGGACAATTGAAGGGAGACATTGGTGTGAATTATGCGTCGAGGAAATGTTAAAATGATTGTTGTGGTGTTTGGTAGCCATATGGTTGTTGCATGTTTTAGTGTTGTGATGTTTGGGCTTCTTCGCTATAATGGGAGGAGGGACGATTGATGTTCAATGATCGCTAAGTGTTTTGGCTAATGTGGATATGGTAGGGTGATGGGTTGGGTGCATAACGATGTTGGGTGTCTTGATGATGATCTACTTGTTGGCGGTGGTACAGAGTATGCTCTTGGTATTGTGGTTAGGTGTTTGACATGTTAGGGTTGTAGGTTTGTGTGTTTGTGGATCAGAAAGTTTGATGGATAGGGGGTTGTGAGTAACCAGTCTGACAATATTGTTGGGGGTTAGATATTGAACATTCTTGTGTGTAAGTTGCCTGACGTGGGTCGTATAGGTACATATCCTCAGTGATGAACTCAAATCCAACTGATATGTACCAAGCCATATAATTACGAGTTGGTTTTTCTTCGGTTGGCATCACAACGTCAGATAAGACATGGTCTTGTCAGTGCTTCCATTTTCGACACTCAGATCTAGCGAAGCTTTTCCATGGGTTAAAGTTCCATTGATCGTTAACTTTTCGTAGATGTTATTCTACAACGTTTGTTGGGGGATCTGGGATGTGTTGAAGCATACCTAATTGTAATTTAACACGATCACTATTGTGCATCTCCACAGTGGTGAATCTTATGATCGTTGTGCATGCAGTCCAAACGGATGCGTCTTGTTCGTTGATTTCATGGTCATGATCAAAATTTAGATATGGACGCCAAATGAACTGAAATGTGAACATATATTAGACTATAAATTTGTTAGAAGAAATTAATAAATTTTTACGAAATAATTAGGTTAATGGAAATACATTCGTCGGTCGAATGTGATCCAAAAGATTGCGATACTGAGTAATACAGTGTCTAGGACATCTGTTATAACTCATACCACGTGCCGACCATTTGCACCATAAAAGTTAAAATATTATTTAGAGATAATAATCAGTAAAGTACGTAAATATAGTCCATTTTTAAGAACTTACTTTTGTGTGTACGGTGTTGACGGGCGCTAGGGACGGTAGTCTGGACCAACCTCATGCTTGGAGCAAAACAGCACATCCATAAAATGTAGATGTGTCTTTATGTGTATTTTTACACAAAGAGCTATAAAGATAAGTCAAAAAAACGGACCCCCAACTGTAAGTTCTTATTCTATCTACATGTCTTAGTAAAGGTAAATACATAACATGCATACTAGAACCACTACCTTCGGGAAATAAAAATAAACCAATTAAAAGCATAATATAACACCTAGTTTTTATTATTCGAACATCTTCGGTAGAATTCCTATCTAACTGTAAGTTGTTATAATATATCTTAAGGCATGAAAGGACTATACCTTGACCTCTCGAGTTATCATCTAACAAGTCAGCATCCAAGAGGTTCATGCAAATTGAATTTGCATAGTTGATTTTACCATTTCACATAATGCAAGAATAAATTTAGTATCAACCGACCAAGACATTATTTTCCTTACATGTCCAAAACCGACGAGTTCGACATAAGGTTGAATCATCGCGTCCATGTAAACAAATTTGTGGACATGAGTTTGAAACCTAGAAACACCCTAAAAAGATAAACAACAAAATAAGTACTTTATAAAAAATTGTGTTAGAAAAATAATACAAGAATTAAACGCTTACATAAGTTATTATGTTTGCAACTGTGCCTCTATGCGATTCATCCATAGTGAGCAAAAACATCTTGTCGCAGTAAATATATGAAACATTGGTTGTTGCAAATGAAAGAGTGGTTGTTGCAGAGGAAGAAGTGATTGTTGGTGATGAAGAAATGAATCTTGCATGACTAATTATAATGAGAGACATGCAAAGACATGCAAAAGTTTGAAAGCATGGAGAAATGGGCTTGCATGCAGCACCAATTGGTTTGGCTTACACATGCAAAGTTTCAATGTTAACGCCATATGGACTAACGCCTCCTAGGCTTGCACGCATGCATGGTCTTCACATAGGCTACAGACTGCATGGCTATCTGCATGCAGAATCTCGAGGTCTGCAAGGCGCCACATGGACTGACACCCATATACAAATAATACATGCAGGCGCCAATAGGAATGACGTTAGGCCTTGCGTGCATGCCATGTCACCTGACTATTTAAGTGTCTTACCATGTCATCCTAAAATCAACACAAATTCATCTGCACCAAAAATTTTACTATTCATCTGCACCCAAATATTACAATATCATATGCACCAAAATATATTATCAATGCTCATTGCAACGGTGGGACATATGAGTGTGATGTATACGAGTTTTATTTTCAAAACACCAATACTATTCGACTTACGATCAAGATATATTCAAATTTCTTGCATTTGAAAAAATGAATTGAATCCTGCATAGGATCTAGTCTTGTGTAACAAATCACGTATCAAAATCCAATTTATTTCGAGAACAATCAATGTAAATTTTACCCGCTAAAGGTACGGGACGATTAAGATGTTGAATATATGTTTGTTAGTCACGAACATTCTGGTTAACCTATTGCAGGTTTCAACCATGTATCAAAGGTTTTGCATTTTGCAAACCTATTATTCAAATTGATGGAACATTGTTATACGACAAATATAAGGGTACTTTGCTTATGGCTGTTGCACAAGACGGCAACAATAATGTCTTTCCCATTGCCTTTGCTCTGGTTGAAGGTGAAACCGCTAGTGGTTGGGGTTTCTTCTTTCGTCATCTAAGAACACATGTCGCTCCACAAGCCAATCTATGTTTGATTTCAGATAGACATGCTACCATTGAGAGTGTTTACAATAACCATGATAATGGATGACATGGTCCTCCTTCTACCCATATATATTGCATTAGACATATCGCACAAAACTTCACTTGTGCAATCAAAGACAAGAACCTTCGTAAAAAAGTGGTGAATGCAGGGTATGCTCTAACTCAGTCGTCATTTCAACATTACTGTGACGAAATTAGATTGTCTAATGCAGATGTAGGAAGGTGGATGGATAACATACCTGTAAGACCCCAATTTTGGGCCCTAAGATCCCTCATGGCCCATATCATATCATATCATGGCCTCAAGGATCATTGCATGCCTTTGCTTCCCTCCTAGTGGGTTAGGTTGCCTTGTGGGTTGTTTCTTGATCACCAAGCATGCCTTGCATTTGTATATTCGTGCTCTTCATATGTTTATCATTCCCAAGTACAAAAATATTGTCAGCCTAACCTTGTTGATTGCAGATGAAGCAATTAGGTCAAAGACAGTCAACAGTCAGTCAAAGCAATGGATGATGGCCATTCTTGCAGAATTTGGGCACCATGATCAATAATCACAAGTTCATATGCCTTGGGACATCATTTGAAGTCAAGTTCTCAAGGAATTAGGGTTTGGAATTCATCAGAAGTGGTCCAGTCACTCAAAACCCTAGAAAAGTCAAACTTGGTCAACTGTTGATTTAATCAAGGATTTGATGGATAGATTTGATCTGAAGGAGTTCATTCATGCTTGTATAAGCCTCATCTATCATGTTCAACCTCATCATGGAAGAAAATCAAGTCAATCAGAAAATTTTCCAGAAATAGAAAGTGGACCTGTAATTTCAACTGCCAAAAATGGAAACTTCTTGATCTTAAACTTACATCATGATACAAGCTTCAAATGAATTTTTGCCCAACATGAAAGTTGAAGATCTTGTCTTCCCATTTTCAAAAATTCCAAGAACTCTCAAATCCCATGTGTGGTTGTCAAGATATGATCAAATCATTTTCACCAATTTGTGAACTTCAAAGAGCCATATCTCTCAAACCATAAGGCCAAATTTGGTGGGGTTTTTTCCTACAAACCACATTTTTCATCCTCTTTCCAAAAATATAAATTTCATGACCTAAAACCTTGCCAATCAAAATGGCATTTTTGGACCTTTTTCATTTAAATTCAAAGTTTGACCAAACTTTGACTTTTTGATTCTTTGACTTTTTCTTGATTTGGCCAATTGGGAAATGTTCCATATATCATTTGTGATTTGCTCCAAGCCTAAAATCATCATCATACCATCATTATGCTATCACTTTGGACCAAAATGCAAAAACTTGAAAATGTGCAAAATGGCTTCATTCAAACAAGGCAAGTACAGCAATTGTTAAGCAACCACAAAACAGCATTTTGCATAGTCTGTATACAGCCTGTCAAAGCCCATTCGACCACAAGCATACACCCTCCATTCCATGTATGTGAAAATTAGCAAAATGCAAAAGGCTTCATTAAGACATAATTGGTTTAGCATTTCATTAGTGGAGCTTAAACAGACTA
This sequence comes from Lathyrus oleraceus, assembly GCF_024323335.1. NCBI lineage: Eukaryota > Viridiplantae > Streptophyta > Magnoliopsida > Fabales > Fabaceae > Lathyrus > Lathyrus oleraceus. The sequence continues at coordinate 279,055,582 of NC_066581.1, forward strand.
CATAAAGCCTTGCCTCTGCTGATTGCAACCCTAGTTTTCAGAGCCACACGACCAAAAATCCACTCACTCCCTCATTGTGCATTTTTGCAAAAGCAAGATTTCTGCACAAACCATTTCGAAAACTCAAGCAGCCCTTGCATCTTTCATCATCCATCATCACTATGAGTTGGTTCCAAGTATAAAATATTGGCTGGAACTTCATCTTCAGACCCTGTTTTCTCCAAGCATCTCCAATGGCAGCTCGAGTTATGGTTGTTTCCAAGCAAGATTAAGCCAAACCTCTTCAAGACTCCATCATTGTAGAGCATAGAGAGGAACTGTTTCAGCTTCAAACCTTCAAATAACCACTGCTCCACACTTTTCTTCAAATCCAAGTAAATTTTCGAAACTCTAATTTCTTAAATCAATGCTATGCCATGTGTAGAGTATGTTCTTGTGGTTACATTAAGCTTGAAATTACTAAAAATGGTTAAGTATCATGCTAGTTATGTTGAAATGAAATTTGGAAATGGTTTATGTTCTTGCTCGATTTGTGACAACCAATGAGTTCTAGGGGAAATGGTTGGTAGATTCATGTTAGTTAGAGCTTGCTGGTCAGTTGTGTGTATTTGATTTTCATTTCTGAAAAAAATTGTTGTTAAGCTCGATTGAACATGATGATGAATTTATGCTGCTGCAGCCCAAACTTATGTCATGCCCAGAATTTCCCATGATTTTGTTGATTATTGTTGGTTTGTTGTTCATGAGGTGTTTGTATGAGGGACATGCTGTTTGCCATGGCTGTATGATCTATTCTATTTGAAAGTTGTTGATTGAATGTTGAACATTGATGTTGAATGTATGCCCTGCTGTTGTGTATGAATCATAAACTTGCCAGAATTCCGCATGAACTGATGATGTTGGTTTGTTGTTATGTTGTGGTTGTATGAAGGATTTTGTTAAAATGCTTTGCTGTTGTAAATGCTGGTCGAGTTTTTGTGTTGCTGTTGTTGCCATATGCCATGTATGCTGTAAAACCCTAAGGGTTTATGTGAAAACCCAGAAATTTTGCTCATTGGCCAGCATGTACTGTTCCATTGGCTGAGAGCCAATGGGAACATTTCCTTTCCTCTGCTCAAAACGCAGAGTTTAGTTTAATGAGTCCAATATTACAAGTATGCCACGGTTGACTTTGCTTTGACTCCATTATGCCATGCCTTTTGTTCATATTGCATCCAAATATCACTCAACTTAAACAATTCATTTCTCTTTCAATTTTCATCCAAAAATCATGCAATTTTTTCCATCATGATCACAAATGAGTCTAGTATTTTATTGTGAATTTTAATTAATTTTTCAGTGGCTGGATTTTAAATGATAATTGTTTTCCCAACATGTATGCCAAAATGATATCTCTTACCATTTCAATTGTGAAATTGTCATGTTGCATCCAATGAGCTTGAAATTTTTTGTGGTGAAACTAGACACATTGACCTTCATTTCCATATAAAGTTTGTGCATTTATCATTTGTGGATTGAGAGTTATGATTTTCTGAAGTTATGTGTTACATTTGGTGCTATATGAATGATATGCATTTTCCCAATTTTTGTTCACATGCTTCCTTACATCCAAATGACCCCAAATTTTGCATGAATCATCTATCACATGTCTAGTTTGTGTATGAATTTTCTTGGAATTAATCTTGCTGTTTTCCATTTGATTGAGAATTTTCTTCCATGCTTAGTCATTTGTTGACTTTTTGTGCTACATGTTGCCAAATCTTTTGTGAAATTCTCAAATCTTATTGTATGACCATGAAATTTCATATGTGATAACTAGACATCTCAAGCTTTGCATTGGTGTTAATCTCATTCATTTCTCTTCTGTTTTCAAATTGATATGATTTTTTGAAGTTGACCCATGTTTGTTGACTTTCACCATGCTTACTTGAATTTGGTTTGACTTCATGATTTTACTTGACTGCCTTCTTCTCATCCAAATGCCATGAAATTTTACATGTATACCATGTTAGATGTTAGGATTGAGTGTGATTTATTTCATGATTTTTGAGATTGTTTGAGTTGACTTTTGAAAGAGGTCTTGCTGTTGACCTATTTGTGCTCCTTCTTGCCATGCTTTGCATCCTTTTGCATATGAAATGACATTGATGCATGATATAATTATGTATCCAATTGAGAATGCTTCCTGAATGTTTAAACTTGATTTGGGTTGACTTTTCCTTGCTGCCTTGACTTTTTCTTTCATCTTTGACCCTAGGCTAGTCCTAGTGGTCTTCTAAGCTTATGTTGAGTTCATCTGTTTCAGGTTAAGCACCAATGCCTTGAGGATCATTCAAATGTGTTTTAGTTTGGTTGTTTAATGTGCTAACCTTTGTTTTGTAGGTTGACTCATGTAACTTGAGTCTTTGTGCCTTGCACAATTGGTCCCTCTGTGGTTGACTTTTGTTTATCCATTTGCCTTTGATTTTGACTGTTGAGCTGTTTACTAATTGGTTTGACTTTTTCAGGTACTTTAGTTGCTTAAGTTCTTTGAACTTGCTTGCTTTGCTATTTAGCATTTGCTTTGAGGTATAATTACTTCTTCTTCATGTAGTCTGGAGACCCGGTCTGTTATTTGACCGGGCAAACTGTCTGAAGTCCTCCTTAAGAGGCAATGCCTGTGTTTGTTTATATTTGTCCCAAGCAGGAAAAGTCCTTCAAGTAAGGCAATTGGTGGAAGGTAGGGATAAGCAATCTATCCCCCACTATTCAGTGTGTCCTCTCTTTGCTCCCATTACATGGTTGAAGCAATGAGATAAATACCCAAGATCTAATCGAGTCAATAATGTGGAGAGAGTTCCTACTTTCTGAACTCCCACACTTTCTTTGATGCTCTCTCTGATCTGAGATAGAAGCAATGAGGCACACCCCTCATCTCCTTTTCATCTGCTTCACCTGAGCCCCTCAATGGCCAGGTTAAGAGCGACCTTCACCTATTACAGTGGACTTTCAAAGTCAAACCCTCTTGTGTGAGCCCCCCTTGTTTTGGCTATAGAGTGTGCTGTTTGATATTCATTGATTGATTGATTGCTTCATATGCACTTGTTTGCTTGTATGTTATGCATTTATCATCATCAATTGCCATTAATGCATGATCATCTCATTTGTCTTTGTGATGCTATCATTGTTGTTTGCCCATTGAGGACAATTGTAAGTCCATTGCTTTGGCATTTGCTCCTATGATATGGAAGGATAGAGTGTAAGACCTCATTGGTCACTCATATCTTCTGTTGCTCTGTTTGTATGTGAGGATACAGTTATAAGTCCCTGTAAGTTGGCATCTGTTATCCTGTGATCATAATTTGATCTGTTTGTTTGTATGTGAGGTTGCAGTTATAAGTCCCTGTAAGTTGGCATCTGCTTTCCTGTGATCATAATTTGATCTGTTTGATTTGTATGTGAGGTTGCAGTTATAAGTCCCTGTAAGTTGGCATTTGCATTCCTGTGATCATATTGTTGCTTTTGTTCTTGTATGTGAGGATCCATTGTAAGTCCCTGCAATGTGGCATTGGTTTTCCTATGAGCATCTGTGGAGTTAACCTAAGTCCAGATAGATTGGCAGTTGACTTCCATATTTCATCTTTGTTCTTTTTAGGAGATTAGTGTAAGTCCATTGAGTGGCATCTGATATCCATTTCTGTTTTAGGAGACTGGTGTAAATCCATCTATTGGTATCCGGTATCCGCCTTTTATTTTCTTTGTTAGGAGATTAGTGTAAGACCATTGAGTGGCATCTGATATCCAGTTTTATTTTAGGAGATTGGTATAAGCCCAGTGATTGGCATCCGATATCCGCCTTTGCTGACTTTCTTGTTTGTTTGTTATTATTCATTGCTATTCCAAAGGACACACTTGAATCATCTGCTATATGATTTCAAGAAGTGAACCTTCTAAGAAGTTTTACTATCCATCCTCATCCATTCATCATTCATTATGTCCTAAACCTTTTCACACTTTGATTTCAAACGTGACATAAATGTTGTGCAAACATCTTCATGTTTTCTAACTAAAAACCTGGACTCAAGTCCTTGACCTTTTTTTCAAACTTCATTTCATAATACTTATTTGAATTGATCTTAATCATACTCTGACTTCACTTTTCATAATCACAATCAATTAACTTCACTCATTCACTTGTTTTGGCTCTGTCCATTGTTAATCTTTTCACATTAGCCATAGGTTTCAATTATCTTTGTGGTTGATGTAAATCTTGCCTATCCTTAGTGAGTCGACAGTAAGACTTCCGTACTTCAAACAGGGCTAACCCCTCTAGTGCGTCGAAGCTATCCTCACATGGTGGATGTTGTTCTTGGTCGAGTGTTCTCCCATTGATAATGAAAAGCCTCAGTGCTTGTGTTTAAAACTGAATCCACCAACTTTTGGAAATCTTTTAGCCGAACTACGGCGTTCTGATCCTTACCTTTGATGGAAGGTACGTAGGCAACGGGTTCATCCGTTCGAACCCAATAACCCAATAAAAAATGTACATTCTTTTCTCATCATCCCAATCATGTTTGCACAATCTTCATGTCATAACAAATAATAATCTTTTACAACAAGTGTGAAAAGGGCTCCCTAGGAGTACCTAGGACGTGATGGGTGCCTAACACCTTCCCATTGCGTAATTTACCCCTTACCCAGACTCTCTGATCTTTTTATTAGTTTTCTACGTGTAAAACTTCTTAGGCTTTTGTTCGCTTTTTAGCCAGTCCTTTGGATAAATAAAAGTGCGGTGGCGACTCGAAATTTCAATGTATCTCCTAGCTTATGATTTAATCGATAGATCATATAGCGACGAATACACCGCTACAGAAAAGTGGCGACTCTGCTGGGGAGAAAATCGATCCTTGGTGGTATTACCTACTTTTCACCCTTGTTGTGCTATATTGTTATTCTTTATGTGACATATTTTTGTACAATTTGGGATGACTGTATTGATTGTGATGTGTGAATTGCTTGATATACATATGCTATTGCTTTGGTGATCTGTGAGATGAGTTCTGTACCCGAACTCGAGTGCTCTCTAGGATAGGAGAATGGCATAGTCTTGTCGATTGGTGTGGAGTAGTCCTTAGCCAATTGACTTGCGAGCCCATTCACTTGGTGGAGGTCATGTTGAATTAATAATGTCACACAAGTTATTTGTGGTTAGGCATTATTCTTTCAATCATGTTCCGCAGAAGCCAAGGACCTTAGTTTACCGAACCCATCTTGGCCTATTTTTAGGACCGTAGTGCGGAGGTCGTTCAGATGTCAGTTCTGATACGATTGTTACGCGATACTACACTCATAAGAGTTTCTCTTGAGAATATTCTTGGACTACGAGTATTCGTTCCTCCGATAATATTCGAGAGATGGAACGATGATTATGGGAACCTCTGATAGAACATGTCTGGCAGGTTTAAACCCTAGTACACTCCCTTTGGGTGGTTCTTAACCGAGACTCCATGCTCGTGACTCTCAGCAAACCCGTGATTCGTGGTTGAGTCGTTCAAACATTGTTAATATCAATGGATCCCGGACCAGGTGTAAAACCTAAATCCATCAAAGCGGCTGGTTGATATTAAGAATGTCTGAACCAGTTCATGTACCGTTAATATCAATGGAACTTGGGTGTCGATAAGGTGAAAGCCTAAATCCACCAAAATGGATGATTGATATTAGGGATACATTGAGCTTTCCCACGACCTTTGTTTGGTGTGCTTTGCTTGATCCTTGAGTGTGTTTGTTGCATTCATGCATTCATACATTCATCTACATCCATATCATCAGAAAAAGAGAAAATTTTCAAGGAACTCAAAGGAGTTTATTTGCAAAAAATTTCAAAAACATGAAAAAACCGGGAAAATTTTTTCACCTGATATATCTGATGAGACATTCTCATGTATGATCAAATGCTTAAATATTTCAAAGTTTGCAAATAAAACCCTCGGGTTCCTTTGATATAAAAACAAGCATATGCATAAACACTTCATGCATCATTTGCATAAGCAGGTGTTTTGTTCCGGTCTCCCGTCCTGTGGTCTGACCCTGCGATCTTCATCTATTTTGAAGACGCACTTTGCCGGTATTATACCAGAGCCAACTCTGCCAGATTGATGGATCATCCTGAACAAGAGAGTTGTGAATTCAGAGAGGATTTTGCCAGCCTTAGTGCTGTTGATGGATTTATTCCTGTTGATGGATTTATTCCTGGTTAACCGATCCCGGGCTGGCATTGGCTACTGTTCTGGGGCACTTAAGGAGCATGGTTTATTCAAGTGGAGGATTCATCCATGCCAATCAACCCGAGGAAGCCGCTGCTATCATTGAAGAAGAAGATGCAGAAGATCTGAACAATTTCATCATTCCTGGTGGTGTCTTGCCACAATTGGGTCGCTGTGGATGTTCCTATGGTCATTCATAAGTCAGCGTGATTTGTTCATTTTGTTTAAAACCCTTCTCCCATGCCAAAAGGAGAAGTGATGGCATTGTTGGCAGCATTTAATACAATGATGTTTTCATTCAATTAATGCATTGTCAAACATTTGTTTTTCCATTTGTTTTCACTTTTTGCTTTTGCATGAAATCAGTGATCACAAAAAAAAACCATGAAAAACAAAAACAACATTTTTCATCTGCATAAATGATTTGTTTGTTTAAAATTCAAATGCTTTTCATTATCCAGAATCATTATGCAGGGATTTCTAAACCCATTGAACATAATGATCCAACGCCATCTCCCAATCTTGAAGTCCTTGTATCTGAGGCAGAGGAAGATGATGTTGAAAGGGATTCCTGATGAGATTACCCGCTTTCTTGAGCACACAAGGAGCTCATTCAGCTGTATCATAAGAATCAGCAAGACAGTCAAACTGGGGATTACAAAAAAAAAAAAAAAAAAAAAAAAAAAAAAAAAAAAAAAAAAAAAAAAAAAAAAAAAGAGAAAAAGAGGGTGAAAAAGATGAAAAATCAAAAATCAGAAAAAAAAAAATTTCAAAATTTTTCCAAAAGAAAAAGAAAAATTATACCCTCAAGTCCCTAGTTGACTGATGCTGAATGGATTCAGAGTCGTTACGACCAGTTGAATTTAATTGAAGAGAAGCGATTAACTGCCATGTGTCATGGTCAGTTATATCAGCAGAGAATGAAGAAAGCATTCGATAAGAAGGTCAAGCCTCGTGTGTTCCGAGAAAGTGACCTTGTGCTCAAGAAAGTTCTGTCTTTCGCGCCCGATTCCAGGGGCAAGTGGACTCCAAACTATGAGGGTCCATATGTTGTTAAGAGAGCCTTTTCAGGCGGAGCTTTGATGCTTACAACAATGGATGGGGAGGATTTCACTCGTCCTGTGAATTCAGATGCAGTCAAGAGATACTTTGCCTAAAAAAAAAGTATATGCAAATGAAAAAAAAAGCAAATGAAAAAACAGAATAGCTCGCTAAGTTGAAAACCCGAAAGGGCGGCTTAGGCAAAAATGAGCGTCTCGGTGGAGAACCCGCAAGGGTAATCCAGGCAAAAATTAGAGACTTGAAAAAAGAAAATATTTGCATCCCGCTAGATTGAGTACCTCACTCTGGGGCAATCTAGGCAAAAATTAGGGATTTGGCAAGTAACTGCATCCTGACAAGACTTTCTGGTTCATCAGTCGTCATTTCGTCAGAGGATTCTCGATTCGTTGTCAACTGAAGCTTCGGATACATCGAGATTCAAATTGGTAGAGAAAGGATCATTATGTTCAATGTAGCCCTCTTCCAATATATATCACTGATTTCAAATTTGTACAGATCTATGGAGTCTTGCCATTTGCAGGCTACCATTCCATCAAATCAATTTGAGCTTTTTATCCAATTATTTGCACTCTTATTTGTTTCAATTCAACAAATGTTTTGCATGTTTTAAATTGATAAAGTGTCATTGTTTTAAACAAATCAAATTTTTCAAAATTGTTGTTTTAAACAAAGTGAACATTCACAAGATTGAAAGGATACTCAAGAATATCTCAGTGCTCTCCCGAGGGTGGCATGATTCCCAACAGGTAAGACATGTGTTCATATTCCTGGTTTGGTGGTATCTTCTTTCTTCAGATCTTTGTTGAGGTTGTTCCTCAAACAAAGTTGTTGTTGGGGTTGTTCCCCAGTACAGTCGCAAGTGATGTGTTGTTGAAGACTTCGTACTCTCCAGCAGCAGTTTTCCCCTAGCATGGGTGTTTCCTTATAGAAGTTTCGGTGGTTGATGGTTTGTCATCCTGGTGCCCCGTCACTTTCTCCAGTGGGTCGTATGCCCCAGACTTCATTTGTCTCCTCAGCATAGTCATGAGTATAGCTGTTGATTGATACTCCCCTCGGAGTCGCGAGTAGAGCTGTTATTAACATCCCCACCAGGGTTGCAAGTGGATTTGTTACCTCCTCTCCCCATGCAGTGTGCCAGCAGGATTTGTCTGTTTCCTCAGCACGATCGTTTTCTTTTTGAAGACTCGGTAAGTCAGCGGTTTGATACCCGGTACTTTACCTTTTCCCCGGCGAAGTCGTCTGTGGAATTATTGCTATCTCTCCATCAGAGTTTTTTTTTCTCTTCAGCAGAGCAGGATTTATTTTCCTACTCAGTGGTTGTTTGGGTTGACATCCCAGTATTTACAACCATCTTTTCCTCAGCGTGGTCTGCAGAATGTTTGTTGTGCCAGTTTCTCCTGTTGAATACCCCTTCAATCCCCGGTATGGTCGGATGATGGCTCCAGCCTCCAGTGAACGGATTGATTTCCTGACTGTTTGCGATCCCCAGCAGAGTGGCTTATATTGCAGAATCTACTTGTTGTGATCAGTTTGCTTTGTGTATTCTCCCCCAGCGGAGTTATGTGAGTTTGCTTCTACAGCAGTTTGTGTTTGTGCAATGCACCCTTTTTGTTTCTCAGTTAACACTGGGATCCCCTGCAGATACTTTGGGACTTCTCTTGTTCCCCTACAGATTCGTCTTGGTGGCCGCTTTGCCCGTTGTGACTTTTTGTACCCTGATTGGGTTGTTTCCTGATATCTATGATTCTCTGCTTCTTCAGCAGTACTCGCAGATCTTTGCTTTACAGCACGTGGATCTCCGCAGATTGGCTTTCCAGCTGGTTTTTCCCTGGAAGTATAATACCGGACGTTGGTTCCTGAACCTGTTTGTGTTAGAGTTGTCTGTTTTGTCAGCATTCATCAAACATAAATCACGCATATTCATGCATATTCATAAACATTCAGATATTCATGTTGCATTTCTTGCCATATATCTTTTGTTCGTCGTGTCTCCTGCTTTGGTGATATAGATCTCTTTTCAGATCTCCCCAAGCAGATGTTGGGTGTTTAAAATCTCTCCATATAGAGTCAGCCCCATAAGCAGAGAATGTTGTCTTTCCTTCTGCAGTTCCCCACTGAGATATATCCTCGTGGATGACGGTTTCTTCCGTTTCCTCCCAACACATATATTGGGATGGATTTTCCTATTTGAGTTACATCCTCATTAGGACGTGTCTTGATTCAGTCCGTCTTTTCGGATCATTCCCGAATTGGCTATTTGTCAAATGTCTTGTGTTTCCCAGCGGGTTGTTCCCCAGTGGAATGTTTTTGGGCCTCTACCCTCATAACCGGTAGTTATAAGTCCTACTTTTCCTGGCTTTCTTGACAGAATTTGTGGTTATACACCTTTTATTCTCCAGCCAGAGTTTTGGTTTTCTACCCTCATACCGGTAGTTGTAAACCCTATTTTCCTGCTCTTCAGCAGTTTGTGGTTTGTTATAAACCCTATTTTGATTTCCCGTGCGGATTTGTGATTTGTTCTATCCCCACGCGGGGTTTTTGGTCTTCTACCCCGTATTCGGTAGATGTAAACCCTAATTTTGTGGTTATCTTCATCTAGTTCTTGATGTTGATTTTCCTTTGCTTGGATAAGTTGCTCAGATCAGCACTTATATCCCTAGCAAGTTTTTGTGGATAATTGCCGTATGCTAGCAATTTTATCCCCAGTGGGTCTTTTCACCGTATGCTAGTGATTTGTTCCCCGGATCATTGGTTGTTTACCAGTGCATCCCCAGCTAGTCTTCTGTCGATAATTGCCAGATGCTTACAATTTATCCTCAGCAGATCGCCTTTCATTTACCCTTTTGTCGGTAATGTTTGTTGCTCCTTTTGATTGGTTATCATTATATACCTCTTCTGGTATCCCGATGCCTTTCTTTTCGGATTTTTATCCTATAAACAACCTACAACCCGGTTAAGGATAATCTTCCATGCGAGTTTATTATTCACGTTTTGACGGCTAATGAATAATATGTCTCATGCGCTCTTTAGTTGGAATCCTTTGTTGATTTTCCCCAACTGAGCAAGATTCGTATTCTTTGAAGAATCGAATATCCATCCTTTAACCGGTTTGTGTTTTGGATGATGAGTGTTTTGGAAGTGAAAACCAATTCACGTTTCGGTAGATCACCTATTATATACCCAGTAACCGGTATCTCTGGTGTTTCTTACCATGCGAGTTTATTATCTACGTTCTGACGGTAATAGATAATATATCTCATGCGAGTATTCTTATCCACGGTCTGCCGGTAATGGATATTATATCTCATGCACTCTTTGGGTTTGTGTCCCCATTTGAGTAAGATTCGTTTTCCCGTTGTGGATTCGAATGTCCATCCTTTAAACAAGTCTGCTGTTCTAGCTTTCTTTCGGATGATGAGTGTTTTGGAACACACACCAATTCACGTTTTTTGCCCATCCTTTAACCAGTTTGTGTTCAGGATGATGAGTGTTTTGGAACACACACCAATTCACGTTTTTTGCCCATCCTTTAACCAGTTTGTGTTCAGGATGATGAGTGTTTTGGAACACACACCAATTCACGTTTTTTCAGCCATCCTTTAAACAAGTCTGCTGTTCTAGCTTTCTTTCGGATGATGAGTGTTTTGGAACACACACCAATTCACGTTTTTTGCCCATCCTTTAACCAGTTTGCGTTTTGGATGATGAGTGTTTTGGAACACACACCAATTCACGTTTTTTGTCCATCCTTTAAACAAGTCTGCTGTTCTAGCTTTCTTTCGGATGATGAGTGTTTTGGAACACACACCAATTCACGTTTTTTGCCCATCCTTTAACCAGTTTGCGTTTTGGATGATGAGTGTTTTGGAACACACACCAATTCACGTTTTTTGACCATCCTTTAAACAAGTCTGCTGTTCTAGCTTTCTTTCGGATGATGAGTGTTTTGGAACACACACCAATTCACGTTTTTTGCCCATCCTTTAACCAGTTTGCGTTTTGGATGATGAGTGTTTTGGAACACACACCAATTCACGTTTTTTCAGCCATCCTTTAAACAAGTTCGCTTTCGCTTTCTTTCGGATGATGAGTGTCTTGGAACACAAACCAATTCACGATTTCGGATCTTTATCCTTAAACAACCCAGTAACCGATTCAGGATAATTTTCCTTTTGAGTATATTATTCACGGTCCGCCGGTAATGAATAATATGTCTCGTTCACTCTTGGGTCAATCCTTTGTTGCTTTCCCCTCAGAGTAAGATTCGTATTCTTTGTAGAATCGAATATCCATCCTTTAAACAAGTTTGCTTTCGCTCACTTCAGGATGATGAGTGTTTTGGAACGCAAACCAATTCACGTCTTCGGATTTTATCCTATAAACAACCCAGTAACCGGTTCAGGATAATTTTCCTTTCGAGTATATTATTCACGGTCTGCCGGTAATGAATAATATGTCTCATCTGAGTATTCTATCCACGTTCTGACGGTAATGGATATTATATCTCGTGCGCTCTTGAGTCAATCTTTTGATTGTTTTCCCCTCAGAGTAAGATTCATTTTCCTTGTGAAATTGAATGTCCATCCTATAAACAAGTTTGCTTTTCTAGCTCTCTTCAGGATGATGAGTGTTTTGGAAGTGAAATCCAACTCACGCTTTGGTCGGTCACCTATTATATACCCAGTAACCGGTATCCTTGGTGTTCCCTCCTTTCTGCTCCCTATTATGACTTCGGTCCCCCTGTGGAGTCAGATTTTTCTGTGTTGTTACCCTTATGCCCGGTAACATCTCATTTCTTTGTTGCCTCCCTCAGTGGAACTTTTTTGTTGCTTCTCCCCAGGAGTCAGCTTGTGTCTCTCCAATGGATTTATTTTCCATTTGGAATTCTTTTCCCAGTGTGAGTCCTTCACTCCCCAGTGAGTTCTCTAGTCTGTTTTCTGTTTTTTCTAATCAGAGTCGTGTCTTGTTCACGTTATGTCAGTTTTACCTTCCCCAGTTTGGAGTCGTGTATTGTTCACACATTTCTTTTTCTTTTATTATCCCCATAGAGTCTTGTTAGAGTCTCTGTTCCTGGTGAGTGTATTACTCCGATGGATCGTTTTTTCTTCTATGTGAATCATATTCCCCACAGAATTTGTGTCTTTTGCACGCATACATCTGCATCATGAGGTCTCTTAGGGACCAAAATTTGTCTCATTACTGTTATTTAAGCCCATTCTACCGCGTCGAGATGAAGATTTCTAAATTTCACTTCTCCGGCTAGAATGACCTTAAATAGGGGCATCTGTAAGACCCCAATTTTGGGCCCTAAGATCCCTCATGGCCCATATCATATCATATCATGGCCTCAAGGATCATTGCATGCCTTTGCTTCCCTCCTAGTGGGTTAGGTTGCCTTGTGGGTTGTTTCTTGATCACCAAGCATGCCTTGCATTTGTATATTCGTGCTCTTCATATGTTTATCATTCCCAAGTACAAAAATATTGTCAGCCTAACCTTGTTGATTGCAGATGAAGCAATTAGGTCAAAGACAGTCAACAGTCAGTCAAAGCAATGGATGATGGCCATTCTTGCAGAATTTGGGCACCATGATCAATAATCACAAGTTCATATGCCTTGGGACATCATTTGAAGTCAAGTTCTCAAGGAATTAGGGTTTGGAATTCATCAGAAGTGGTCCAGTCACTCAAAACCCTAGAAAAGTCAAACTTGGTCAACTGTTGATTTAATCAAGGATTTGATGGATAGATTTGATCTGAAGGAGTTCATTCATGCTTGTATAAGCCTCATCTATCATGTTCAACCTCATCATGGAAGAAAATCAAGTCAATCAGAAAATTTTCCAGAAATAGAAAGTGGACCTGTAATTTCAACTGCCAAAAATGGAAACTTCTTGATCTTAAACTTACATCATGATACAAGCTTCAAATGAATTTTTGCCCAACATGAAAGTTGAAGATCTTGTCTTCCCATTTTCAAAAAGTCCAAGAACTCTCAAATCCCATGTGTGGTTGTCAAGATATGATCAAATCATTTTCACCAATTTGTGAACTTCAAAGAGCCATATCTCTCAAACCATAAGGCCAAATTTGGTGGGGTTTTTTCCTACAAACCACATTTTTCATCCTCTTTCCAAAAATATAAATTTCATGACCTAAAACCTTGCCAATCAAAATGGCATTTTTGGACCTTTTTCATTTAAATTCAAAGTTTGACCAAACTTTGACTTTTTGATTCTTTGACTTTTTCTTGATTTGGCCAATTGGGAAATGTTCCATATATCATTTGTGATTTGCTCCAAGCCTAAAATCATCATCATACCATCATTATGCTATCACTTTGGACCAAAATGCAAAAACTTGAAAATGTGCAAAATGGCTTCATTCAAACAAGGCAAGTACAGCAATTGTTAAGCAACCACAAAACAGCATTTTGCATAGTCTGTATACAGCCTGTCAAAGCCCATTCGACCACAAGCATACACCCTCCATTCCATGTATGTGAAAATTAGCAAAATGCAAAAGGCTTCATTAAGACATAATTGGTTTAGCATTTCATTAGTGGAGCTTAAACAGACTACATAAAGCCTTGCCTCTGCTGATTGCAACCCTAGTTTTCAGAGCCACACGACCAAAAATCCACTCACTCCCTCATTGTGCATTTTTGCAAAAGCAAGATTTCTGCACAAACCATTTCGAAAACTCAAGCAGCCCTTGCATCTTTCATCATCCATCATCACTATGAGTTGGTTCCAAGTATAAAATATTGGCTGGAACTTCATCTTCAGACCCTGTTTTCTCCAAGCATCTCCAATGGCAGCTCGAGTTATGGTTGTTTCCAAGCAAGATTAAGCCAAACCTCTTCAAGACTCCATCATTGTAGAGCATAGAGAGGAACTGTTTCAGCTTCAAACCTTCAAATAACCACTGCTCCACACTTTTCTTCAAATCCAAGTAAATTTTCGAAACTCTAATTTCTTAAATCAATGCTATGCCATGTGTAGAGTATGTTCTTGTGGTTACATTAAGCTTGAAATTACTAAAAATGGTTAAGTATCATGCTAGTTATGTTGAAATGAAATTTGGAAATGGTTTATGTTCTTGCTCGATTTGTGACAACCAATGAGTTCTAGGGGAAATGGTTGGTAGATTCATGTTAGTTAGAGCTTGCTGGTCAGTTGTGTGTATTTGATTTTCATTTCTGAAAAAAATTGTTGTTAAGCTCGATTGAACATGATGATGAATTTATGCTGCTGCAGCCCAAACTTATGTCATGCCCAGAATTTCCCATGATTTTGTTGATTATTGTTGGTTTGTTGTTCATGAGGTGTTTGTATGAGGGACATGCTGTTTGCCATGGCTGTATGATCTATTCTATTTGAAAGTTGTTGATTGAATGTTGAACATTGATGTTGAATGTATGCCCTGCTGTTGTGTATGAATCATAAACTTGCCAGAATTCCGCATGAACTGATGATGTTGGTTTGTTGTTATGTTGTGGTTGTATGAAGGATTTTGTTAAAATGCTTTGCTGTTGTAAATGCTGGTCGAGTTTTTGTGTTGCTGTTGTTGCCATATGCCATGTATGCTGTAAAACCCTAAGGGTTTATGTGAAAACCCAGAAATTTTGCTCATTGGCCAGCATGTACTGTTCCATTGGCTGAGAGCCAATGGGAACATTTCCTTTCCTCTGCTCAAAACGCAGAGTTTAGTTTAATGAGTCCAATATTACAAGTATGCCACGGTTGACTTTGCTTTGACTCCATTATGCCATGCCTTTTGTTCATATTGCATCCAAATATCACTCAACTTAAACAATTCATTTCTCTTTCAATTTTCATCCAAAAATCATGCAATTTTTTCCATCATGATCACAAATGAGTCTAGTATTTTATTGTGAATTTTAATTAATTTTTCAGTGGCTGGATTTTAAATGATAATTGTTTTCCCAACATGTATGCCAAAATGATATCTCTTACCATTTCAATTGTGAAATTGTCATGTTGCATCCAATGAGCTTGAAATTTTTTGTGGTGAAACTAGACACATTGACCTTCATTTCCATATAAAGTTTGTGCATTTATCATTTGTGGATTGAGAGTTATGATTTTCTGAAGTTATGTGTTACATTTGGTGCTATATGAATGATATGCATTTTCCCAATTTTTGTTCACATGCTTCCTTACATCCAAATGACCCCAAATTTTGCATGAATCATCTATCACATGTCTAGTTTGTGTATGAATTTTCTTGGAATTAATCTTGCTGTTTTCCATTTGATTGAGAATTTTCTTCCATGCTTAGTCATTTGTTGACTTTTTGTGCTACATGTTGCCAAATCTTTTGTGAAATTCTCAAATCTTATTGTATGACCATGAAATTTCATATGTGATAACTAGACATCTCAAGCTTTGCATTGGTGTTAATCTCATTCATTTATCTTCTGTTTTCAAATTGATATGATTTTTTGAAGTTGACCCATGTTTGTTGACTTTCACCATGCTTACTTGAATTTGGTTTGACTTCATGATTTTACTTGACTGCCTTCTTCTCATCCAAATGCCATGAAATTTTACATGTATACCATGTTAGATGTTAGGATTGAGTGTGATTTATTTCATGATTTTTGAGATTGTTTGAGTTGACTTTTGAAAGAGGTCTTGCTGTTGACCTATTTGTGCTCCTTCTTGCCATGCTTTGCATCCTTTTGCATATGAAATGACATTGATGCATGATATAATTATGAATCCAATTGAGAATGCTTCCTGAATGTTTAAACTTGATTTGGGTTGACTTTTCCTTGCTGCCTTGACTTTTTCTTTCATCTTTGACCCTAGGCTAGTCCTAGTGGTCTTCTAAGCTTATGTTGAGTTCATCTGTTTCAGGTTAAGCACCAATGCCTTGAGGATCATTCAAATGTGTTTTAGTTTGGTTGTTTAATGTGCTAACCTTTGTTTTGTAGGTTGACTCATGTAACTTGAGTCTTTGTGCCTTGCACAATTGGTCCCTCTGTGGTTGACTTTTGTTTATCCATTTGCCTTTGATTTTGACTGTTGAGCTGTTTACTAATTGGTTTGACTTTTTCAGGTACTTTAGTTGCTTAAGTTCTTTGAACTTGCTTGCTTTGCTATTTAGCATTTGCTTTGAGGTATAATTACTTCTTCTTCATGTAGTCTGGAGACCCGGTCTGTTATTTGACCGGGCAAACTGTCTGAAGTCCTCCTTAAGAGGCAATGCCTGTGTTTGTTTATATTTGTCCCAAGCAGGAAAAGTCCTTCAAGTAAGGCAATTGGTGGAAGGTAGGGATAAGCAATCTATCCCCCACTATTCAGTGTGTCCTCTCTTTGCTCCCATTACATGGTTGAAGCAATGAGATAAATACCCAAGATCTAATCGAGTCAATAATGTGGAGAGAGTTCCTACTTTCTGAACTCCCACACTTTCTTTGATGCTCTCTCTGATCTGAGATAGAAGCAATGAGGCACACCCCTCATCTCCTTTTCATCTGCTTCACCTGAGCCCCTCAATGGCCAGGTTAAGAGCGACCTTCACCTATTACAGTGGACTTTCAAAGTCAAACCCTCTTGTGTGAGCCCCCCTTGTTTTGGCTATAGAGTGTGCTGTTTGATATTCATTGATTGATTGATTGCTTCATATGCACTTGTTTGCTTGTATGTTATGCATTTATCATCATCAATTGCCATTAATGCATGATCATCTCATTTGTCTTTGTGATGCTATCATTGTTGTTTGCCCATTGAGGACAATTGTAAGTCCATTGCTTTGGCATTTGCTCCTATGATATGGAAGGATAGAGTGTAAGACCTCATTGGTCACTCATATCTTCTGTTGCTCTGTTTGTATGTGAGGATACAGTTATAAGTCCCTGTAAGTTGGCATCTGTTATCCTGTGATCATAATTTGATCTGTTTGTTTGTATGTGAGGTTGCAGTTATAAGTCCCTGTAAGTTGGCATCTGCTTTCCTGTGATCATAATTTGATCTGTTTGATTTGTATGTGAGGTTGCAGTTATAAGTCCCTGTAAGTTGGCATTTGCATTCCTGTGATCATATTGTTGCTTTTGTTCTTGTATGTGAGGATCCATTGTAAGTCCCTGCAATGTGGCATTGGTTTTCCTATGAGCATCTGTGGAGTTAACCTAAGTCCAGATAGATTGGCAGGTGACTTCCATATTTCATCTTTGTTCTTTTTAGGAGATTAGTGTAAGTCCATTGAGTGGCATCTGATATCCATTTCTGTTTTAGGAGACTGGTGTAAATCCATCTATTGGTATCCGGTATCCGCCTTTTATTTTCTTTGTTAGGAGATTAGTGTAAGACCATTGAGTGGCATCTGATATCCAGTTTTATTTTAGGAGATTGGTATAAGCCCAGTGATTGGCATCCGATATCCGCCTTTGCTGACTTTCTTGTTTGTTTGTTATTATTCATTGCTATTCCAAAGGACACACTTGAATCATCTGCTATATGATTTCAAGAAGTGAACCTTCTAAGAAGTTTTACTATCCATCCTCATCCATTCATCATTCATTATGTCCTAAACCTTTTCACACTTTGATTTCAAACGTGACATAAATGTTGTGCAAACATCTTCATGTTTTCTAACTAAAAACCTGGACTCAAGTCCTTGACCTTTTTTTCAAACTTCATTTCATAATACTTATTTGAATTGATCTTAATCATACTCTGACTTCACTTTTCATAATCACAATCAATTAACTTCACTCATTCACTTGTTTTGGCTCTGTCCATTGTTAATCTTTTCACATTAGCCATAGGTTTCAATTATCTTTGTGGTTGATGTAAATCTTGCCTATCCTTAGTGAGTCGACAGTAAGACTTCCGTACTTCAAACAGGGCTAACCCCTCTAGTGCGTCGAAGCTATCCTCACATGGTGGATGTTGTTCTTGGTCGAGTGTTCTCCCATTGATAATGAAAAGCCTCAGTGCTTGTGTTTAAAACTGAATCCACCAACTTTTGGAAATCTTTTAGCCGAACTACGGCGTTCTGATCCTTACCTTTGATGGAAGGTACGTAGGCAACGGGTTCATCCGTTCGAACCCAATAACCCAATAAAAAATGTACATTCTTTTCTCATCATCCCAATCATGTTTGCACAATCTTCATGTCATAACAAATAATAATCTTTTACAACAAGTGTGAAAAGGGCTCCCTAGGAGTACCTAGGACGTGATGGGTGCCTAACACCTTCCCATTGCGTAATTTACCCCTTACCCAGACTCTCTGATCTTTTTATTAGTTTTCTACGTGTAAAACTTCTTAGGCTTTTGTTCGCTTTTTAGCCAGTCCTTTGGATAAATAAAAGTGCGGTGGCGACTCGAAATTTCAATGTATCTCCTAGCTTATGATTTAATCGATAGATCATATAGCGACGAATACACCGCTACAATACCATTAGAGCAGTGGACAAGGGCACTTGACAGAGGCTATCGATGGGGGCACATGACAACAAACCTCATGGAATGCATGAACGGTGTATTCAAAGGCATTAGAAATCTACCAATAACCGCATTGGTCAGAACAACCTATTTTAGGTCGGCATCTACCTTCGCAACCAGAGGGGAAAGATGGAGTGCAGTGTTAATATCAAGTCAATTATTCAGTGAATGTTGTATGAAAGTGATGAAAGAGGAAACTATAAAAGTTAGCACACATGCGATTACAATCTTTGACCGTCATAGGCAAAATTTCAGTGGACAGGAAACAATGGACCACAACGAGGGAAGGCCAAACTTATCCTATGTTGTCAGACTAAACAGAAGTTGGTGCGACTGTGGAAAGTTCCAGGCCTTCTGTATTCCTTGCTCCCATGTCATTGCAGCATACGCACATACTCGTCAGGACGCTTACAACCATCTATCTGATGTTTACAAGGTCATTACCGTCATGTATGTCTATAGTGAAAGCTTCTCAGTGCTAGCAATGGAGGAATACTGACCTCCATATGAAGGGGACATAGTTTGGCACAACGATGAGATGCGAAGAAAGAAAAAAGGATGGTCAAACAACACGCGTATTAGAACATAAATGGATATGACTAATAAAATGATAAGATTATGTAGTATATGTCGTCAACCCAGACACAATAAGAACAAATGTCTCAATCTAGGAGCAACCTTTGCATCAGAGTTTAGTACCTCATTTCAAGTTTTGTAACCTTAAATTTTTTATATAACATTAATTTTTTGTTACAACAAGGTTAACAACAAATATCACTCCAACATAAGCACACTTAAAACAGAACAAGTCTAAATAAACAACACAAAAAACAAATATTGAATACAGATGAAAATACTTAACCACAATATTTAAAAACAACTTTTCTAACTGATTACAACAATCAAACTGATGTCATCTGGTCCAAACATCATTTCCCTAACATCCTTATCAATTTTTACTCGCACCCAACCAAATACACTATCGAGTCTCTCAATACTTCTAATTTTTCCCCTTCTGGTATTTTTCCATCTAACCAATGAACCAGCTCCCTCTTTAGTTTATCGAAATGACAGATGTTCTAGAAGAGCATCAACATCGGAGACTTGTCTCTTGAAAGTCACTTTTCCATAGCAGTGACGAATACCAGACATGTTTGCAATATAACGAAAAGAGATGTGGAAAAATGAATCACACAACATCTCTATTTATAAATAAAAAATGCACATTACACAGAGGTGTCAGACCAATTGGCGCTTCCTCTCACTTTATACACATGAGCACCAATTGGATTGACAGCACCATGTGTTGTTGCCAATTCAATTGGCGTCCCCTCTTAAAAATTAAGGATAAACGCCAATTGGTCTGACACTTATGCCTTAATTTTTTTTTTGAAACAGAGGTAGATTGAGAATTTATTTGAAAATTGAATTATTTTAAGAATATTTTAAAAATATGGGGTATTTGAGGAAAAAATTATATATATATTTATCTATTTAAAGTACTATCAGACAAGTGGAATCTTATTGATTATATCATTTTATCATATTTCATTATAGTATAATGTTTGTATTAGTGTGTCTATATGTCATATTATCATCTCTTTTATTTTTATAAGATGGACAACAATATGTTATTCATAACAAAAGAATATCTATATAATGATAAATTTTATCATGATGTTTGGTTGTTAGTTCAATTTAAAGTATTTGTTCATTTTCATTATTATATTTTGAACTTAAAGTTTCTAACGAGTATAGATATTTTTACATATATACAAAAATATATAAAAGTTATCATATATAACTAAATTCTGGTAAGTGAGAATGTGTTCCATTTACTTAGACTACTTCCAAATATATATAATTACTAATCACAGGACCTAAATTATAGTTATCTAATTATGATTTAGACGTCCATGATTTTCTATGCTAATTATATATATAGTAACAGAAATACCATTTAAAATGCTAGTTGTCTTACTTAACTAGAATTTCAAAATATTGGCACTTTTAACTAGTTCATGTCACACTGGTTAATTGCGAAATCTTGTGGATAACCTCCCTTAAAGATGGTGCATGAGGATTACAAATGTCCATTTTGTCTACGAGAGTTTAGAATTGAGGTTGTCCCAAAGTCAAAATATACTTCTGATAATATACGATTCTTTTGTCAATAGCAGTAATATATTCTCTCCGTTTTTTATTCTAAGTGTTTTTTATTTTTCACATGTATTAAGAAATATAATAACTATGGTATAAAAAAAAAGAAATTATAAAGGATTTCACAAAACTATCATTTATTAATGATATTGAAAAGATAAATTGAAATAACTGAAAAGAGAGTGAATAATAAATATTTAAGGGTATAATATGAAAAATAACATTAATGATTCATTAATATTATAAAATGACTTATATTATGGTACAAAACATTTTTCTAAAGCGACTTATAATAAAAAACAAAGGTAGTGTCATTTTTAACGCGTCTGATTTTTTGTATTTTGTTAAAAGACTTTTCATCACGGTTCTTAATAATAATCGTGGTTATAGATTAATGGTTATAAGCTTTGAATCACAACATCAATATTATTTTATTTTTTAAATAAAAAAAATGTATGTCCCCAAACATTCATTATTATATAAAAATTGAAAAAACATTTAAATACGGTTAATAAAAACAACCATAGTTAAATGTTCCATATTTAACTATGATTCATATTTGGAACCGTTGTGAAATTCTTCGAAGTACGGTACATTAGCTTTCTGTGTTTGTTGTTCATTGTTCATTGTTCATTTCTTGGTCTCTCTCGCACGCTGTGGTGTGATTTTCCTTTATTTTTGTTTTGTTGCAATTGTGTTTTGGTTTTATTTAGATTTTGTGATGTTTTTGTTGTTATAAAGTTATGTGATGTTGTCATGTGTCATGTATGTATTTTTATTGATCATGGCGTTGTAGCATTATGTATTTTTATTGATCATGGTGTTGTATACAATCTATTTATGAATCTATAACGATGTTATCCTTATTTACCTATTTTACATATTGATTTGAACTGTTATTGACAAATACTTTTCGAATCTCGATATAGGATAATCATCAATTAGATGCTAAACTCTAGACATAGATTTAGATTTAACATTCACTTGAGTATCGAGTATTAATACTACCATATTGTTTAATAGGCTGAGAGATCGTCGATTCAACAATACAATTAAACTCTCATCAGGAGTTTAGACATAAACACTATCGGTGAGCAATACGTGATGATATTGATAAATGTTTAGGTTGTGTATAACTGATTGGTAAATTACATATTCTATCGGTAGATGAAATTCAATCCTGACAAGCTCTCATCTCTTTGAAACTTTTTCTATCATTTATTGATTTACACTTTGTAACAAACATCTTTCAAACTTATTCTTAAAATCATAGTAATTGTTGAACGGAATTGATATTGCACCAGTCCATGTGGATACGACAATACAAATACTTACCCTTGATAGCAATACTGTAGTCGACAAAATGGCGTTGTTGTCGGGGACTGGCATTTAGATATTAAAGCATTGCGATAGTTTTTATCTTTATAAGCTTTGTACATTTGTCTATATTGTATATATACTTGTTTTCCATCACATTTGTTCAAGTGTTGGTTAGGGGTAACTACTGGTGAAGGAGCAACAATAAAACCAGGAAACACAAACATCTAACCAAGCAAAAAGAAGCAACAAGAGGGAACACCTACTTGAAAAAAGCGTCAAGCTAACGACGTAAAACAAGCACTTGTTGGGAGGCAACCTAACTTTATAAGTATTTAATAGCTTTGTATTAAGTAGTTTAAGCCTTAAAGAGTGAAAATTGATAGAAAGCTTGACAAAAAAATTCATTTTGAAAAATCTGGGCAGTAGAGCCGACATTAAACGACAGTAGAGGGCTCTAAGCACGCCCTGGAAAATTTTGAGAAGCTAGAAGCAACAGAAACCACGCTAAGCACGGCCTGATGGCACTGAGCATGCCCTGCTATACCAATAAAAATTCTTTTTACTCAGCTCACTTATCCACTTTCACCGATGCCTATTTACCCCATCTTTGTGGTGATTTTTGTTAATTAAGTTGTATTTTGTTTAATTTGTTTCAAGTAGATAGTATAGTAGTTTAGTTTAACTCCGATATTTTATCTAAATTTTTGAGTTTGTTCTCAAAGTTTTCTTTTGAATGGCTTGAAAAAGCATTGAGTGATTATTCCAAGTTTGAATATTTCAAATAGCAAATGTTATGGTAATGATAAAAGTTTGAAAGGAAGGTACATGGTTAAGGTATATGTTTATTACTTTCTAGACCATAGCATGAATATGAAACTTGTAATTTCTACAAACATCATGTCATTCATTCTTTTGCACTATATTTACATGATTGAATCACTTTAGATTAAAGCCCAAATATGAGGAAACTTCAATTGTTTACTATATGCAGAGGGGACCAATAATCTATTATTTTAACTCAGTTGATTTATGTTTAATCTTGCATTTATGTTTGAAGTTATGAAAGCATGAAAATGATTAAGGAATTTTTTTTATTTTGAGCACAACCACTTGACCAATAGTAACCTACCCTGTGAGTGAGTGATACGCGAAAATACATCGTATATTTGCCTTGATTTACACTAAAAAATCGTAACACTTTCATTTATATTCCGGTTATTCCGCAAGTGTTCGAGTTATTTTTACAGGTATTTCAATCCCCATGCTTAAATGAGCAAAGTATAGAAAAGGAAGGAAAAGAAAAAGAAACAGAAGAGAAAGCAGCAGAAAAAACAGAAAAACAGAGAATACAAACTTTGTGAATGTGACGACCGTCACAAAGCATGTCATGACCGTCACGCCCAGCCTGTCACGACCGTCACAGGCCCATCACGAACGTCATGCGGACAAAATCAGCTCTTTGAAACTGTCAACAGAAGTGATCCGACAAGCCCTTAATTCTCGTTCCTCAACCACTTTCCCGTGGATTCCTCATTCAACTAAGTCATCCTTGTTTCTCTCAACTGCCATGACCTAATGGGGGGATATAAGAGGATGGAAGTTGGAAACCTACGGGCACACTTAATTTTTCTCTCTGAAGCCAGCTTTGAAGACCTTTTTCTCTCTGCATTTTTTCATAGCAATTCTATTTTGTCTTTTACTTTTCTGCAACAACATTATTTTCTTTTACCGTTCAGAGCTTTGATTTTTCCTTTTTCTTTCCACTTTTCATTTAGCCAAAGTAGTAGTTTCCTACACTGGGGACCTACTACAATTTATTTAATTTAGTTTAAGCTATTATTTCAAATAGGCAGAATCCTACCGACCTGTGGAGGACTGCTCAAGTACTTCAAGATTTGGCGTATTCTATTAATCCAATTTCCAGGTTTTTATTCAATTGTTATTGCTTTATTATTATTGTAATTATGTTTGCTTTATTGTTGATCTGTTTATGTTCGTTTGTGTTTGCGTTGTTTAACATGTCCGGCTAAACTACCGGTATCGGTATGTAACAATTTAATTATACGGGATTTAATAATAATCGGTGTAAAACTTCTTTCCTCAAACAATCTTTTTGGTTGTGGTTTTTAATTTAAATTTAATTAACTTTGTCATAAGAGTGAGAAGCTATTTAATACGATTTTGCCACGAGAGTGGGAAATTAACTAAGGTGAGAACCGACAATCGCGAGAGTATGAGGGTCGAACTGGATAGTAAAAACTAGACATTGATTTTAAAAACAGCGAGAGTACTTTCAACCAAGAGCAGCTGAACACTATTTTATTTTTTCAGTTTTGCTTCAACCAAGAGCAGTTGAATGCAGTAGTTTTGGCCAAGAGCAGCTGAGCACTATTTTATTTTACAGTTTTTCTCAACCGAAAGAAGTTGAACCCGTTTATTATGCTATTTTAGCTTCAGCCAAGAGCAGTTAAATACTATTATATTTTGCATAGAGTTGTCTTCAACCATGAGCAATTGGATACAATCTGTTTCAGCTAAGAGTTATTGAAGATGACATCTTTAGACCATATCAACTGAATATGATCATTGTTTCCCCCAGGAGAGTTTTCCTTCAACGAAGAATGTTTCAAGACCATCCGAGCATGTCACTTTGTAACAAACCCATCCCCAGAGATCTATCCTCAACCAAGAGGAGCTGAACATGATTCTCCGATCTCCAATCATTTACATAACATTTAATAAATCAAGAGTATTTCTTAGTACACTTACATTTATGATTAAGAGATCAAGAGTATTTCTTAATTCATTCGCATAACATCTAAGAAATCAAGAGCATTTCTTAGTTTCATTTACATTCATGATTAAGAGATCAAGATTATTTCTTAATTCATTTGTATAACATCTAAGAAATCAAGAGCATTTCTTAGTTTCGTTTACATTCATGATTAAGAGATCAAAATTATTTCTTAATTCATTCTACATAACATCTAAGAAATCAAGAGAATTTCTTAGTTTCATTTACATTCATGATTAGGAGATCAAGAGTATTTATTAATTCATTTTGCATAACATCTAATAAATCAAGAGCATTTCTTAGTTCATTTGCATTCATTTTGAAGGATTCAAGAGAACTTCTTAATCTACATTCATATTTAAGAAGTCAAGAGTAATTTTTAACCTGCATATCATTAAGAAAATGAGAGTATTTCTTAAATCATTCGCACTCATTTTTAAGAAGTCAATGGTACTTCTTAACATTCTCATGATTAAGAAATCAAGAGTATTTATTAATTCATCTGCATTTTATTCAATCATATGATGATTAAGAGATTAACATTATTTCTTAATTCATTCATTTTTAAGGAGTCAAGAGTATTTCTTAGCATCCATATCATTTGCCATTTATATAGTTTAGAAATCGAGAGTATTTCTTAATTCATTTGCATTGATTTTTAAGGAGTAAATAGTACTTTTTAACCTTCATTGCATCCATATCACCCTGACGATTAGGAGATCAAAATCATTTCCTAGATCTCGTTTCACTCATTTGCATTACCATATGCTGATTAAAAAATCCAGAGTATTTATTAACATATGTGCATTCATTCTTAATCACAAGCATATCATTCTTTTGCATAAAAGGGCAAAATTTGGGTTTTTTTTTGTATTTAAACTATCTTTCTCTATGATGATTTGGAGACAAGAGTTCTTCATATCCTCCAATTAAATATGTTTAAATAGGGGTAACTGTCATACCCTAAATTTTACCCTAAGTTTTTTCACTTGCATCAACATAGCATAATCAATCCATTTTGTCGTGCATTTCATCAATTAAAAGAATTCATCGGGATTTAGATGAAAAGTCAAGAGTTTTGGCATTTCATCTGGTCTTGATGACATTCATTTAGTCATTTGTTGATTAAGAAGTCAAACGAATTGATTTCTCAATCTTAGTACATCATTTATATTCATCGCATCGTGTTTCAGGGGTTCAGAAGGTGACAATCAAGAGTATTGTCGTCATCTAAATCTTTGTAGGTTTTGTTTGTGTTTGAGAATCAGAAGCAAATAGTCCAAGAGCGATTCATTTGCATCTAATTGTCCATTCATGTTTATTCAATCAGTAATTCAGTTCACTTATAAGACGTTTGCATTTTGTACCTGCCACGACATGTATTTTGTTTCGCATAACGCTTAAAATGTCACTTAAAATAATTTTTCGAATCTACAAACAGACTGGTCGAATCGTTTCTAAAAAATACACAGAATTAGAGGGAGAAAAATTTCAAAATTAAACTTGCAGATATCAGTATTCTTAATCTATGGTTCGCATAGTTTAACCTGGTGTGCTCGTTTTAATTTTTTAAATACTTTTTCGGTCGCATTTCAAACCGCCTGAACCTTTTAACTTGTTTTTTTTTTAAATTTGATCAAAATCTGTATGTTTCTGAGAAGTTTATTTCGTGTTGATCATTTTGGTGAATTCAGTTTATTTTTTCGGCCATTTTTGTATCCGATTTTTTGGTCATTCTTCATCCGTTTATTTTCTTTCTTTTATTAAATTAATCATAAAATATTTTAGAATTTATTATTTAGTTAAATTAATTTATTTTTTATTCATTTAATTTATTTTTTGTTTTTTATGTTAATTTTTAATGTTTTAATTATTAAACATATATGTGCATGATTTGTTTGTTGGATTTTGAAGAAAGATCTTCAGCAAACAACCACCAAAGCCGCCATGTATTCACCTCTATCTCAAAGAAAGTAAAAACATTTTTTTCTATGAAAGATCCATACGCGGTTAGGCAAAGGGAGACTCTCTCTCCGTGTGTCATTTCGTCATTGGGGGATTGACCACAAGAGCTCTCTCTCACTGAAAAATTTCTTAGAAAAAATCACCTCTCTCAAAACAAGAGAAAAATGCTCAGTCGAAAACAAGAGAAATCAAGAGAAAAATGTCATTTCGTCTTCTTTTTTTCCAAACACTTCATCACATGTCTCGTCACTTTTCACCTCTACAACAAAATCACCTTCTTCACTTCCTTACCGTAACATAACCTTCATACTCTTATCTCCCTTTACCATAAAATTTCAACAAACATAAACAACATCTCAAGCTTCAAACTCCTTCAAAAATCATCACCATCAATCATGACTTCCACCTTAAACACTCCCCCTTACGTCATATTCACATATTCCCCCGCTTCAACACAGTAACAAGTCCACCACCTTCATTTCATACCTTCACGTAACCACCCTACCTACATCCACCAATCTTCTTTCACGTTACCTTCACGTTGGCACTGCCATATCATCTTTCTTTCACTCATAAGCATCCAACTCAAATACTTCAACAGAGCCACCGTTGTGCACTCTTAAACCACCGCGCCGATGAGCTACAACTTCAAGCACACCATATTACCTCCACCATGTACCCCACTATACACCATAACATCTTCCGTTAACGACAAGGCTCCTGCGAACCTCCACACCGGTAAAGAAACAGCCACCACGGAACAATCATAAACATCCTTCAACAATACCAACATCATCCTCAAACCACATAACACAACCAAACACACTCAATTTTCCTACAACAAGAATCTCACCGCGAGAACCATCGCCACTGAACCTCACGGGCAACGATCCTCTAACCTCCGACGACTCCAAATCAAAACTCTCTCCGTTAACAACCCCCGCCACCGTTTTTTCAGTTGAATGTGAGTAAGGAGAGTATGAGGGATAATATGTGGTTTTGATAAATTGTGATTTTGAAAGGGAGAGTTTTATTTAAGTTTTGTATTTAGATCTTTTATCTGATGCAAGCGAATGGACTGAACAATTGGGAAGGAGGAGAGTTATAAAATTTTGACTTTTTCTCCTCCTATTGTGCCACGTGTCAATTTCCCTATGGGGCAGATTTGTTAAAAAATAAAAAATAAAAACTCTTCTTTTTTTTAAGAACGGAACTGCCCCATTTTTCTCTCATTTGATTTTCATTTTTTTTCTTTCTTTTTTTTAATTATTCTTATTAATAATATTATAGCTATTATTATAATTATTCTCATAACTATTTATTTAATTATTATTACTATTATTATTATTATTATCATTAATTAATATTAACAATAATTATTATTACTAACTTCTTATCTTTACTATTCTTATTATTTTATTGATTATTATAATTAATTATTATTATTTATTAATTATCATATTTTACTAATAATTATTATTATTATTATTATTATTATTATTATTATTATTATTATTATTATTATTATTTATTTTGTTATTTTTGTTCATTGTTATTTATTAGTATTATTGTTATTAATGATTATTATTGTTGATTTATTACTATTATTATTTATTGATTGATTTTATTTATTTTTATTTTTATTATTATTATTAATTATTATTATTGTTATTGTTATTATTGGTATTATTATTATCGTTAATTATTATTATTTAAATTTATTTATCATTATTTATTATTATTTGTTTATTTTTGATTATTTATTATTATTATTATTATTATTATTATTTATCTATTGATTTTTATTAATTTTTATCATCATTATTATTATTAATTGTTATTATTGTTATTATTATCATTAATTGTTTTTATTATTGTTTATTTATTTACTAACTTTTATTTGTCATTATTTATTATTAGTTGTTTAAATTTTGTTGATTATTTTTTTTTATTATTATTAATATCATATTTATTTATTAATTAATTAATTATTCATTTTTAATTATTAAATATATAAAAAATTGATTTATTTGTCCGATTGATTTTTCACGGATGCATAGAAATTTCGAAGTAAAAAATTCATTTTAACTTCAGAAATTTCTTACATACATAGAGTATTGTTGACCGACCTCAAATAGGATAATTCCTACATGAATCGCTTTATGATTGCTTAACATGTCGCTAAATTTCTTTTAGTTTAATTTCTCATTTTTACTTCGAGTCCCTTGCCTTTCTCTTGGACATTCTTACAACGAGATTCTTTATTTTTACAACTGTCTTTCAAAGATTGTATCATTTAATTATTGTGTTATATCTCCATTCGATAAACTATATCCCTATTCCCGTGAATATGTAATAAATATACCGGTTTCATTTACTTTAATGTATCCTTGATTATTAACAAAAGATTAAAATCAACCACTTTCAGAAAAAACAAAAAAAAAACACTCGATCCAACGTCGAGTCTTTTTCCCAAATCAAATCCAAATCGAATACAAAGTCGAACACCACCCCCGCCACATCCAAATTCTTTTCATAAGTAAACTTCAGACACTTGATCCAACGTCAAGTCGTCCCCTTGTTTTTAAAAGTTTTTCACAATAAAAATGAAAGAATTTGAGTAGGTTTAGACTTTCTCTTTCTCGAATGTAGGATACTGTTGTAGAGCTCCATGTTCCAACATTTGTCTTCCATATTAAAACATAATAATTAACATAATTAGTTCATTTCTCTTATAGAAGAAAAAGATTGATTGAGTATCAACCTTCTCTTTCCCAATTATTTGGACACTGCAGTAGAGCTCTCTGTCTGAATAATCGTCTTCCGTTAATGAACTTTGACCTAACTCACCATACATTTTCATAAATAAACTTTTTGATGAAAAGAGAGTGATTGGGCTTAGGCCTCTTCCTTTTCGGGGATTTGAGCACTGCAAAAGAGCTTCCTATTTGGATGCCTGTCTCCACTTAAAATCAACTCAAACCCATCAAACTTATTTTTCGCCCTTGTGCGACCCCGAAAACATTTTAAGAAAGGAGTCTGCTACATCTATTCGACGTGAAACAAACAAAGACTTCAGTCTCCAGAGTGAGCAGCAAGTAAAGGTTTAATCGCTCTAATGTGATCCAAGCATCACCCTCTTTAAAAGCAATCCAACAAGTAGTTCTCTTTTAGTAGAACTATGTATGCCTTGAGTTCTTCATAGCACCTGAAGATACGTAGGAGCGGGATGGTGAAATTTTTTCAAACACATTAATATTAAAACACCCCTAAGTTTTTCCTTTCTTTCTTTCTCGTTTCTCACTCGATAGGTAGAAGAACACAAACGATATCATGCTAACACTCTTACACGAAACTAGCTAAATGACCCCCCATCGAGTACAATGGATGTGAAGGATGCTAATACCTTCCCCTTGCATAACCAACTCCCGAACCCGATTTGGTTGCGACGACCATTTCTTTTTGCTTTTGTGGGGTTCATAGATATTTTCCAATCAGGTTGCAATCTCTTAAACGAAGACAAGCGTTAGAACAAAAAAGTTATAAGACTTGTGTCCAAACACTCAAGGACAAAAGAGATATACGCCAAACTATTTCTTTTAAATCCGATAAAAGAATGAACTTAAAACAATCAAGTTATTAATTTCTTAGGGAGGAAGACTAACGTTTATATGATTTGTGTCCGAACACTCAAGGATAAAGATGATATATATCCAATTAATCCTTTTTAAATCCAATTTAAATTTATAAAAAAAATTTAAAAATTGAGTTATTAAGCATTTCTAGTAGTGTACGTGTTTTTTTTTCTTATTATTATTAATTAGCAACATAGAAAATAATTTTTTTTTAAAAAATACATCTAATAATTCTACAGAGTAAACACAATAAAATGCGACAAAATATAAAATAGGTCATGGTTAAAAGTGAAAATGGTTTTAAGCCCAAATATTAATATTACCAACATATTATTTTTAGAGAAATGATAAATTTACACTGCATTAGACATCTACACGTACGAAGGAGAGATGGGAGAATGATGGTGGTGGCATGTGAAGGCGGCGTTGATGGTCGATCGGAATCGGCGTTTTTCACAATTGGGACGGGGAGGTAGCAAGGGAGACACACGTTGGTCCGCCAGCAAAGGGTGGCCGACCAGAAGCTTGAACGCACGAGAGAAGATGAAGGAGAAAAAGGTTTGATTTTTGTTTAGTCTTTCTTTTTTCCTAAACACTCGTTCCTTTTAGATTACTTTGATTCATTATGTTTCTTTTGAAGTGTTGTGTTACTTATTTTCTCTCAAAACTTTCCTCTATTTCTTTCTCTAATTCTGTTTGTTTCAGTAACTACAATACTCTCTGTTTCTAATAACAATACTGTTCTATTTCTTGCTCTTTGTTCTTAGCCAAAAAACTCTCATTTTTTGAAATTTCAGGTCCAATCTATAGATGAAATTGGTTAAGTTTTATAACCATCGGGCATTTTATAAATTGTATATCAAGTTTCTTTGGTAGAAAATTTAGTTTTGCAGGGATAGAAGAGGCATGAAGTTTTTACACTTTTTGTTGGAGTGTTAAATTGGTGCAAACTTTGACCAGTTTTTGGAAAAAATTGAAGAGTGCATGCCATGTGAAAATAAGGAGGAGTGAGGCGCTGCTATGTAAATAGATAGAGTGAGAGTGAGAGCGGGAGAGGGGTTACTTTTTCATAATTGTTTATTTATTTATTTGTTTTATCATGTTTTTGTTTTGCTGTAAAAACCAAATGGGATATTTGTTTGGTGGACCTAACTCTAAATTGATTTAATGATATGAAATAAGCTTGATCAAAACAAAAAATTTAATTAATAATTATTTTTTAGGATTTTGTGATTAAACTAAAATAATGATAAATAAAACAATGAATCAATCTAAGGGGTGATAAAACAGGTCGTGGTCCGCTGATCCGACCCTTGCACTCGTCAAAAAATGGCGGGTTGGGTTGGGATTTTGTGTCCGCCAACCCGTTCAGTCCGCCCTGCTTTAAGCGCACTCCACCTTAAGCCCGCCAAGAAAAGGGTGGGTTGGCTCGTCAACCCGCCAACCTAGTTATCAAGCATTCAAAATATAGTTTTTATATATTTATTAGTGAATATATGCAATATATTTTAGTGATATTTGTTGATGATTCTATTTTATATATTTATTAGTGAATATATGCAACCCGTTTTGCCACACCTAAATCAAACTACAAAAATAAAAACAAACTCTTTTTAAATATATTTTTGAATTCTTTTACACGATGAAAGTGCAATACAATAAAATTACCAATCCATATTTTTAAAGATTTTTTTAATTGTATAAACAAAATTAGCGTATAACAGCTTCCCTTATTTAATTATATTTAACTACAGAATATGAATGACAAAAGTGTTTATTTAATCGTAGTGAAAGAAGATTAAGTATAAACGATCCAAATTTTTTCGTTTGATGAGCGGAAGAAAAATGAGATGACAAGAAAACAAAATGAGAGTCTCTCGATTGCATGCTAATGCGTAGATCAACAAGAAAGTAAGTGGTCGTTGATAGGCGGTACGTTGGTCCTTAGGTCGGAAGAAAAGTAAATGAACGTCACCAAGCAATACTCTGGTTCTTAGATAAACAGAGAAGTAAATGATCGTCGCTAGATGACACGTTTTTATATTGACAAAAAATTAAATGATCACCGTCAGGAAGTTTGTTGGTTCTTAAATCGACATAAAAGTATATGATCACCGCCAGGTGGTACGGTAGCTCTTAGATTGATAGAAAAATAAATGATCTTCGCCATGTTATACGTTGGTTCTTAAATCGACAGAAAAGTAAATGATTATCGCCAGAGAGTACGTTGGTTCTTTGATCGGAAAAAAAGCAAATGATCATCGTCAAGCATATGTTGGTTCATATATTGATAAAAAAAAGTAAATGATCGTCACCAAGTGGTACGTTGGTTCTTAGACCCATAAAAAATTAAATTATTGTCGCCAGGCAGTATGTTGGTTCTTAGATAGACAGAAAATTAAATGATATTCGTTAGGCGGAACACTGGTTCTTAGATTGAGAAAAATTAAATGATTGATGTCGGGCAGTATGTTAGTTATTATATCGACCAAAAAGTAAATGATCATCATCAAACGGTGAACTTCTTTTTAAACCTACAAAAAGTAAATGATCATCACCAAACGATACTCTAATTGTTATATCGACAAAAAAGTAAATTATCGTCGCTAGGCGATATGCTGGTTCTTAGACAGGCATGAAAGTAAGTGATCGTCTCTAAGAAGTACGCTGGTTCTTAGATCGATAAAAGAAATTAATGATCATCGCTAGGTGGAACGCCTATTCTTAGACCGACAAAATAGTAAATGATTATCGCCAGGCGGTACATTGGTTCTTTGACTGAAATAAAAATAAATGATTGTCGCCAAATGGTATGCTTATTCGTAGATTGTCATAAAATTAAATAATTTTTTCCAGAAGGTATGCTGGTTCTTAGATCGACCAAAAAATTAAATGATCATCGCCAGGCGGTACGCTTGTTCATAGACATGTCCTTTACTTTCACCTTCCCAACTCTTTTGAACATGGACTTGTCCTTCATGGGCAAGGTGTAATTGTTTTTCCTATAGGAATGAGAGTTCTCGGCTCCAGGGACGTGCTCCTTGAGGTCGTAAGCTTTCGTTCCAGCATTTCTTTCCTCGCCTTTGATATAGCACTCCTCCCTGGTGATTACCTCGTCCACTGTGAGTCTCGGCTTTTGGGCGAAGGATTCCTTGAAGTGTCCCGCTTTAAGCCCATTTTGGAATGCCCCCGCGAATATTTCTTGGTTCGGAGGGATGACTTGTTAAACGATCAACTTCGATCTAGAGGGTGGGTGTGAATAGATCACTAGTTAAAAAATTTAACAAAAAATGGTTTTGAAAAGTTTATGGCGAACAGAAGTAACCCAGATTGAATCGTCTAACCGAAGCGCTATCAAAAAGCTCAGATATGCGTAATTGTAATCATGGTATGATAATGAACACAAATTGATCAAAGAGTTTTGATCACTACCAATTAAATGCTATGCTACAAGGATAGTTTATTTCCAATGATCAATCACACAAAAAATCTATTGAGACAAATTATCGAATACCTTGTGTGCAATCGATTTTGTTTTGAAATTTATATGGTTTTGTTGATCATAAAATCCAATCACAATCTAAAAGATTGTTATAAACTCAACAAAACCTCTTTCAAAAGGTAATCAAAAATATTATCCAAACGTATTGATCGCATGATCGATGAATTCATCAATTTGAAATTGAAAAATAAAGATATATATATATATATATATATATATATATATATATATATATATATATATATATATATATAGAGAGAGAGAGAGAGAGAGAGAGAGAGAGAGAGAGAGTACACAAGAATTTGTTTAGGCAGCTCCCTAATCGACCTCGCTATGAATACATATTCCCTCAATTCGAACTCGAATTGAGATAATGAAATTAACCTTACTTTTCCAAAGTATTATACAAGAGAAATGTAGCAATCCAACCATACAAACCCTAAGTTTGAGTTTGAATTTGATTTTGACACTTTCTCTTCCCTTGATCAAGTAACCCCACAATGCCAATTTGATTCACCATCTCACGCTACCTCTTTGCAAGAAACCCCATGTTCTTCAAATCTTTCACTCGATCGAATCAAAACTGCGAATTGTTGTAACCCAAAATTTACCAATATGATCCACCGTCCCACGCTACTCCTTTGCAAGAACCTTTTGTTCTTCAAAACCTTCACTCGATTACATATAAATTGCGAAATCTTGTCCAAAACCTTAAAATCCCAATTGATCTTGAAGGAAACCCCCACCTTGGTTTTCTTATTTGAAACCCTCAAAGATCTCAACCCAACTTACAATTCAATCAACCTAAATTGGAAGTTATCAAGCCTAATTCTAGATGGCACCCAAACAAAGAATGACTATATGTAGTTTGTTTCTGTGTATGCATAGAATGAGATTGAAGATGATGAGAACTCTTTGAAATCCCAGTTTCATGTAGGTTTACTCTAGAACCTTACTAGAAATTATGCATGTATGAAGTATTTATATGCTTGCATGTTTTGATGTAAATGGAATACAAAAGATTTGAAAAAGTTATGAATTTTTGGAAAAATACGTTGCTTGTGTCGACCTATGTAAGTCATGTTCCGACCTATTTGATGCATGTATCGACCTGTATAGATCATGCATCGACCTGTAAAGTTCATGTGTCGATATGTAGAGGTGGAACATCAAACAGAGGCTACATGCTTTAAAATGGAGTACATGACCCGACATGAAAATCGGATGTGTCGACCTGTAGAGGAAAATTCCTTGTATGTGTCGACACATAGTTTTTTTTCACATAAAAAACAGATTTTGATGCATGAAACCTTTTCAAACTTATTTCCAAATGTTTTTATGCTTCCTAATGCTAAGATGCATATTGAGAATAAGAGAATACCGTCCAATATACATAAACGCTAAAGTATCCTAATTTTGACATCATACAAAATACATCTAATGGAAAGTTTCACTCACATACTCCCTCTTTTTATGATGGCAATACATGAGACGATGTGTTTCGGGTCTTCATGAA
This sequence comes from Lathyrus oleraceus, assembly GCF_024323335.1. Classification (NCBI taxonomy): domain Eukaryota; kingdom Viridiplantae; phylum Streptophyta; class Magnoliopsida; order Fabales; family Fabaceae; genus Lathyrus; species Lathyrus oleraceus. The sequence goes on from NC_066581.1 coordinate 279,091,260, forward strand.
GGCTCCCCCTGAATGTATGCATCCCAACTTCATCTTGCAGATGCTTCTCCCCCTTTGACAACCTCAAAAAGAGACAAAATAGTCTATGATAAGTATCTTATATCACACATATACCAATATAACACACATAGGCATTTGCAAAGATAAAATCATCAATAACACAACACTGAGATATAATGATGTACATATTGAAAAAAAATGCCTAAACATAAATAAAAACATTTAAAGCAACAATATAACAGGGTTGCCATAACTTATGCCAAATAACATATACAATAAACATGAAAGATAAATGATACAATGCAATAAAAAAACTCTTGAGTTGGTACAAAAGCGACATGATTATGTCACATATACTTTTGGTGCTCCCGAAATGTTGCACATGCATGTGCTCTAGCAAGGCGATATATAGATTTACCACCACTCAAACCAAAAACAGAGATGGTAGCATAACAATAACACACTACAAGAATTTTTCTAACATTATAACATGTTCAAACATATTTCATGCCGGAATAGATAACATGCTTAAACACCAGGAACATATTTCAAGTATGAAATAAGAATAGCATAAAGTCACTATAAATTTTTGGAAATGAACATTCATGTACTATTTCATACACCAAGAATAACAAGCATTTGGAACATAAACAACATGCAAAAGTAAAAGCTTACTTTCGAAGAGGGAAAATGGAACAATATTACCTCGCTTATGAATTGACGAAGGATACACTCATATGTGATTGAACTTCCAAGGAAAGTTAGAGCAAAAGTATATAAAGTGCATGAAACAAGCCATATTTAGACAAGATTTGAGATATCAGGTATCCCCAATTCCCTTTGAATGTTGAAAAGCGATCCAGTCACAAGAGGTTTTGTAAGGATATCTGCAACTTGATTTTTGCTATCAACATGCTCAAATACGACATCTCCTTTTTCAATATGGTCACATAGGAAGTGGTGAAGAATCTCAAAATGTTTAGTGCAAGAGTGTAACACCAAATTTTTGGTTAGATTAATAACTCTAGTGTTGTCGCACATAATAGGAATACGTTGTAGTTTAATATCAAAATCAAATAATTGTTCTTTGAGCCACAAAATTTGAGCACAACAACTAACACCTGCTACGTATTCCTCCTCAGCAGTTGACAAAGCAACGAAAACCTATTTCTTGCTATGCCAACTTACTAAGGAGTTTGAAAACATATGGCAAGTTCCACTAATACTCTTCCTATCTGATTTGCAACTGGAAAGATCAGATTCAGTATAACCAACCAAATTACAATCACTTCCCTTGGAATACCAAAACCCATACTTAGAAGTACCATGAAGATATCTAAGAATGCATTTTATGGCTTTTAAATATGATTCCTTATAAGCAGATTGGTAACAAGCACACATAAACACGTTAAAAATAATGTCTGACTTAGATGCAGTAAGATATAGAAGATAACCAATCATACCTCTATACTTATTGACACCAACATCCTTACCATTTTCATTCCTTTCCAAGTTTCCATTTGTGGGCATTGGAGTATCAATTGATTTTTCATCTTCCATACCAAATCTCTTTAGCAATTCGTTGCAATATTTTGTTTGACACATGAATGTCCCTTCGTTGAGTTGTTTGATTTGAAGACCAATGAAGTAATTTAACTCCCCCATGAGACTCGTCTCAAACTCACCCTACATAAGCTTAGAAAACTCCTTGGCAAGTTGCATGTTAGTGGAACCAAAAATGATATCATCAACATAAACTTGAACTAGAAGAGTATGCTTTCCTTGACGTTTAATGAAAAGTGTAGTGTCTACCTTCCCCCTAGAGCATCCTTGTTCGATTAAAAACTTACTAAGTCGCTCATACCAATCCCTATGAACTTGTTTGAGACCATGCAAAGCTCATTTTAGTTTGTAAATGTGATTAGGATACTCGTGATTTTCAAAACTGGGAGGTTGAGCCACATACACTTTCTCGTTAATATAGCCATTAAGGAACGCACTTTTCACATCCGTTTGAAATAACTTGAAATCTTTGGAGAAAGCATAAGCTAGTAGAATGCATATAGCCTCGAGGCGAGCAACCGGAGCATGATTTTTCTCATAGTCATGCCCTCCTCTTGGTTATAAATGTCACATCGTGAAAAATACATGAATGCATCACATGCTCGAAGATACAACAGAGTCGCCACAAAAATTCATTTATTCTAAAGGAAAGGGAAAGTATCGATAAAACCCAAGGGGAAGAGAAAAATGGTAGGGAAATCGGTTATGCAAGGGGAAGGTATTAACACTCCTCACATCTGTCATACTTAACGGGGACCATTTTGATTGTTCTTTGCATGAATGGGTGTTACTATCTAAAGGTTACTTGCAAAAAGGAAAATAAAATTTTAATAATTAGTGTGCTCGCCAAGGATTTGAACCCTCGTGCCTACATATTCTCATAGTGTAATGAAAAAATCAGAGCTCTGTAGTTCGTGGTAGAAAATACGGATGTGTTGGTTGATTTTAAGGAACAGTTATAATCGTATCCTAGAAGTGTGTAGATGTTAGCTGATTCTGATCCTTGTTCGAATTATCTAAGCTTTTAGTCTGACTGCTAAGGAACGGATTATAAAAGTTCTTTTATGGAAAGAAGAAAATTGTTTTAAAAAAAGTTTGTATGATAAAAGAAAAAGAAAAAGTTGTTTGAATTGAGTTAAAAAAGAGAATTGCTTGAATTGAAAAAGGAATGCTTGAGTAGGGAAAATGTTGTTTGAATTGAAAGAGTCTTGTGGTAAAAGTGATTTTTGGACCAAAATTATGTTTTTGGATCCATAAAATAAGTATGTTTGAACCAAAGAGTGTGGCATTAACCAGTAGATGGTGTGGTCAATGTAGAATTGTAGGATTTTTCCTAGATCCAGGGATCAAGACCTACAAAGGGGGTTTGGCCTAAGCACGGGGATTACAGGGCATGAATAAGGGTTTCCATATCACAAGGATCCACAGGGTAATGCATGAGAGTTTCTAGAGCGTAGGGCTCCATAGGGAAAAGTAAAAGAAAAGGCTTTTCCCATAGCACAAGGCTCCACAGGGCAATGCATGAAGAGGTTTTCCAGAGCACCAGGCTCCACAGGGCAATGCATCAAGGTTTCCAGACCATGGAGCTCCATAGGACAATGCATGAAGGTTGCCAGAGCACAGAGCTCTATAGGGCAATGCATGAAAAAGGTATTGGTTTAGAGATGGGTGTTTGACCATGAGGTGCTAAACCCAAAGAATGCATGGATGTCAAAGAATATCGTATTTAGTCCAATAGAAGAGTAAGAGACAAGTGTAATGGATGTCGATTATTGAAGTGTTTGTGAGGAAGAAGACTTGGAAGTCATTTTATTTGAATTGCACTAAAGTCTATGAATGGATGTGAATACTTTAAATAACTGAGGCATATGCCTCATACCTAAATATACTCAAAACAAAGATATGAATAATGTCTCTCACTCTTATCTGTTGCTTAAGGCTTGTGGCGCATAATTCGCATCATGACTGATAAGTGTTGAAGATGAATCTTTTTGTTGTGCTTGATGTCCAGAGTCTTCAGAATATTGTATGGTGTCTTGAGTTGAAGTGAGACTTGAGATCCAGTATGGTGCAAGTACAGATGTCTAATCATATCAAGTGATCAAGAAGCTCATGATCACTTGACTGGATATGGGAAGCATATAAATGTCAAGTGATTAATTGATCAAAAAAGACTTTGATTAATTTATCAATCAGGGATGTGATTAATATATGAATTACACGCACATGGATTTTATTAAGTCTAGAATCATAAAGAAATTAAAGTGTTATCATGCATATTAATTTTTAAAGGTCTAATTGTAAATTAAGTCTAAGAGTTAACCCTAATTAACTAACATGCATTATTTTTCAAAGTATTTTCATGCACCTTTATGAATTAGAAATGGATGTGGAAAAAAAGCTGACAAAATATAAGAAAAAAAATTACCAAAAAGAGTGTAATATTCTAGGGGAGGTTCATGGGCCAACAAGGAGGTATGCTAAGAAAATTGGAATTGGGCCTAACAGATGAGGCCCAAAGTTGTATTGTTATATATGGTGTTGGTTCAAAGGGAGTATGAAGAAAGACAATCGTGTAGTGTATGAACCAAGTTGCCTTGGGCCCAAACATGAAGCCAAGAGAGAGGGGGGAGAAATTAGAAAGCTCAATTCACACATTTCATTCAAATCACGTCTAATGCCTTATTCCCTCCACTTCACCAAAAACCAAAACCTCATCGCACCGGAGGTCACCTACGACGACGAAGGTTCAAACACCTTCAAACTTATTCCAACTTTCTCGCCTTCACTCCCCCTTTCATAATCTCACTTCATTTAATGCTTAACCTAGAGTGCGAATCGAACAAAATAATACAAGAGCCCTAAAAATGAAAACAAAAATTAAATGGCGAGGGCGAAGGGAGCGGAGTCCAAACCTTATGGGTTTAGATCCTTCAAAGAGATGCTACATCGTGGTAACTGTGATAGTGAAAATCAAAGAGGACGGGTGGAAAAGCTTACCTGTCAGAGCAACTCTGGCAGTTCTTCAAGGTTGATGTTGATAACAAGACAGTTCAAGAGGCTTCTATTTACTTAGGTATACTTTGTTTCACTTTTCTGTTTTGTTTCTAAACCTTATTCTCTTCTTATCCCCTTAGTCTGTAGGCTGTGAAGTTGATGATACTATGTGTTACTCAGTTGTGTGTATGCTATTGCAGAGAGAAAGAGAGCGGTGGAATAGAGAGGGGGAGTGAGAATCTGCATAGTGCTTTAGGGAGATTGAGACTAGTAGAGTGTGATGATTCTGATTGTGGAATGTTCATGAATCCATCCTGAATGAGCTATGGATGAGGATTTATAACAGTTGAAGCTTAACTAACTTGAGCAAGACTTCGGGAAGTTATGTTAGCATGGTTAGGGAATAGTTAGTTCTAAATGAAATTGAGAGGGAAGTTTGCTAGGAGTTAAACTCTGTAAAGATTATGTTAGGAATTGTTAGTGTAGTTAGTTATAGTTAGTGATAAGAGTTGAATTCGGTTAGTTAAGTCTAATTTAGATAGAGTTAGTTATAGTGAAACTAATATGGAAATTGAAGTTAGTGAAATTAGAATAAATGCAATTGTCATACCCCAATTTTGTCCGACCATATTTAAATTTTCGTAAATTGATTTCGTTTTTAATTTGCATCATATGCACAGCATGACATGCATTCCATCATGAATAATAACTAAAATATCAGTCAGAATAAATTTATTGAAAATACAGACAAATCGGTTGAATCTTTCCTCAAGTACGGACAAAAATCAGTAGATAAAAAGTTTCGAAATTAAAATTGTCGACGCCAGTATTATTAATCTGCGGTTCATGTAGTTTAACCTGGTGTGCTCGTTGTATTTTTCAGCGTCTGTTTCAGTCGAGTTTTGACCCGTCTGAGCCTTTTAACCGGTGAAAAATTATTTCAAAATTTAAAGAAATGCTGTATTTTTTCAATAAATATATTTCGTACTGATCATTTTCATGCATCCGATTTAATTTTTCGAGCAAATTTTCGCCCGACTTTTATTCATTTTTAGTCGTTTTAATTTTGTTCTTTCGTCAAAATAGTCAGATTAAATAAATAGAATTTTCCATGTTATTATTTTAACTTTATCATGATTGTTTAAAAAGTTGTGAATTTTATTTGATTCAATTGATTTAAATTGTTTTAAATCGATTAAATCATCTAAAAAAAGGCATTATATGCATTTTGATTTATTTAAATAGTGCGTGTTTCTTGGTGTGTTTCTTTGATTCAATCCAAGTCATTGGTTCAAATTAATCAGTGGCCATTATTAGCAATCCACATTTATCCCATTTATCCAATCAAAATTAGGATTTAATTAATATTATTATTTAAGAAAATTTGAAAATAAGTAAAAAAAAAATCTCTCTCCCTCTCTCTCTTACATAGCTTCCAACGGTAAGATGGAAAAGAAATAAATAAAAGGACAACGCTCTCTCTCTTTTTAAAATAGGACACTACCTCTCTAACCCACCACCACTCACTCACTGTCAGTAAGAAAAAAACGAAAAAGACAAAAATAAAAAAGAGAAGAAACTATTTTAACTTATTCACCTCCATTAACCATACAGACGCCACCAATACTCCATTCGTTCGTGAAACCTTGCGTCGGCGACTCCACCCTCCGCCCAAAAACAATCCATCACCGCGGCCCCTTTAACCTCGTCGCGCCGCTCGCCTCTTCTTCACCGGCGAAACTCACAAACCACCAATACGTTTCACCTCATCTTTCATCTCATCGCGGACTCTCCTTTTCTCTGTCAAAACCAACATTGTCCTCACTTCCAACTCCAACTTCACCGCCACACAACATCTTCCTTCCGCCACGACTCACACAGGCAACTCCGTGTTGACTTCCATCTTAAATCTAACCACTTAAACAACTCAGATCTGATCTCCCTCCGTTTCATTTTCCGACAAGATCTGACCTACTTCACCCTAACCTCACACACATCATCTTGCTTCCGTCACTCTAACAAGCATAATCTCAACGTGAGCAACTCCACCGGCATTGCTTCATTCGGCTCGTCGCACACTACACTGCTTGAAACAACAACTTCAGTCGCCACTAGAAGCTCTAACCATAAGTCAACAAGCCACAACAACAAAATCATAAATCTGAACATGTCCACCATGAAGGGTACTCCGTTACGCATCAAATACAACAGTTATCGTCATTTCCGTCGGTAATAACTCGAACTCATTGAAGTTTATATGTTATTGACGCCGCGTAAGTTGACGCCGCGTTTCATTGGTCCTTATCAGATTTCCGAGAGGATAGGAGAAGTGGCATATCGGATTGCATTACCACCATCACTTTCTAATCTTCATGATGTATTCCATGTGTCTCAATTGAGGAAGTACATTGCGGATCCATCGCATGTCGTTCAATTAGATGATGTGCAAGTACGGGATAATTTGACGATTGATACATCACCTATGCGGATTGAAGATCGAGAAGTGAAGAAGCTTCGTGGTAAGGAGATTGCTTTGGTAAAAGTGATATGGGGCGGAGTCGCCAATGGGAATACTACGTGGGAACTCGAGGATAAGATGAAGGAATCATATCCGGAGTTGTTCGTTTGAGGTAAATTTTTGAGGACGAAAATCTTTTAAGTGGGGGAGAGTTGTAACAACCCATTTTTTTAGTATTTAATTATTATACTATTATTATTATATTTTAATTTAATTATGTGGAGTGATAATTAAATAATGGAATTAATTAATTAAATTGGTGTGCATAGTAAGTGGATAATTATTGTAATTTAAATAGAGGTATTTAAATATTAGGTATTTTGGGCCTAGTGATTAAATTAGATGATTTAAGCCAACTAGAATACCATTATAAATAGTAAGAGTGAAGGGAGTGAGAATCATAATTCACTTGAGCACTGAAGGCAATAGAGAAAGAGGAGAGGGAACGTAAAGAGGAGTTAAGGTTTCCATCAGAGTTACAAGGTAAGGGGGGAAATCCTTACTATTATGGGTTAGTATGATTGGGTCAATGGGTAGGAACATGTTTTAGGTTGAAATCCTTAATTGGCATGAATTGGAATTATTAGGTTTTGATCAATACCCTTGAATTGTGATGAATAAATTATGTTAAAACTGTGAATGAATCTATATTTGGGTGAGTCGTAATTTTCTGAACGTGTAGCTTTTTACGGAATCGAAATCGGAGGTCCGGAAGTCCTCCAACGGCGAAAAATACGGGTAATTCTGCATTCTGTTCGTTGTTAACGCAGGAACAGCTTTCTGTTTTGCGTTAACCGGTTAACACTGCTATGATAATTAAAAAAGTTAATTTCTGTCTTGCGTTAACAGGTTAACCCAGGGCGTTAATCGGTTAACACTGTTATAATTTGCCAAAAACGTATTCTGTCTTGCGTTAACAGGTTAACCAAATGCGTTAACAGGTTAACACTGTTGAAATACTGTTAGAATTGCATTCTGTCTTGCGTTAACAGGTTAACCCAGGGCGTTAACCGGTTAACACTGTTGAAATGCTGTAAAAATTGTATTCTGTCTTGCGTTAACAGGTTAACCAAATGCGTTAACAGGTTAACACTGTTTGAAAAGTGAAAAATTGATATTTAAATATTGGGTACGTTTTGGAATGGAATTATGTGTACATATTGGATGATTGGCCTATATTGGTGAATAATATATTGCATGAATGTGTATGTATGCCATTATTGAATTGTGAAAGGTTTATGATTATGAATGTGTATATGTACCAATTGTGAGTTATGGTGATATGTGGATGTTAAGACGGTATAGGAGGTCTTAATTGCATATGTGTTGGTATGTGTGCATTCATTCATAGCATGGTCAAGCGGTGATCCTTTATTGGAAACAGACGTAGCAGACGTTGATTCTTGATTGGAATCAGGCGTAGTATTAAGCGGTGATCCTTAATTGGAAACAGACGTAGCAAACGTTAATCCTTGATTGGGATTAGGCGTAGTATTAAGCGGTGATCCTTCATTGGAAACAGACGTAGGCTTTGGTCTTGTCCGGATCTGAAGCGTGGCTTGGATTCTAGATATTGAATCGGAAAGCGGTGAAACTTTGAGTTCACATTACGGTACCACATGCATAGAGTCACATTGTCTTGCATAGAGTCGTCTATAGTTATGTGATCATTGAATGCATGTATTGTTGTGAGTGTGATGTACATTGAAATATGTGGAATAATTGTCTGTTAATATTATTGACGTGATTATACTAAGTGTGATGAATTCTTAAATTGTGTTTTAATTCATTATGCCTTATTATGCTATTTCATAATGATTTGGAATTCTCACCCTTTCTGTTTGAATGTTACCTTTACATGGGTATCGTGCAGATACTACAGAGTAGTATTGCTGGAGTAGGTGGACGGTAGCTCGCTCAAGATTAGCTGAAGAGTTTCCGTATTTAGTTTGAATTGGTAATGAGTCAATGCTCTGGTCATGTAACACTGGGTAGATTAGCGATGTTGAACTCGTATCTTATTTTGATATGCTTTATGTCATAAATCGTTTTAGTTAATTTGAAGTAGTGACCATGGTATGGGACATGGATCATTTTATGAAATGCATGAGTATTCCTTATTTTCCGCTGCGAACGCATATGTTTGAATATTCATGATGATTGGAATGTGTTACTTTAATTGGCCAGGTGTATTGTTGGTTTTTGAAAAGTTTTAAGTTTCAAAAACGTCAATGTGACGCCCTTTTCTTATATGCGTGTTTATTTACTCTGATTATATGCTAAATAATTTGGGGTAGAAAAAGGGGTGTTACATTGGTGGTATCAGAGCATGGTCGACCAGTTGGTCAATAGTCGTAGGTTTTCCGTGGTATTTGATTTGTGTATCTGACACGATCGATACTGTTTGTTTGATGTTTCGGGTTGTCAGGACAATGGTTGCAGGCAGGAATGACGATGCCATTGCTGAGGCGCTGAGGATGCTGGCGGAATCCATGGGTCAGATCCATCAAGCGAATGTTCATCAAGCGAAATCCCATCAAGCGAATGCGAATGCCGGTAACCAAAAGGGAGATGATGAGGAGTTCCGTGCTTTGGGGAGATTCCAGCGGAACAATCCTCCTATCTTTGAGGGTGAGCATGCACCTGAGAAAGCTCAAGCTTGGCTGAAAGCAATTGAGAAGATCTTCAGAGTTATGAACTGTACTGATGCTCAGAAAGTGCAGTTTGGTACCCATATGCTTGAGAAGGAAGCTGAAGATTGGTGGAATAACACTCTTCAGAGGTTTGAAGAAGACAGCATTGAAGTTACTTGGACTCTTTTCCGTGATACCTTCTTGGAGAACTATTTCCCGGAAGATTGTCGTGGGAAAAAAGAGGTGGAGTTCCTTGAATTGAAGCAGGGAAATGGTACCGTTGCTGATTATGCTGCTAAATTTCAGGAGCTTATCAAGTATTGTCCTCATTACAATACTGCTAATGCGGAGAGGTCTAAATGTTTGAATTTTGTGAATGGCTTGAGACATGATATCAAGAAGGCCATTGGTTACCAACAGATTACTCGTTTCACAGAGTTGGTTAACAAAAGTAGGATTTATGATGAGGATAGTAGGGAGAGTGCTTCTGTCTACAAGAGTCTGAAGGGGAAAAACCAAGATCGGGGAAAACCATATGATGACAAGAGGAGACAATCTAGTGTTGGCAAGAAGCCAAGTGGGGGAGTATCTTCTATTCCACTTAAGTGTTTCAAATGTGGTGTGGAAGGCCATCGTGCTACGGAGTGTAGTAGAGATTCTGGGAAGTGTTTCAATTGTGGCAGGATGGGTCACAGAACAAACCAGTGTAGATTTGGTTCGAACATAACTTGTTTCAACTGTGGTGAGAAAGGTCACATTAGTACCAGATGTGATAAGCCGAAGAAGGAGCAAGTGAAGGGAAAGGTGTTTGCATTGTCTGGTGCGGAGACCACTACCGATGATAGACTAATCCAAGGTACGTGTTTTATTAATGGTACACCTTTGATTGCCATTATTGATACTGGTGCAACACATTCTTTCATTTCTTTGGATTGTGCTAAGAGGCTGAATCTCATATTGTCTGATATGCGTAGAAGTATGATTATTGATACACCTGCTATGGGTTCTGTTTCTACTACCTATGTGTGTTTGAATTGTCCGTTGAGTATATTTGGTAGGGATTTCGGAATTGATTTAGTTTGTCTTCCGTTAGAGCAACTCGACGTAATTTTGGGTATGAATTGGTTAAAAGTTAATCGGGTGTATATCAACTGTTTTGAGAAGACGGTTATTTTTCCTGAGGTTGATGCTAAGGAAGATTGGTGTGTGTCTGCTAAGCAAGTTGATGAATCGGTGCAAGATGGTGCCGAGTTGTTTATGTTGTTGGCAACTTTGGATATTCGGGAGAAAAGGACGATCGAAGAACTGCCAATAGTTTGTGAATTTGCGGAGGTATTTCCGGGAGATATAAGTGATTTACCGCCGGAAAGAGAGGTCGAGTTTTCGATTGATTTAGTTCCTGGAACTAGTCCTATATCAATGGCTCCCTATCGAATGTCTGCTTCTGAGTTGAAAGAGTTGAAGAGTCAACTTGAAGACTTACTCGAGAAGAAGTTTATTCGTCCTAGTGTGTCGCCATGGGGTGCACCTGTGCTATTAGTTAAGAAGAAAGAAGGTTCTATGAGATTATGTGTTGATTATAGACAACTGAATAAAGTGACGATTAAGAACAAGTATCCACTTCCGAGGATTGACGATCTGATGGATCAGCTGGTTGGAGCTTGTGTGTTTAGCAAAATTGATATGAGGTCTGGGTATCATCAGATTCGTGTAAAAGCTGAGGATATTCAGAAGACTGCTTTTAGGACAAGGTACGGTCACTACGAGTACTCCGTGATGCCTTTTGGGGTGACGAATGCACCTGGTGTATTCATGGAGTATATGAATAGAATCTTTCATGATTATCTGGATAAGTTTGTAGTTGTGTTCATCGATGATATATTGATTTATTCCAAAGGCGAAGGGGATCATGCAGAGCATTTGAAGGTTGTGTTATCGGTGTTGAAAGAGAGGAAGTTGTTTGCTAAACTCTCTAAATGTGAGTTTTGGTTGAGTAAAGTAAGTTTTCTTGGACATGTGATTTCGAGCGGTGGGATTTCTGTGGATCCTACGAAGATCGAAGCTGTATCTCAGTGGGAAGCTCCTAAGTCTGTTGCTGAGATTCGAAGTTTCCTTGGTTTGGCTGGTTATTATAGGAAGTTCATTGAGGGATTTTCTAAGTTGTCGTTACCGTTGACGCAGTTGACTAGGAAGGGTCAAGCTTTCATTTGGACTTCGCAGTGTGAAGCGAATTTTCAAGAGCTTAAGAGAAGATTGACTACGGATCCTATTTTGATTTTACCGAATCCGTTAGAAACCTTCGTTGTGTATTGTGATGCTTCTTTGTTGGGTTTGGGAGGTGTTCTGATGCAAAAAGGGTAAGTGGTAGCTTATGCTTCAAGGCAACTCAAAGTTCATGAGAAGAATTATCCGACGCATGATTTAGAGTTGGCCGCCGTTGTGTTTGTGTTGAAACTTTGGAGACATTACTTGTTTGGATCGAGGTTTGATGTGTTTAGTGATCACAAGAGTTTGAAGTACTTGTTCGATCAGAAAGAATTGAATATGAGGCAAAGGAGATGGTTGGAATTCTTGAAGGATTATGATTTTGGTTTGAATTATCATCCTGGGAAGGCGAATGTTGTAGCCGATGCATTGAGTAGGAAGTCATTGCATATGTCTATGTTGATGATGCGAGAGTTTGAATTGTTGGAGCAATTTAGAGATTTAAGTTTGGTTTGTGAAGCGACGTCTTCGTGTGTTAAACTTGGGATGTTAAAGCTTACGTGTGGCATTCTTGACGAGATTAGAGAAGGTCAGAAGTCAGATTTGAAGTTAGTCGATGTTATGACATTGATTAACCAAGGTAAAGGTGGTAACTTTCGGATTGATGAGAACGGTATCATGAGATGTCGTGATCGAGTGTGTGTTCCGAATGTTATAGACTTGAGAAAGAGGATTCTTGAGGAAGGGAATAGAAGTGGTATGAGTATTCATCCTGGGGCTACTAAGATGTATCAAGACTTGAAGAAGATGTTTTGGTGGCAAGGTATGAAGAAGGATGTAGCGGAATTTGTGTATTCCTGTTTGACTTGTCAAAAGTCAAAGATTGAACATCAAAAGCCGTCTGGTTTGATGCAATCGTTATCTATTCCCGAGTGGAAGTGGGATAGTATCTCTATGGATTTTGTTTCGGGTTTGCCGAGAACATCGAGTAATTGTGAGGCGATTTGGGTCATTGTGGACAGACTGACGAAGTGTGCTCATTTTATTCCAATGAGAATGGATTATTCGATGGAGAGACTTGCTAAGTTGTACGTCGAGAGAATTGTGTGCTTGCATGGTATACCGTCGAGTAATATTTCGGATAGAGATCCGAGGTTCACTTCGAGATTTTGGGAAGGGTTGCAAAGTGCTTTGGGTACGAAGTTGCGTTTGAGTTCAGCATATCATCCGCAAACTGATGGTCAAACGGAGAGGACTATTCAGTCACTTGAAGATCTTTTGAGGTCTTATGTTTTGGAACAAGGAGGAAATTGGGATAGTTTCTTGCCTTTAATCGAGTTTACATATAATAACAGTTTCCATTCGAGTATTGGAATGGCACCTTTTGAAGCTCTTTATGGCAGAAGGTGTAGAACTCCTTTGTGTTGGTACGAATCGGGAGAGAGTGCTGTGGTTGGACCCGAGTTGATTCAAGAGACTACAGATAAGATTAAGATGATTCAAGGGAAGATGAAGGCTTCTCAGAGTCGTCAAAAGAGTTACCATGATAAGATAAGGAAAGCTCTTGAGTTTGAGAAAGACGAGCATGTGTTTCTTCGAGTTACGCCAATAACAGGTATTGGTAGAGCTTTGAAGTCGCGTAAGTTGACGCCGCGTTTCATTGGTCCTTATCAGATTTCCGAGAGGATAGGAGAAGTGGCATATCGGATTGCATTACCACCATCACTTTCTAATCTTCATGATGTATTCCATGTGTCTCAATTGAGGAAGTACATTGCGGATCCATCGCACGTCGTTCAATTAGATGATGTGCAAGTACGGGATAATTTGACGATTGATACATCACCTATGCGGATTGAAGATCGAGAAGTGAAGAAGCTTCGTGGTAAGGAGATTGCTTTGGTAAAAGTGATATGGGGCGGAGTCGCCAATGGGAATACTACGTGGGAACTCGAGGATAAGATGAAGGAATCATATCCGGAGTTGTTCGTTTGAGGTAAATTTTCGAGGACGAAAATCTTTTAAGTGGGGGAGAGTTGTAACAGCCCATTTTTTTAGTATTTAATTATTATACTATTATTATTATATTTTAATTTAATTATGTGGAGTGATAATTAAATAATGGAATTAATTAATTAAATTGGTGTGCATATTGAGTGGATAATTATTGGAATTTAAATAGAGGTATTTAAATATTAGGTATTTTGGGCCTAGTGATTAAATTAGATGATTTAAGCCAACTAGAATACCATTATAAATAGTAAGAGTGAAGGGAGTGAGAATCATAATTCACTTGAGCACTGAAGGCAATAGAGAAAGAGGAGAGGGAACGTAAAGAGGAGTTAAGGTTTCCATCAGAGTTACAAGGTAAGGGAGGAAATCCTTACTATTATGGGTTAGTATGATTGGGTCAATGGGTAGGAACATGTTTTAGGTTGAAATCCTTAATTGGCATGAATTGGAATTATTAGGTTTTGATAAATACCCTTGAATTGTGATGAATAAATTATGTTAAAACTGTGAATGAATCTATATTTGGGTGAGTCGTAATTTTCTGAACGTGTAGCTTTTTACGGAATCGAAATCGGAGGTCCGGAAGTCCTCCAACGGCGAAAAATGCGGGTAATTCTGCATTCTGTTCGTTGTTAGCGCAGGAACAGCTTTCTGTTTTGCGTTAACCGGTTAACCCAGGGCGTTAACCGGTTAACACTGCTATGATAATTAAAAAAGTTAATTTCTGTCTTGCGTTAACAGGTTAACCCAGGGCGTTAACCGGTTAACACTGTTATAATTTGCCAAAAACGTATTCTGTCTTGCGTTAACAGGTTAACCAAATGCGTTAACAGGTTAACACTGTTGAAATACTGTTAGAATTGCATTCTGTCTTGCGTTAACAGGTTAACCCAGGGCGTTAACCGGTTAACACTGTTGAAATGCTGTAAAAATTGTATTCTGTCTTGCGTTAACAGGTTAACCAAATGCGTTAACAGGTTAACACTGTTTGAAAAGTGAAAAATTGATATTTAAATATTGGGTACGTTTTGGAATGGAATTATGTGTACATATTGGATGATTGGCCTATATTGGTGAATAATATATTGCATGAATGTGTATGTATGCCATTATTGAATTGTGAAAGGTTTATGATTATGAATGTGTATATGTACCAATTGTGAGTTATGGTGATATGTGGATGTTAAGACGGTATAGGAGGTCTTAATTGCATATGTGTTGGTATGTGTACATTCATTCATAGCATGGTCAAGCGGTGATCCTTTATTAGAAACAGACGTAGCAGACGTTGATTCTTGATTGGAATCAGGCGTAGTATTAAGCGGTGATCCTTAATTGGAAACAGACGTAGCAGACGTTAATCCTTGATTGGGATTAGGCGTAGTATTAAGCGGTGATCCTTCATTGGAAACAGACGTAGGCTTTGGTCTTGTCCGGATCTGAAGCGTGGCTTGGATTCTAGATATTGAATCGGAAAGCGGTGAAACTTTGAGTTCACATTACGGTACCACATGCATAGAGTCACATTGTCTTGCATAGAGTCGTCTATAGTTATGTGATCATTGAATGCATGTATTGTTGTGAGTATGTACATTGAAATATGTGGAATAATTGTCTGTTAATATTATTGACGTGATTATACTAAGTGTGATGAATTCTTAAATTGTGTTTTAATTCATTATGCCTTATTATGCTATTTCATAATGATTTGGAATTCTCACCCTTTCTGTTTGAATGTTACCTTTACATGGGTATCGTGCAGATACTACAGAGTAGTATTGCTGGAGTAGGTGGACGGTAGCTCGCTCAAGATTAGCTGAAGAGTTTCCGTATTTAGTTTGAATTGGTAATGAGTCAATGCTCTGGTCATGTAACACTGGGTAAATTAGCGATGTTGAACTCGTATCTTATTTTGATATGCTTTATGTCATAAATCGTTTTAGTTAATTTGAAGTAGTGACCATGGTATGGGACATGGATAATTTTATGAAATGCATGAGTATTCCTTATTTTCCGCTGCGAACGCATATGTTTGAATATTCATGATGATTGGAATGTGTTACTTTAATTGGCCAGATGTATTGTTGGTTTTTGAAAAGTTTTAAGTTTCGAACACGTCGATGTGACGCCCTTTTCTTATATGCGTGTTTATTTACTCTGATTATATGCTAAATAATTTGGGGTAGAAAAAGGGGTGTTACACTACTCACTGTAGGAAAACGTTTTATCCATATTGTTTGTCATTCATGTTCTTATTCATGTTCTTGTGTATGTTTGGTTAGAGTTCATTCATTTTCTATATGAAGTTGAATTGTTATACCTCTGCTACCGTTACTCTTATTGTTCTACATGAAGTTTTCTATATGAAGTTTTATGTATGAATTTTATCACTCATTTCTATTCTTTTATTTTTAACTCCTTGATATTGCTAACATTGAACTGTTAAAATATAATTCTACTGTCATGTAAATTTTAGTTTGATATAGATAATGTATTTATGTGATTTTGTTCAAGTTGTGCTTAGATTTAGGTTGATTTAATGACATATGTGTCAAGTGATTTTTATATTGGGATTCATTGCCTTTAGTGTAAGTTGTAATATGACTCTAGTTATTTATGTTGTATCTTTATGTCACTGATATTTTCTTTTTATGCTATTTAAAAAGGATAATAAAGCAAAATCACATGTTTGATACCAACTAACATCTTCAATAATTTGGCTATACACATATATAATTTTTGTTTAATATTTAATTAACGGATTAATTTATATTAAAATTTAATAAAGGTTTAATTTTATGAATATTAGTATTTTAATTATAAGTATATTTAAAACAACTGAATTCTAATTCTTTAATAAAATATAAGTCTCTCAAAGTATTAATTGATATATAGTTTTTTTTTTAAAATGAAATGAGTTAATTCAATATGATCTTTTATTTTCAAATTTGTAAAAAATGTTTGTAGATGGTTTGATAATTTTTTTTATTTTTAAAAATCCATTTTTAGTACTTTTTACAATTTGACACAATTTAACCAAATTTTAATAAATTGATAATTAAAGGGTTAATCAATTTCTTCCACTATTATATTACCGATTCTATTTCATAATACATTCAATCTCATCATCAAGTCAAAACCATGATAAACCAAAATAAATCACATATTTCTCGATTCAATGTCGAGCCCATTCCCAAATACCTTTGTAAGTCGATTGCTTTTAGCATCGTCATCCACCTCACATAGCTTACTCTTTGGCTTTCTTACAATGATACCTATTCGGTTATTAATTAATCGATTAGATGATTGATTCACTATAATCTAATTTATCCGCAAATACAAATTCAAATCTCAATCCAATGTCGAGTATTTTTATTCAAATCAAATTAAAATACACAATCACAATTGAATACCATTTCATTTGGAAATGAAAAGGGGGATGGTTTTGAGTTTTCAATTCCTCCCCTCGATTATTTGAATACGAGTTCTCTTACTCGGTTAGTCAAATAGTCGTCACTTCTATCCATCTAATCACAATCAAACCGAATCATTTTTGTAATAAGAAATGAAAAGGGAGATGCTTTGAATTTTCAACTTCTCTCCTCAACTGTTTGAATACGAGTTCTCTTACTCGGTTAGTCAAATAATTGTCATCTCTCTTAAAGACTTTCATAACTCGTTTAAATCAAACTATTTCGTAATAACGAAATGAAAAAGGAGATGACTTTGAGTCTTCAACTTCTCTCCCAATTGTTTGAATACGAGTTCTCTTACTCGGTCAGTCGAACAATTGTCATTTTTCCACCAACTTATACCGTAAGTCAAATCATTTCATAATAAACTGTACGAAAAGGGAGATGGTCTTGAGTTTTCAATTCCTCTTCTCAAATGCTTGGATATGAGTTGTCTTACTCAGTCATTCAAGTACTTGTCGTTTATTCTAAAAATACATCAACCATACATAACCTTATTTCCATAACTACTAAGGATGAAAAAGGAAGCGGTCTAGAGTATTCTATTCCCTTTCCCGATTATTAGGATACGAGTTATCTTACTCGGCTATCCGAGTACTCGTCATCCATTCAAAACACTTTAATCATCATTAAAATCCTTTTACAATTAAGGATGAAAAAGAGAGTGGTCTAGAGTCTTCTATTCCCTTTCCCGATTATTAGGATACGAGTTGTCTTACTCGACCGTTCGAGTAATCTTCATCCATTCAAAATACCTTAACTATTATCAACTCCTTTCATAATAAAGGATGAAAAGGGAGATGGTCTAGAGCCTTCGATCCCCCTCCTCGACTATTAGGATACGAGTTGTCTTACTCGAATATCCGAGTAATCGTCATCCAACCAAAATATCTCAACACAACCAATCTATCTTTTCTCGCCCTCGTGCGATCGAAACTAATCAAAACGTCAAACATATTAATCCAACTTGTCACCCTCGTGTGATCAAAACTCTTTTCAGAAAGAACATTGTTTAATCTCTTCTAACGCGCACAACAAACTAGTGCTTAAGCCTCCGCTGAGAGTAGACAAGCCAACGTTTAGCCTTTAGAACACGATCTAAAACAGTTGTTCACTAAAAGACACCAACTAACCGTAGTTCCCCGAACTACGAATGCTCTGATTTCCTTATTTAAGGATACGTAGGCAGGAGATTGATGTATCTTCGCGAGCACACTAATAAAAAAACCTCCTCTTTCCCTTTCTGAGGTTCTCATCCATTTTTATTTTTAATAATTTTATAACCCAAAGATAACAAACAAACATAAATTAAAACTCAAAATGCACATTAGAACTAAAAGGTTCCCGTTGAGTACAACGGACGTAAGGGGTGCTAATACCTTCCCCTTACGTAATCCACTCCCGAACCCGAATATGGTTGCGACGACCATTATTCTATTTCCCAAAGGTTTTATCGATATTTTCCTATCCCTTTATTGGGATAAATAAAGTTCGATGGTGACTCTGTTCGAACATAATTTTTTCCGCGGCCATCGCGAGGAATCGTATTTTTCGAGATGCGATAGCAATTAGCTGTGGAACTGTTAGAGATTAGTTGTTAAATTGTTAAGTTGAAGTTAGATGAAGATTAAAGCCAGTTGTTGTAGTTTGATAGTTAGGTTTCTTTTGAGTTGGATGTTGTAGCGGGGTTTTCGTTACCTTTAGGTTTATTGTACTAAACCAAAAGTCAACATACAATTCGAGTCGCCACCGTACTTTTATTTGTCAAAATGAAAGGCTAAAAAGCAAACAAAAGCCAAGTAAGAAGTTTTTCAAATCAAATACTAATAAAAATGTCAGAGATATAGGTAAGGGGGTTGGTTATAAAATGGAAGGTTTTACGCACCCAAAACATCCTTAGTACTCTAAGGGAACCCTTTTTGCAAATATGTGTTATAGGTTGGTATTTGTGAAAAGATTTGTGCAAAAGATTGGAGGGATGAGAAGATAATAGATTATATTTACAAGTTTTTGTTGTTTGAATGGATGAACCCATTGCCTACGTACCATCACAAAGGAGGAACAAAACCTCGTAGTTCGGGGTAAAACTCTCAAAGATTAGTGAATTGATTTTAATCAAAAGCCTTAAGGTCTTTTGTTATCAAAGGGAGAAAACTCAACCTAAACCAACAATCCACCACGTGAGGAAGGCTTCGACATGCTAGTGAGGGGTTAACCCTATAATAAGCATGGAAGGCTTATAATCCAACACTAAGGATGAGGTGAGATTTATATCAACCACTATGATAACTCAAACCTATGACTAATATTTTTGAAAAGGTTTTAACAAGTGGCCATTGGAACCACAAAACAACTTGAAATGGGTTATATTTACAAGTTAGATTTATTTACAAAATAAGGTCAAAGTTGGATTAAGGTTTATTTACAATGAGTATTTATGAAAATAGTTTTGAAAAGTCAAAGGCCTAAGGCCTAGGTTTCTAATTTGAAAAAAAGTCAAAGTTTTGAAAATGGTCTTTGGCTTGGTTAGAGTGGGGAGAAGAGAGAAGAGCTATTCCTAAAGTATACAAAGATAAGAGGGGAAAGAAAAACCCTTGGAGTTCCTTTTCTTGGAGTCATAGAGATGACTCAAGATGCTCAATTCCTTTGGACTTAACACACAAACAAGCAATCAATAATTGAATTCAAGCTCCTAGGATCTCCATTTGGCTGGTCTTTTAACTTGGCTACTTATGACAATGGTCCTCTTTTCACAATCTTAAGATGGGATCCCTATCACACAAAAGCAAACATCAAAAAGCTCACAACACAATAAAGGGAATGGACAAAGAATAAGTTTGAGGAGAATTCCTTTGAAGTCAACTTTGAGTTTTAGCATTCTAAAGGCATGAGGCCTAGTTGCTCTTCAACAAATTTTGCATTCTAAAGGCATGAGGCCTAGTTGCTCTTGAACTCCTTTTAGCATGGGTAAATCCTAATTCTAAGTCCTTTCTCCTTTTGCATTTGGTTCACATCAAAACAAACACAAACAACATAAAATAGCAATTTATATACAATAATGGGCTCAAATGAGTAAAAGAAAAATGACATAAACATAAAATATGTGCTCAAATGAGCAAAAAGAAAATCAAGATGAATAATGAACAAGAAATAAATGACATTAAAAGTAAATGGCAAGAAATTAAAAGCTCAAATTAAAGTTAGTAGTTAGTAAGGTTATGTTAGCTTGTCATAAGACAATGTAGCGCTATGTTAAGCAATCGTAAGTGGACTAATGTAGTAGTCACACCTATCTGAGGCCGGTCAATAAGAATATAGGCAAAGAACACAAGTTAGAGATCATGACTAGTAAGCCAAGCTCCATAAACTTGCCATGCCAAACAAAAGGGGAAGGGCCTTGTATTGACTTTTGGTTATTTGCTTGACCAAGAAGTAACATATCTTTGTCACAAAATAACTCACTTGGTCATGGATCAAGTTGAGTTTGGTTTGGATCAAAGAAGGTGAAGTTTCTCATTTGTCAAGACCAGCCTCAAGACTTTAACACATTGGCTATTGGGGGAAAGAAAAGGATGAAGATGAAAGGGAAGGGGAAAGAAGTCAACAAACAATCCCAATTGATCAAGGGATAACTCATCCTTGATCAAATTCATTCATCTTTCTAGGTGATGATCCTTAAGGACTTTCAAACTACGAGATCCAATGAATTTGATCAAAGTTGAATCAATTCAAACTCAATCAACACCAAACAGAAGAGAAATGAAGATAACAAGTCAAGAAGTCAATGATATTTTTTTGGTATTTTTTGAATTAAAATAAAATACAAATAAAAAATAAACAAATAAGGTTGAACCTCAAATTCAATTCAAAGCAACTTCAAAAAGTCCAATTAAATTCTCATAGGTTCAACATAGTCAAACAAGCTTTGACTAATTTTCTCACAAATTTTTGAAGTCAGAAAGTAATTAAAATCAATTAAAAACAACCAAAAATAGCATAATATGAATTAAAATCTCAAATAATCTCAAAACAAATAATAAATTGTTGATACTATTTTTCATTGACTTATCATGACCCATAGATGCAATGAAAATATTTTTGTATTTTTTAAAAGTCAGAAAATATTTTAAAATGAATTAAAATCATTAAAAACCAAGTAATTCATAAAAAATATTAAATGGAGTCACAAAAAGAATTAAAAATTATAATATGAAACTAGATTTTTCAAGAAAATTTTTAGAATTGGTCTCATATTTTTCTGACTTCAAATGAATTTATGAAAATGAAATGAATTAACAGAAAATAAAATGAAAAATGAAATAAGCGAAAAAACCTCAGCCGCCTGATCCGCATTCATTAATTGACGTGGCACAAGGCACGGTTCAGATCTGATGGCACACGCTACACTTGAGTCAAACGCGTCACACAAAGAATTAAATGAAGTATTTAAAATGAATGAACAAGATTAGATCGTGGCATGGAGATCCAATTGCCTTAGCGTACACACATGGTGGTGGTGGTGGAAACCACCATCTTCTCCGGCGAAGCAACAAATTTTGGCCACATTTGCAGAAAAATAAAACTTAATGAAAATTAAAAACAAGGCCATGGAAATGAAGCTCGTGTGATGTAGATCATCACTGTACCAATGGATTTCCCTCACTCTTCCTATATTGAGAGAAAGGTGAAGGAGAAAATCATGGTGTCCACACGGATTGCTCATGAAATGGAAAATTAAATGCATCAACATCTTGCCTCAAGTGTGAGGACTTCAGAAACACAAGCAAACTACGTTGAATTAGGAGTTTCAGATCCAAAAAGTTTGAATGGATACCTTCAAATTGATGAACCTCTGGCCACAAATTCTCCAAGATCTTTGCTCCTCTTTGATCTATGAATGTAATGGAAGTGATTGGCTAAGGAATCAGGCTTTAAAACTCAGCTAATGATACTGAATTTCAAGCTCGAAAATCTGGAAAAAAAAGTTAGTGATTCCTTTGGTGAGGGCTATGGTATCACTTCTGTAGCACTTGGGATCTCTAAAAGGTTAACAAATGAAGCTCATGAGGGTGTTATTTATAGCTGAATGTGGTTGATCACACGCTTTGTTCATGTGCATGAGAATTTGAAAATTGGACGCATGGGCCTGTGTGGACGTATGGAAGGCCCAGGAATGAATGCAGAAGCATGCTGATATCATGTAGAGGGTAATTGGTCATGCACATTGGAATGAAACAGCTTGCGTACCAGGTTATAACATAAAAATATCAAAATGCACATGAATGAAAATAAATTCGAATCTCCCAAATGGTAGACCCCAAGTACTATTGTAGTAACGGCTGGAAAGCTCTTGAAATAAGGAACAAAAGTCATGTTGGGCAAAAAATCATTTGGCAGTTGCAAATTGATCAAAACTGGCTGGGAAAATTCAAGTACAAAACATGTTCAAATCACTTTGAAAAATTTCACCAAAAGCAAGCTTAATCAAACCCCTCTGTTTTCATGATACAAGCTTTAAAAGAAAACATCTACAACATAAAAGTTGTAGATCATTTCAAGTTAGTCAATTTAGACTCAAAGTTTGCATCATTTGGATTTTCTATTACAAAGTTATGAGCATTTTAAGTTGGGTACTTTTTCAAATTCAAGGAGTTAGGTCCAAGATGACCTATAATGTTTTGCATTATCACATGTATTTATTTTAGGATTATGAAATTTTGTACTATATAAAATTTGAAGTAGACATCTCAAGATTTCCAATGCCTTTGTTATCACCTCAAAATAACAAAAATTAAGGAAGTTATGCCCTTGGTAAGTTGACCCAAAATTAGGGTTTCAGTCAAAATGATCTATAATGTTTTGAAATGAATGATGACCTTCCAAGTTTCAAATGGATTTTTTATGAACATGAAAGTTGTTCACATGGTTCTTAGTAACATTTTAGATCTTGGGGTTATATTCATTTGACAAATACATCAAAAGTTATATCTCATTGATCCTCAGCTTAGTCAAATGACTTAACTAGTCAACTTTTCAAGGACAAGCTTCCAATCTTGATGAATAAATGATTGAGGGGCCTCAAATAGGCTCTCATATGCATAAAATTATGAATGAAAGAACTTACCTTGATTAAATTTGATCAGAGGTTGAGATTGCTTCATGGGCAAGGCACAGTCAAAGCATAGTGAAATTAGGGTTTCCTTGGGAAACAATCTTCAAGCCCCTTGGGTTATCTTGATAAAATTGGAAAATTGAGATACTTGGGATACATGTATGATGACTAGTAACTTTGCGGACCTTCATGCTTTTTCTCATCTTCATCTAGCCATTGCATTGGGCTTAGGAGCCTCCTAGGAGCATTGGAGCACATGATCACTTGAGCTTCAAAACAAAAAGAGTTAGTGACATATTTTTGTGCTTTTGGTTAGTAATCAAATAAGAAAAGCAATAATATACAATACAAGCATGCTTGGTGATCTCAAAACACTCAAACAAGTCCCAACCCTAGGGTTAAGGAGTCAAACATGCTATAATCCTTGAGGCAATGCACTTGTGCAATAACATGATGCCATGAGGGATCTTAGGGTCAAAATTAGGGTCTTACAGATGTTATTGTCTTGTTAGTTATGATTAATAAAAACAATTAGAAAAAATATTAGTGAATTGAAATTAGGGGAAAAACCAATTAGTTAAAAATCAGAAGCAGTAGTTAATCTTGAATGATAGTTAGTAGTTTTGCAAATTGTTAATGATATGTGGAGGAAATGTTATCAGCTGATAGCTACAATGTTGGTGACATGTAAATACTAGTTAGAATGTTTAAGTTGTACTTGGTTCATGCTTGTTGAAATATGGGGACTGTTGTAACAATTAGTGCTCTTAAACTGGCAATGGAATGAAATGTTGAGATTTAGTTATGTTAGAATGAATTGGGAACTATTTTGAAATTAGCTTAGTTAAATTGAAATGCTTAACTTGCGAACTATTTGGATTGGGCTGAGTATGACTGTTGGTTGGTTTATTGGTCAATTGGTTATGAAAGTTAGTCAATAGTTGGGTTGTAAACTTACTTGATCTTTGGGATGTAATGAAACTTATGAGGAATAGGTGGAGTTAATTGTACCAAGGATGTTGACATATCAGTGGGGGAAAAGGATTGTTAGGTTAGTTGTATGTTAGAAATGCTAGTGAATTGGTTGTGGTTGTCGATTCCGCATTGAAAACAATTTGGATAGTAAGTTAAATGACAATTAGTTTAGTCCACTTGGCTATGATTGTTACATTGTTATGAGTTAGCTAGTAAGTGAATATTAAAATGTTGACGTTAGTTAATTATCAAAATTTGAATTGAATTTGAAAATGAGTTAATTGTCATTTGTTATGTTTGAATTTTTTGAATTTTGGTGGTAGGGTTGGCTTGTAATGTGTGAACTGTTGAACATTGAACCTATGATGCCATAGTCCTGTGTGTACTGCATATATATTGATGTGATAATTTTGGGTTTTCTTTGTAGGTTTGTTGTAGGTTTAAGCATGCTTAAAGTGGACATGAGGAGGTTTGCTTGGACTTGACATAGCTGGCATGAAGCAACTTGAGAAGATGGAAGAGTGAAGATCAAAGTGAAGTTGAAGTGGGATAGGTTTAGAGTCAGTGTTAGGGGTAGGGTAGGTAGTTGACTTTGGTCAAATGTTTGACCAAAAAGTCAATAGTTAACCAAAAATCAACAATATGTCAAACTTAGTTTTTAGTTTTTTTCTTGTAATTTTTCAATTTGGATGGTTGTAATGTGATTTGATGCTTATGTAATGAAAAACGGCCTTTTGAATGAATCATGTAACGTATGCTTCAAGTAATCATGTTTTTCTCTCCATTATTTGAATTTGAAATCTCTGAATTTTCCTTGAACTTGTATGAATTCCTGGCCATTGCATTTGAGCATGAATCTTGAGACTTGTATGAATTATGAACCACAATGCCTTACCTTGAATCCAAGCCAAACACCTAATGGACTAGTGTATTGAAAAAGCCTATAAAGAGATTAATCAGTCAAAGTCAATCTTTCATGGTTGACCAAGTGAAACTTTCAATCCATAATCAAATCCAATTCCATGATGCAATCCACATGATCCATAAGTGCCAAAGATAAAAAATTAAGGTTCCACGGCTTTGAGTCCAAGAGAAGTGGTCATCACTAGTCAATGTAGCACCAAGATACCATAAATTTCACCCTCATGGAAACCCTAAGCCCCATGTTAATCATAAACATCAAAAGGCCTTTGAATCAATGATATTTACTTCAAAAATGCAATGGTAAATGAATGTCTTATGATGCCAATGAGTATGCAAATGAACCATAGACCAACAGTCAGATAAAATTGAAAAGGAAAGGGAAAGTTTTTGGGGTATGACAATAACCTTGAGCCATTTGTTGGGAT
Organism: Lathyrus oleraceus; assembly: GCF_024323335.1. Taxonomy (NCBI): domain Eukaryota; kingdom Viridiplantae; phylum Streptophyta; class Magnoliopsida; order Fabales; family Fabaceae; genus Lathyrus; species Lathyrus oleraceus. The sequence goes on from NC_066581.1 coordinate 279,117,098, forward strand.
TTGTTCCTAGTTATCACTCCATTTTTGTTGAGTTTGTTTCTAAAAGTCCATTTGGTGCTAATAACTTGATGACTCTTAGGATGAGGGACAAGGTCCCAAACATCATTTTTTTTAAAAATTGGTTTAATTCATCTTGCATGGCCATAAGCCAATGCTCATCAAGTAATGCATCTTTAGCATTTTTAGGTTCAACTTGTGAAACGAACGCAAAGTGATAACAAAAATTACTTATCTTCGAGCTTGTTGACACGCCTTTGGTGATGTTTCCAAGTATGTTGTCGATAGGATGATCTTTGGAGGTTTTTCAAGCCAAAGGTAGATCTTCCACTGCAGCTGGACTTTCAACCTTCTCCTTTTCACAATCGTTATCTTCTTCTTTCTCATGTTCCACCGCTTTAGGCTGATCAATTCCCTTTTCAGGTTCTTTGATAATGTCTTATGAAGATACACCTAAATTATGAAAAGAAACACCTTTCCGGACATTTTTCGGATAAGACACACCAAAAGTAGTATGTACTAACTCTTCAACAATAAGTAATCTTTTGTTATAAACCCTATAAGCTTTGCTAGATTGAGAGTATCCGAGGAAGATACCTTAATCGGCTTTCGCATCAAACTTATCAAGACTATCCTTTCCATTGTTCAAAACAAAACATTTGCATCCGAAAACGTGAAGATGTGATAAATTAGGTTTTCTACCCTTAAGTAGTTCATAAGGATTTTTGTCTAAGATAGGACGTATTAGTATCCTATTTAAGACATAACATGTCGTGCTAATGGTATCGGCCTAGAAATACTTAGGTAGATTACCTTCATTGAGCATAGTTCTAACCAACTCCTCTAAAACACAATTATTGTGCTCCACAACACCATTTTGTTGTGGAGTTCTTAGAGCGGAGAAGTTATCCTCAATGCCATGTTTATGACAATACTTATCAAAGAGGTGATTTTCAAATTCTCCTTCATGATCACTTCGGATAACAAAAAATTTCATATTCATCTTATTTTGGGATAATCTAGCAAATTGTTTTAAAGATGAAAAAGTCTTATCTTTACTATACAAAAACATGACCCAACAAAATATCGAGTAATCGTTTACTATCACAAAACCATAATAGTTACCACCTATTATTTTGGTCCTTGATGGACCAAAGAGATCCATATGAAGAAGCTCAAGAGGTCTCGAAGTTGAAACAATGTTTTCAATTTAAATGAGACTCTTGTTTGCTTGCCCATTAGGCATGCATCACATAAATTGTCTTTTGAAAACTTTATTTTCCGTAGAGAGATTACTAAATCTTTTGAAGTCACTTTGTTTAGCAAATCAGAGTTAACATGAGCTAGGAGTTTATGCCATAACCAAGAGTCTTCACTCATGGTCACTAGACACTGAGTTCCAACCAATGATACATCATATAAGTTAAACATATATGTGTTATTAACCCTCGAGCCTTTAAACATACAATCCTTCTTTTCATTATGTTCAAACAAGTAACAAGATTTTGTAAAAGTAATTTTAAAGCCCTTGTTGCATAGTTGACTAATGCTAAGGAGGTTATGTTTAAGACCATCAACTAACATAACATCGGAGATAGTAGTATATGAGGGATTACCTACACTATATTTTCCAAGTATTTCTCCCTTTTTATTGTCTCCATAGGTAACGTGACCATTCTTCTTTGGCACAAAGCCAGTGAATAAAGATATGTCACTTGTCATATGTCTTGAGCATCCACTATCGAGAAACCACATTTTCTCCGTAGAGTCAAGACATCTAACCTATATAATCAAACAAGAGAAATAGGTACCCAATTAGGTCCTTGAGAGTGAGTGAAATCAAGGTTACTTTTGGGCAACCATTGAAAAGCACCGTTAGGGACAAAAAGTTTCCTAAACTTGCATTTTTCAATAGTATGACCTTTCTTGCAACAATAGTGACAAGATAAGTTGTGATGAGATGTAATTTTTCTATTTGAGTACTTTTAAACATTTTTACACTTTTTATATGAATGGTTCAAAGACCGTTCAAACTTTAATGGATCAATATAAAATGCAGTATTTGGTTGTAATGCTTTGTCCAATTTAGCTTGAAGAGTATTTACCTCTTTTTGCCAATTGTGATAAGATTCACAACCAAACCATGAAGATTTTTCATCCTCATTCTTGTCCTTTTGAATATTATCACAGATTCCTTAAGAGATTCCTTCTTCTTTTCAGATTCTAAAACTTTAGCATCTAAGTGTAAAATGATTCTTTCATGTGAAGCTAACTTTTAAAAAGTGTCTAAGGATTCTTTATGAAGATTTTCAAAACCTTTTTATAATTGAATAAGATAATTCATTAATAGATTCAAGCTTAGAAAGACTTACATTCTTCTTCTTATTTTTGTTTTTCATGAGCAAAATTCGGGCCGATTCGACACTTGAGCTTGAGTTTTCATCACTTGAGGAATCACTTGCACTCTCTCATGCAACATAGGCTCTTCTAGACTTTCTAGATTTCTTGTGATGGCATTTCTCTTTGTCTTTCTTGATCATAGGACTCTCTGATCTATAATGACCAACTTCTCCATAATTGTAGCATGAACTTATAAGTTTACCTTTCTTATTCTCATCTTCCTTTGAGGAGTCAGATAGCCTTCTAAATTTGATTAAATTCTTGTCGAAATGCTTGACTCCGTTTTTCATTATGTACCTTTGGTACCTTTTGACAAACAACCCAATATCTTCATCATCGGAATTCTTGTCATCTTTTGCTTCACAATCACTTTGCTCATTATTTAAGGGCTTTAAGCTAAAGTCTTTAGAGCAATAGAATTATTATCTTCCTTCTTGTCTTTACCTTTCTCCTTCTTTACCTTGTTCTCATGATCTTTTTCATGTTTTTTCCAAGCAAGTAGTTCTTGATCATGTTCTTCTAGTTTTCCAAACAAAGTTATGAGATCAAGTGTTTTAAGATCATTCGCTTCTTTGATTATGGTGACCTTATGTTATCATTCCCTATTAAGACACCTCAAAACTTTATTAGTAGAAACATCATTGTAAATAGGCTTACCTAGAGCATTCAACCAATTTATAAGATGTGTGAACCTCTTTTGCATATCAGCAATGGTTTCACCATGCTTCATGCGAAATAGTTCAAACTCTTGATTCAAGGTATTGATCCTAGCTTGTTTGACTTCATTAGTTCCCTCATAGGAAACTTCTAATGCATCCCACATAGCTTTGGCAGTTTTACAATGAGAAATATGATAATATTCATCAATACCGAGTGCGGATATGAGAATATTTTGTGCCTTCTAATCATATGTGTTGATTCTAAGTGTTGGCAGCAATTTTGGTAAAACAAAGAGTGTTCACAAGATGTTATATGTGATGTCTTAACATGAGATATCCTATGTACCTGCTAGAGCTTAAGGAACATAATCATGCAGGATTGTTTCAGAATGTCATACACAAGGTCATGGCATCTGATATGTATGTACCTGTTGGAGCTCAAGGAACATAATCATGCAGGATTGTTTCAGGATGTCATACACAAGGTCATGGCATCTGATATGGTTGTACATGCTGGAAGTTATAAATGGAATTATGGAATTATGCAGGATTTTTCCAGGATGTCAGACCTGATGTCATGACATCCTGTACATAGAACATTCAGTGTGAATGTCTGGTGTTTTGTGATTGCACAATTAATGGCAATCTATGTATGATTGAAGATCTGATTTGCAGGCGCATTCAGTCATTAATTACAACCTGAGTTACTTTTTCCAAAGAGATCTAACCAGCTGTCATGAGAAGATTTGATTGGAAAATAGATTTAGGGTTTTCAAGATGTCCAAGCCCAGCTGAAAGCTTCTATGAAAAGGGACTTAGAAAACCTGTTTTACTACACAACCAATACTGAGTGAAATATAGAGAGAGAGCTAGGGTTTGTGTCTTGTTTAGTCGTGATACTTGTAAGCCATTCAAGTCATCTTTTGATGATTGATTTGGACTGATTTGTGGTTGTAATTTGTCACTCTAAAGCTGTTAAGCAAGAGTGTGTGTCTACTTGATCAAAGCTGTGAAGCAAGATCAAGTGTGTGTCTACTTCATCAAAGCTATTAAGCAAGATCAAGTGTGTGTCTTCTTGATTGAAACTGTGAAGTAAAATCAAGAGTGTGTTATTGAAAAGTGTTTTCTTTTATCAAGGGATTGTTGTTTAAGATCACAGGTGTGATTGTAGGGAAGTGAGTGGGTTCTCATATCTAAGAGTGCTTAGGTAGAAATTGCACAGGTAGAGATTAGGTGAGAAAGATTGTAACTTTTTGAATTGTACGGATAGTCTTTGAACTGATTCTATTATAGTGAATTTCCTTCCTAGCTTGGTAGCCTCCAGATGTAGGTGAGTTGGACCGAACTGGGTTAACAATTGCTTGTGTCTCTTGCGTTACTATTCTCTATCTTTATCCTGTTTGTATTACTCAGATATTAGTGTCGTGACATTACCTTCGACATCTCATATCTGATACTAGAATTTCAATTGGTATCAGAGAAGGCATCCTGCTCTGGTTCTGGGTGAGATCTAGGGACGATACTTTCTGGTACTATGGAGAGAGGTGGAGGATCTATTCATAGACCACCTATTTTGGATGGATCCAACTATGACTACTGGAAACCTCGAATGGTAGCCTTCATAAAATCTCTGGATAATAAGGCTTGGAAGGCTCTGTTAACAGGCTGGGAACATCCAGTTGTTACCAAGAATGGAGAGGCTACTACTGATAAGAAGGCTGAAGAACAATGGACCAAGGAGGAGGATGACTTAGCCCTTAGGAACTCTAAAGCATTGAATGCTATATTCAATGGTGTAGATAAGTATATCTTCAGATTGGTAAACAACTGTGAAGTGGCTAAAGATGCTTTGGACATTCTCAAAACCACTCATGAAGGCACCTCTAGAGTGAAGATGTCTAGGCTGCAGCTGCTCACTACCAAGTTTGAAAATTTAAGGATGAAAGAAGATGAAAATATTCATGAATTTCATATGAATATCCTTGAAATTGCTAATGCCTCAAGAGCCCTGGGTGAGAAGATGTCAGATGAAAAAATAGTGAGGAAAATACTCAGGTCACTCCCTAAGAGATTTTCCATGAAAGTGACAGCCATAAAAGAGTCTCAAGACATTTCCAATATGAGAGTTGATGAGCTAATTGGATCCCTTCAAACATTTGAGATGGGAATGTGTGATGGATCTGAAAAGAAAGCCAAAAGTATAGCATTCAAGTCAAACACTGAGGAGAAGAGGAGGAAGGTGGTCCAGATATTGATGAAGATCTGGCAGATGATGTAGCAATGCTGGGAAGACAATTCAACAAGCTAGTGAAAAAGATGGATGAAAGATCTAAGGCTAATGTCAAGAACATCGCATCTGACATCAGTAAATCCAACAATATTGGAAGAAGAACAAGGTCAGATGAAAAGCCCAAAGAAGAAAAAGGAGTTCAGTGCCATGAATGTGATGGGTATGGACACATTAGAACCGAATGTGGGACCTACCTCAAGAAACAGAAGAGGAGTCTTGCTGCCACTTGGTCAGATGGGAGTGAAACAGAAGAATCTGCAAATCTTATGACTGCCTTGACTGGAAGATGGGATTCCGATGAAGACTCAAGTGATGGTGAAGTAACCTTTGAAGAGTTGGCCACTACCTACAGAAAGTTGTGTCTCAGAAGTGCAGAAGTGTATAAACAGGTTGAGCCAGAAGAATGTGATAACTCAACTGGAGAATGAGGAGGTAGAACACTTGGAAACCATCTCTAAATTAAAAACAGAAGCAGTGGTTCTGAATGCCAAACTAGATGAGAGTCAACAAGTTGAAATCCAGAAGAAAGTGATAGCACAGCTGGAGAATGAGAAGGCAGAACATGTGGAAACCATCTCCAAGTTAAAAACTGAAGTTGTATTCTTGAATTCTAAACTGGATGAGATGACCAAGTATGTAAGAATGCTAAACAATGGATCTGACACCTTAGACAAGATTCTCCAGACTGGACAAATAACAGGAGACAAACTAGGCATTGGGTTCAACGAATCTAAGGATGAGTGCAGTTACACTGGTGACAAACTTAAATCCAAACCTAAGTGCAACCATATTGATAGCAGACCTGCGATGTCACACCATCATAAAGGAAGACAGCAGAGAGGGAAACACCAAAAATGGAGATGTCACTACTGTGGAAAGTTTGGCCATATAAAACCTTTCTGCTATAAGTTGTATGATTACCCTCAGCCTTCTCATCACCAACCTAGACCCAAACATCACATGCCTATCAACAAAAAGCAATGGGTTCCTAAGACTAATGTTACAAGTCTAATAGCTCACACTTCCTTCAGAGTTTCAGCCAATGAAGATTGGTATTTTGATAGTGGGTGCTCCAGATACATGACTGGAAACAAAAACCTGCTAACTGGCATTCATCCTCATGCCACAAGCTATGTAACCTTTGGTGATGGAGCAAAGGGTGAAATCAAGGGGATTGGTAAGCTTGATTACCCTGGAATCCTGATCTTGACAATGTCCTACTTGTTAAGGGCTTGGCTGCAAATCTAATAAGCATCAGTCAACTTTGTGACCAAGGTCTAAATGTTAACTTCACTAAAAATGAATGTCTGATTACTAACAAAGAAAGTGAAGTGATCATGAAAAGAGTCAGGACCAAAGACAATTGTTACATGTGGAGTTCTCAAATTGGTTATTCTTCAAAGGGTACCTTAGTCAAAGAAGAAGGAGTGAAGACCTGGCATCTAAGATTGAGCCATCTGCATCTTAAAGGTATGAAGATGATTATATCTGCTGAAGCTATTAGAGGAACTCCCAAATTGAAGATTGATGAAAGAAAAGTCTGTGGGAAATGTCAGACAAGGATGTCACACCAGAAACTCCGACATGACATCACTTCCAAAGGGTTGAAACTCTTCCATATGAAGTTGATGGGACCCATGCAGGTGGAAATCCTTGGTGGAAAGAAGTTTGCAGTGGTGGATGATTTCTCCAGATACATCTGGATTAAAAACAAATCTGATGTGGTTGAAATCTTCAAAGATTGTTGTCTGAAACCTCAAGGAGAAAAGCTCATGATGGCTCAAACAGATGTGGATAATATTGGGTTTGGTAGGAGGTCAGATCAGATGGTAGAACATGTTGCTCGTCAAATGCAGTCTGAAGATGGGAAGAGCTTTGTTAGACTTGGGCTACAAGTCAAGCAGATAGAAGAGTCTATTTTTCTTTTTCAAAGCAAATGTGCCAAGAACAATGTTAAGAAGATTGGCATGAAGAGTGCAAGGACTCCTGCTCCTACACATTCGAAAGTATTCAAAGATGAAAATGGTGTTTGTGCTATATATCAAGCTGAATACATAGCAGCTGGAAGTAGCTGTTCTCAACAGGGTTGGTTGAAACTAATGGTGACTGAACACAATGTCACACAAGATGTCAGGACAGTGTACTGTGACAACCTGAGTGCTACAACTATTTCCAAAAATCCTGTTCAGAACAGCAGGACAAAGCACATTGATATTAGTCATCACTTTATTAGAGAACTTATGGAAGAGAAAATCATAGCACTGGAGCATGTTACTACTGAAACGCAATTAGCTGACATATTTAGAAAAGATTTGGATGCTAATCAGTTTGAATGTTTAAGAGGGAAACTGGGGATTTGTATTCATGAGAATTTATAGCAATTAAAGTGGAAATTTGTTATATAGAGGAGAGTTGCTGTAGAAAGGGAGCTAGGGAAGGAGGTTGTAGAAGTGAAGGAGGTTATGGAATTAATCAAGTTTGTTGGTTTGATGAAAACAGTTAGTGCATTACCCCAATGTTTTGAAGGTTCAGTGGAGGAGTTTGTGGTGAATATCCTAGAGGACATTTCTGACAAGAATAACAAAGAATTCTGCAAGGTCTTTGTGAGAAGAAGGTGTGTAAGGTTCTCCCCAACTATAATGAATAAGTTCCTAGGGAGAGGAACAGAAGGAGCTGTTGAGTTAGAAGCCACATACAATGAAGTTTGTAGGACAATCACTGTTGGTCAAGTCAAAGAATGGCCAAGAAAGAAGCATGACACTGCTGAGAGAGTAATTGATTTGGAGGAAGAGAGTTCAGAAGAGGAAGATGACACCTTGGTTCATCACTTGAAACCAAGTGTTGCAAAGAAAATGAAAACCAGGAAAGGCAAGACTGTGGCTGAGATGTTGACAGCTAGAACTAGTAGGAAGGCTACTGTTATAGGTCCTTCTAAATCATGGAGTAAAGTAGAGGTTCAGAAGAGGAAAATCAAAGAAAGCTCTGATTCTGAAGATGATGTCGAAGACGATGTCCCAGACATCTCACCTGCTAAAAGGCAAACTGTTAGAAAGTCTCCAGCTAAGGTTGCAGCTGTGCATTTGGACAACATTTCCTTCCATCTGGAAGATGGTGAAACCAAGGAGTCAGATGCCCATACCTCAAGTGAGAGGTCTAATTCTCAAGATCAATCTAGTGGCAGTTCTGAATCTGAAAGTAAAGAAGATGCTACCTCCTCAGACTAAGTTGTGGTGATGGTCCTCCTGTTATGATGACATGTGTGATGTTCTGGATGCTGTTATGACTGTTTTGGAAGCTTGGATGTTTTGTTTCTGTTGAAATGTTTGTATTTTGTGGCAGTCGTTACTGATGCCTTGATGTAATATTTGGGCTCTTAATGAGTTCCATGGATTTCTAATTATCTCAGCTATTACAGATGTGTATAATTATGGTATGTATCTCCTAGCATTTATGTTTTAAGTCACCTTTGGTCAATTTTGACTAAAAATGGGGGAGAAGTGATTATGTGGAGAGCTGCAGTTAAATATGTGGTTGTGGAGATATGCAGTGATGATGTAGCTAGCTAGGCTAAACAAATGACAGCTGATGATGTTGAATAGAATGATGTTCTATGATGTTCTGTTCTATGATGTTGGAGGAGATGTCTGATGTAAGACAAAATGATGTTTTGTTCTGTGATGTTGGAAGAGATGTCTGATGTAAGACAGAATGGTGTTCTGTTCTGTGATGTTGGAGGAGATGTCTGATGTAAGACAGAATGATGTTCTGTTCTGAGATGTTGGAGGAGATGTCTGATGTTCTGTGCAAGCTCTGTGTTGTATAGGTGATGTTGAAGGAGATGTCAGAAGGAGGTTCTGAATGTTAACATGTTGAAGGAGATGTCAGACGGAAATTCTGAATGTTAACACGTTGAAGCAGATGTCAGAATGATATTCTGATTGTTACAGGTGCTGTGGTTACAGGTGCTGTTATCATTAAAGGAGATGTTTGCATTGCACAGATTTAGGGGGAGAAGAAGAACCCTGGTGCATTTGTGTGTCTTACTAGTTGCATCCATAACTAGTAATTCTGTTTCTGTTGCACAAATTTAGGGGGAGGAGAAGTACCCTTGTGCATGTGTGTATTACTAGTAGCCATAACTAGTAATTGTATTTGCTTCTGCTGCTAATTAAACTACTGTTATGTTGTTTAACTGCTGATAGTTTACCTTGTGAACAAAAAGGATAGATATATGTTTTAGCCAAAATTTGCCAAAAGGGGAGTTTGTTGATTCTAAGTGTTGGCAGGAATTTTGGTAAAACAAAGAGTGTTCACAAGATGTTATGTGTGATGTCTTAACATGAGATTATGCAGGATTTTTCCAGGATGTCAGACCCGATGTCATGACATCCTGTACACAGAACATTCAGTGTGAATGTCTGGTGTTTTGTGATTGCACAATGAATGGCAGTCTATGTATGATTGAAGATCTGATTTGCAGGCGCATTCAATCATTAATTACAACCTGATTTACTTTTTTCCAAAGAGATCTAACCAGCTGTCATGAGAAGATTTGATTGGAAAATAAATTTAGGGTTTTCAAGATGTCCAAGCCCAGCTGAAAGCTTCTATAAAAAGGGACTTAGAAAACCTGTTTTACTACACAACCAATACTGAGCGAAATATAGAGAGAGAGCTAGGGTTTGTGTCTTGTTTAGTCATGAGACTTGTAAGCCATTCAAGTCATCTTTTGATGATTGAATTGGATTGATTTGTGGTTGTAATTTGTAACTCTAAAGCTGTTAAGCAAGAATGTGTGTCTACTTGATCAAAGTTGTGAAGTAAGATCAAGTGTGTGTCTACTTGATCAAAGTTGTTAAGCAAGATCAAGTGTGTGTCTTCTTGATTGAAACTGTGAAGTAAAATCAAGAGTGTGTTATTGAAAAGTGTTTTCTTTTCTCAAGGGATTGTTGTTTAAGATCACAGGTGTGATTGTAGGGAAGTGAGTGGGTTCTCATATCTAAGAGTGCTTAGGTAGAAATTGGACGGGTAGAGATTAGGTGAGAAAGACTGTAACTTGTTGAAGTGTATGGAGAGTCTTTGAACTGATTCTATTATAGTGAATTTCCTTCCTAGCTTGGTAGCCCCCAGATGTAGGTGAGTTGGACCGAACTGGGTTAACAATTGCTTGTGTCTCTTGCATTACTATTCTCTATCTTTATCTTGTTTGTATTACTCAAATATTAGTGTCGTGACATTACCTTCGACATCTCATATCTGATACCAGAATTTCAATATGTGACCATAATTTCTTATAATTATCATTCCATTGATTTTCGGATTTTGGTACGATGACGCCTTCCCCATTGGTCATTGCAATTTGATTAGGACCATTGATGATGACGTCCCATACACCCTTATTAATCGAGTTGATATGGATACACATATAAGCTTTCCAATAGTCATAATATTTGCCGATGAAAATTGGTGCTCTACTGTATGCCACTTTAGGTTCGGTAGTCATTTTCTAATAAGCAAATGTTAAGCACGGAATTAACCGGAGCTTGTGATACCACTTGTTACACTATAGGCTTAGATCTAGAGGGAGGTGAATAGATCACTAGTTAAAAAATGTAATAAAAACTGTTTTGAAAAGTTTATGGCAAGCGGAAGTAACCCGGATCGAATCGTCTAACCGAACCGCTATAAAAAAACTCGGATATGCGTAACTGTAATCACGGTATGATAATGAACACAAATTGATCAAAGACTTTTAATCACTACCAATTGAATGCTATGATACAAGGATAGTCTATTTCCAATGATCAATCACATAAAAAATATATTGAGACAAATTATCGAACACCTTATGTGCAATCAATTTTGTTTGAAAATTTATATGGCTTTGTTGATCTTAAAATTCAATCACAATCTAAAGGATTGTGATAAACTCAACAAAACCTATTTCAAAATGTAATAAAAAAATATTATCCAAATATATTGATCGCACGAAAGATGAATTTAACAATTTGCAATTGAAAAATAAAAGATATATATAAATATATATATATATATATATATATATATATATATATATATATATATATATATATATATATATATATAGAGAGAGAGAGAGAGAGAGTACACAAGGATTTGTTTAGCCAGTTCCCTGATGACCTTGTTATGGGTATGTCTGTCTTGAATTCAAACTCAAATTGAGATAATGAAATTAACCTTACTTTAAAAAAGTAGTTTACAAGAGAAATGTAGTAATCCAACCCTATAAACCCTAAGTTTGACGTTGATTCAAACATTTTCTCTTCCTTTGATCAAAACTTGATCAAGTAACCCAACAATGCCAATTTAATTCACTGTCTCACGCTACTTCTTTGCAAAAAAAAACCTTGTTCTTCAAAGCTTTCACTCGATCGAATCCAAAATGTGAATTGTTGTAACCCAAAATTTACCAACATGATCCACCGTCCCACGCTACTCCTTGCAAGAACCTTCCGTTCTTCAAAGCCTTCACTCTGAATCTGAATTGCATAATTCCAAAATCTTCAAATCCCAAATTGATCTTGAAGGAAAACCCCATCTTGGTTTTATTATTTGAAACCCTCAAAGATCTCAACCAAATTTAAAATTCAATCAACCTAAATTGGATATTATCAACCCTAATTCTAGATGGCACCCAAACAAAGAATGATTATGTGTAGTCTATTTGTGTGTATGCATAGAATAAGGTGGATGATGACGAGAACTCTTTGAAATTTTGGTTTCGTATAGGTTTACTCTATAACCTTACTAGAAATGATGCATGTATGAAGTATTTATATGCATGCTTGTTTGGAGGCAAAAGGAATGCAAAAGATTTGAAAAAGTTATGAATTTTTGGGAAAATACGTTGCATGTATCGACCTCTGTAAGTCATGTGCCGACCTGTTTGATACATGTATCGACCTGTAAGGTCATGCGTCGGCCTGTAAAGGTCATGTGTCGACCTGTGTAGGCGGCATATCAATAGAGGCTACAAGCTTTAAAAATGGAATGCATGAGCCAACCTGAAAAATCAGATGTGTCGACCTGTGGAGAAAATTTCCTTCTATGTGTCGACCTATAATGCGTATGTGTCGACACATAGTTTTTTTCACATAAAAATCAGTTTTTGGTGTATGAATCCTTTTCCAACTTATTTCCAAATATTTTTATGCATCCTAATGCTATGATGCACATTAAGAATCATATGATCGTCCAATATACATAAACGTTAAAGTATCCTAGTTTTAACATCATAAAAAATACATCTAATAGAATGTTGCACTCACATGACCTTGAAGGTAACTTTGTTAAAGAGGACAAGGTAGTCCATAAGCGATTCTGACGGACCTTGGAGAATGTTAAATAGGCTGGTGATGGACATCTTCCTGTTGCGACTAGCAGCTGTCGCATCCGCGAAAAACAACCGGCGGGCTGAAACAAAAACAACACAGAGCCGCCACCGTGCGTTATTTATCCCAAAAGAGGGAAAGGAAACGCTCAGAGTAAACCTGGGAAAAGCATGGTCTCGTGACCAAAGAGAAAGGGTACGGGAGTCGGTTACGCAAGGGGAAGGTATTAGCACCCCTCACGTCCGTCGTACTCGACGGGATCCACGCTCTAAAAGAAAGAAAAGGTTGCTAAACAAACATCACACACACACACACACTGAAGACAACGCAGGTGGGGGAAAAGAGGGGAGGGCTCGCTAGGACATCGCATCCTATGCTTATGTATCTCGTCGGGAACGAGAATCAGAGCTGCCGTAGTTCGGCTCACGCACGCCGAAACAAACACACGCACGAAAAGGCAAACATAGAACCCGAACGCCAATTATTGGACTTACATCAGCTTCCGAACCAAACAAACCCACACTGGAAACCAGATGCCACTTGATGGACTTATACCGGACTCCAAGCACACAACAAGAGGATACAGAATGCCAATGGCTGGGCTTACATCCGTCTCCTAACTCACACAAGAAGAACAACAAACAACAAGCTACTAAGGAGTCGGGAACTCGAGCCTAGCAACTGTCAAACAAACACACACAAAAAGAAAAAGGGTGCCCGGAGAGACCTCGCATGGTCTCCTGCCTACGTACCTCATCTGGTATGAGGATCAGGGCGACGTAGTTCCCCTGAACGAGAAAGAAATTCTAACCAGATACAAAGGGAGACACACTACTAGGGAGCTGTACTCGAGCCTAGTGTTATCATGCATCATTGCCCTATGTTATGGTTTCTATCTACTTGCACAACAGCAAGCTAATCCTAACCAGGAAAAAGCACAGCATGCAAGCATAAACAAAACAAAGCAAGCATTCACAGTTAACACACGCTATATCCAGACAAGATGGCTCAATCAAGGGTTAAGTTGCAAAAGCAACACAACTGTACAGGGTAGTGTTCGCTCTTAACCCTGACATTGAGAGTCAGGGTGAAGCAGATGAAAGGTGAGTGAAGATTAGACTTCACAGCTCTTATCCCTGGCCAGGGAGAGCTTCAGACAAAGGAGTGTGGGTTCAGGAAGTGGAAACCCTTCTACACTCAAGACTCTGACTCGACTGTACAACTGTACAAGATCTTGGGTTAATGTCCCAATGCATCAACACAGTGGTGTGAGCAGAGGGACGACTCAACAGAATAGCGGGGGATGGATTGCACATCCGTTGGGTTCCGCCAATTTCCTCATAGAGGTCTTTACCTGCTTGGGGACAAATTTAAAAAATCACAAGCATCGCCTCTTAAGGAGGACTTCAGACAGTTGCCTGGCTAAATAACAAGCCAGGTCTTCCAGACTACATGGAGACAAGAGAGTCTACCTCAACTGGTTTATACAACCAAGCAGCAGCACAACAAGTTCTTAAAGAACTAAAGCGACTATGGTACCTGGAATCAATCAAGCACAGTCAGTATACCAATCACACAGTCAAAACAAACAAGTTAAGAATCAATAGTCAATGTAATCAAACAATGCAATGTGCAAAGCACAATCAACTCAAGTGAGCCAAGCATCCTACAAAACACACAAGTTAGTTTACAACAAGCAACCAAACTCAATTCAATCAACTTGCATTTTTCTCCTTAAGGCATTTGCATCTCAAACCTGAAACACAACTCAAAAGTGAGAAACAAGACCACTAGGACAAGCCTAGGGTCAAAAGGAGATGAAAAATCCAAAACAGCAAGTGAAAATCATCCAAAATCACAATCAAACAAATTAGAAACAAATCCCATTGGTCCCATGCTCATATCATTCATTATCATCATTTCATAAACAAAATATCACAAAGCATGCCATTTGCAACCTCAAAAGACCAAACAGAATGATCACAATCAAATCAATATCAAAACAGCTCAATAAATTCCACAAAAATTCCAGCTTAAACAGAACACATTCAATGAGTAGCATATCAATTTTCATGCAATTTGGACAAGTGGAAGTAGGGAAATTAAATTCATAAAGTCCAGACAAGTTAAAGCAAGCCAACACAAAGCATCAAAACAATCATCAACTTCCATCAATCATAAAACAGTGACAACATATGATAAATGAATGGGATCAAAACCACAATAACCTATAATATGTCTACAATGCTCATACCAAATTTCACACTCATCCAATTAATGACCAGAATTTCACAAAGCAAATACCAACATGTGTCACAAAAAATCAACAAATGACCAAGCAGAAGAGAAAATTCCAATCAAATAGGAAATGCCATCAATAAATCCAGAAAAATTCACATGTGTTTCCAACATCCATATGCACAATCATGCAAAAATTTGGCTCAATCCAATATTCACAAGCACATCAAATAAAATCATGAAATTCATCAAGCATGGTGTGACACAAATTGTCACACCTCTAATCAAAAATTCATATCTCATCAACCAGGGATCCAAAAATTGCAAACTACATACCAAAATCACCAGCAAAGAGTCCAGAACATGCACAAAAGATTTCATCAATTTCTATGGAAGCATCATCATTTTATGAATGAAATGGCAAAGCATATACATGAAGCATACATCCAAACAATCCCTAAGCATTTTATTTTTTCACACGTGCACAAAAATCATAAAAATCACCATTAAAAACTACACACCACAAGGAGAATCATGCAAAAAACCACACAAAATTTGGACAAGAAATGAATTAGTTATGAATTTTTGAGTTCATGTATCAAAATGAAATGGAAATGTGGAAAAAAAATGAAATAAACATAAATTTAAATTGGATAATGGCAAACTCGTAATATTGCTTCAGTACGGCAAAACGCGGCGTTTCTCATTAAAACGCTGGCACGCGCTCATTGGCTCTTGGCGGCGGGAAACAGAAATTCAAACCAGGCCAAGGCAAATACGGATTGAACACGTATCCTTCATCATCTTCAACAAACACCATAACAGAATTTTCCAGAAAATCGTGATGAACTAATTTCAACCAAAATCAACAAATCATATACCAATAGAACCGTCTAATCATGCACATCATGGATATGAAACTAGTTTAACCTAATTCTATCTATATCGCACGGATCGAGCGAGAAAACAATCGAGCATCAAACTTCAATTCGAGATATCTCTCTCTATACTTAACCAAATCAAAAACCACAAGCAGCATAGCATTCTACATCGAAAGATCTACAAAAGCCATATCTCAATTCAAGCAATGGTTGAGATCGAGATTTTACCTCTTGATGATGGCAGTGATGAAATCGTGCTCTTCAATGTCCAAAAAGGCGAAACAGATGGAGCTTGATGCTTTAGAAAGTGATTGGAATGAACGCCTTAGCTCAGTTGTGCTTCAGATCGAAGATTCTTCAATTTGCCATGGAAGAGTGAAGTTGCAACAGTTGCGAATCTTGAAGCTATTGGCCTTGATTTGATGAAACAGCTCCTCAATGATGCATGTAGAGGATGATCAATGCAAGAACCAGCACGATAGTTGATGAATTTGATGAGAAATGATGAAAAAGTGTAGAAAAAGTTTGAGAGAATTTGGAGGTTTTGGAGGGAAATTCTGTTAGATCTTGAAGAATGTGAAGTGATTATGAATTCTGTTATGCTTAACACTTTATACCACATCCTAATCCATTCCTTAATCACAATTAGCAAAATTGGATTGGATTAGTGAAAATGAGTTTTAAGTGAAATGTCAAAAATGCCTTTTTATTATGCATCCAATGGAACAGTAAAACCAGGGCAAGCAAATTCTATTTGGCATTTGTGAAGTGTTGGAATTGGTCTTGTGTGCATAGGCCTTGTATTTTGAAATTTCACTATTCCACACCAAAAATGCTAAATAGTCCACTTGAAAAATGACTTTTTGCCATGCTTATTTTTGATGAAATGTAATAATGCACCATGAAAGTACATGTGAAATGTGGTTTGCTCAAAGAAAAATCAACCAATTTGGCCATTCCATGTGAAAGTTATGCCACTTTGAATTTAGGCATTTTTGGAAAATGATTTGACCATATCTTGCCAACCATACATGAGAATTTCAAGTTCTTGGACTTTTTGGAAAGGTGAGAGCAAGATTTACAACTTTCATGTTGAACAAAATTTCATTTGAAGCATATTTGGACATGTAATTTTGAGGTGAAAAACTTTCCATTTTTGGAAACTTTCATTACAAGTCACTTTCCATTTTTGGAAAGTTTTCTCCTGACTTTATTTTCTTCATTCTTGATGTTTGAAATGTCAAATGAAACTTGTTTCAACATGAATGAAGTATATCCAACCCTCTCCCACCTCCAAATCCATCAATTCTGGCACAGTTGACCACAGTTGACTTTTCTGACTGATAGATGAATTTGGCCATGCACTGATCAAGTTGAGCCTCAAACTCCTGATGAAATGGCTCAATAATGAAACCCTAGCTTCCATAAGCTCAATATAATCATGAAATGATCCCCATATCCATTATAGACCTCATCTTCCTTGCTAAGCCCTGATTGGCCCAATGCAACTGATTAGGGTTGACCAGAGGTCAAAACCCTAATCTCAAGGTATCTGATCAATCTCTTGGATCTCTTGGTGATAACAAGACCATGATGATGATGATGTATCATTTCAACCAAGATCAAGCTCAATCTCCTTGAGGAATATGAAACCCTAATTTGTATCACACACCCTCAGATGGCTAGTGATCAGTCCATAAACCCTCAGGCTTGACTCTCAACCTCTTCATCTTCTGACCAAGACTTAGGAGGATGACTTGCACAATGTTTCCACATGATATGCCAATATGCAATGCCTAATGACCTACAAAATGCTTATGCAATATGTTAAGCTAGTCCCAAGAGAGGAGGGCAAATTTTGAGGTGTTACAGCTGCCCCTATTCAATCCACTGTGAACCTGTCGATATGAATAGCCTCGGCTTTCAGATGATCAGGATGAAGAGTGATTGAATACCAAGAACAGACGAACAATTTGCACTCTGATGGGATATAGTTAACAACGCCTGTCAGAATTGGCGAAGAACACAATCTCCAAAGAAACACCCGTCTGGAACGGAGAAAGTCGGCCTGATCACCGAAACAGCAACGTCAACCTGGATACCAAAATAAATGGTAACACAGGGATAACCATGGCCTGAACACCACATCCGCTGGGGATTGTTATTTCTTTCTTTTTATGCCTTTCTTGAACCCCGAAATTTTCTCATGATTTCTCTTTTTCTATTTTCTTGAACCCCAACTTTTTTCGCGCAAATGATCCCAGATCATTGCATTTGAACCCCGACATCTTGTTTGCCAAAATAATGAACCCCATTCTCCATTTGAACCCCAGTCGCCTGACGATAACTTATGATCGCCATTGTGAACCCCATTCTCCAGAAAATGCCTCAACATCTCCCTTTCTCCATTTGAACCCCGATCTCCAGAAAATGTCGCAACACTTCCTTTTCTCCATTTGAACCCCGATCTCCAGAAAATGCCTTGACATCTCCCTTTCTCCATTTGAACCCCGTTCTCCGCTTTCTTGTGATAATTCCGCTGGCAACGTCGGAAATAACACCAAACACCACTCTGATGGCGACATATCAGAGGGTACACCTTCACAAAAGGAAGGTAACATGTGCATCTCTTCTTCAGAAGACACCCATAACGACTCCCATTGGCCTCAGCCAAAGTCTAAGGTGACACATGAACAGAAGATAATCCTGAGGACCTCATCCTGGATATAATCTCCAACTCCAATCTCCATTTGGACCCCGCTCTCCAGAAAATGCCTCAACATTCCCTTTTCTCCGATTGAACCCCGATAATCAGAAAATGCCTCAACATTTCCTTTTCTCCCTTTGAACCCCGATAATCGCGCTGATCGCGTAACCTTCCTTTGATTTCATTTCCATCTCCGCCTGACGGAAAAAGTTTCATCCAGTATCGCACTACCGGAGAATATCACTAATCTGACATCACGATGCTAAACTCCTCAGAGTAACATCTTCACCATCCGGCGAAACTAAATCTCAAACGGTAACCACGGCTTGAGTCACGCTGATCGCGTAACATTCCCATCTTTGTCCGACGAAAAAGTTTCCTCTAGTATCGCACTACTGGAGAAGTACTGTTGATAAAAAACGGTGCCAAACTCCTCGGAGCAACACCTTCACCCTCAGGCAGCCACTTCTCAAACGGTAACCACGGTTTGAGACTAGCTCATGCTTGCAATATGATGCATGATTGATTTTTCTGCGTAATGCTCCATAATCATGGAAATGCTACGCAATTTATTATGCAACATGCTATGCTATTTATTATGCAACATGCTATGCTATTTTTTCATGATGAATGTATAAAAAGGCATCCCCCTCAAGGGACTCTTCTGGGGAGCACGAGACACTTTGCTGAGGGACTCGTCAATACTCCAATTCCACCCTGCTGGGGAATAGCGCTGCTGCTGGGAAAAGGCAACCCTTGCTGGGGAAAAGCCTCCTTTGCACCCGATCCGCTTGGAGAATTGCTGGGGATAAAACCACCAGCGCTCTGTGGGGATACACCAGTCTTGACTAGCTGGGAATATCAATCCCGACTCTGCTTGGGAAACCACCGCACACAGATACTTCCGTTGGGGAGATTGCAACATTCAGGTCTGGCGACTGGGGAAGCATTGATCCAAGACCTGCTGGGGATAACCATCCTGACCCTGCTAGGGAAACCACAGACCTTGAATCTGCTGGGGGGTTGGTCCTCACGACTCTGCTTGGGGATATGCATCCCGACTCGTCTGGACCTTTTCTGCTCCATCATCTTGTATTCCTAACCGCTCCGCGCTCGACGGAGAGCGAACTCCTGGGACTTATACAGACTTTTCAATCTTCCGACTTTGAAGAGTCTTCTTGATTAATTCCAAGGATCGTCGTACGTCTCGTCGTCTCCTCGTCATTCCTTCATTCATTCGTCCCTGATCGGACTCCATGGGGATTTGTTTCGTCAAAAGCTTCCACATCACAACCTGCAAGTGAGGGAAAATACCTAACAGTACCTGCAAAACAGATCGTTAGATAAAACCGTGCCCCAGGCGTGTCAAGATTTCAACACTTGGGTCACTCAACCTTCCAAATAAGATTTCAAGTTTCAATCTTATAAGCATGCATTGGAAGGGACCTGTATGTCTTAAAATGCAAGATTCTTTATCACAATAATTGGATGTTTTTGCAATCAAAGCGGTAATGAAAAACAAAAACAAAATTATTTGACTGAATATGCATTTTATTGATTGAAAAGTGTGTGGCTCAAATTGAGCAATACAAAGTAAGCAATTCCTGAAAAGAGGTAATTGCACACAAAAGGAAAAATCTATCCTAATGGCAATGTGAAACCCGTGATCTCATCGAGTTCCAACTCGGTTACACCCCACATGTCCTCAGACTCTCCGTGCTTCTGCCTCCTGAACAAGACGATTCCAATTGATCCCTACCGGGTATTATCCATGATGCCTTAACCAAAGCACTAACGATCATGCCAGACGCAGTTGTTCGTTTCAATCCCTCTTTTGCCTGGACCGCCCTTTCGGGTTTTCAGTCCACCAGGATACCCTTTTTTGCCCAAGTCGCCTTTTCAGGTTTTCGACTTGCCGGGTGTACATTTTTCTTTTTATCCCTAATTTTTGCCTGAACCTTTCTTTCTATTTTTTGGTTCGCCAGGATGCCCATTTTTGCCTGGACTATTTTATTCTTTTCGTCCAGCGGGTCTCTTTTATACGAAGTATTTTTTAACTGCGTCCGCATTCACAGGGGATGGAAAATCTTCGCCATCCATGGTCGTCAACAACAAGGCTCCGCCAGAGAAGACCTTCTTGACCACGAACGGACCTTCATAATTAGGTGTCCATTTGCCCCTTCGATCGTTTTGAGGAGGAAGGATCCTTTTCAGCACCATATCACCCACGTGATATACCCGAGGTCGTACCTTTTTGTCAAAAGCACGCTTCATCCTCTGCTGGTACAACTGCCCATGACAGATGGCCGCCAGCCTCTTCTCTTCTATTAGGCTCAACTCTTCGTACCGGGTCCTTACCCATTCCGCCTCCTGCAATTTCACGTCCATCAGGACTCTCAACGAGGGAATCTGAACCTCAACCGGTAGCACCGCTTCCATTCCATATACCAATGAGAAAGGAGTTGCCCCAGTGGACGTACGCACCGACGTTCGATACCCATGCAATGCAAACGGCAACATCTCATGCCAGTCCTTATAGGTTACCACCATTTTCTGCACAATCTTCTTTATATTCTTGTTGGCTGCCTCAACCGCCCCATTCATCTTCGGACGATAGGGAGAAGAATTGTGATGCTCAATCTTGAATTCCCGGCACAGTTCTGCCATCATTTTGTTATTCAAATTAGAACCATTATCAGTAATGATTCTCTCGGGAACCCCATATCTGCAAATGATGTCTCTTTTGAGAAACCTGGCAACAACCTGCTTCGTCACGTTCGTATAAGAGGCTGCTTCTACCCACTTGGTGAAGTAATCAATAGCCACTAATATGAACCTGTGCCCATTCGACGCTGTAGGCTCAATCTTTCCGATCATATCAATGCCCCACATAGCAAACGGCCACGGAGACGACATTAAGCTCAACGGATTTGGAGGCACGTGCACCTTATCAGCATAAATCTGGCATTTATGACACTTCCGCACGAAATTGAAACATTGGGCCTCCATCGTCATCCAATAATAACCTGCCCTCAGCAGCTTCTTTACCATTGCATTCCCACTGGCATGGGTACCAAACGATCCTTCATGAACCTCTTTCATCAATTGGCTTGCTTCTCTATCATCAACACATCTGAGCAAGACCCAATCAAAATTCCTCTTGTACAGAACCCTATCCTTATTCAGGTAGAACACCATGGCCAACCTCCGCAGAGTCTTTCGGTCCTTTTTAGATGCTCCCTCAGGATACTCTTGAGTCTCTAAATAGCGCTTGATATCGTAATACCACGGCTTCTCATCATCAGGCGCTGTATCAACAGCAAACACATAAGCCGGTCTATCCAGACGGCCTACTTCAACACTGGGGAACTGATTCCACCACTGCACCTTAATCAAGGCGGCCAGAGTAGCCAAAGCATCTGCCAAAGGGTTCTCCTCTCTGGGCACATGATGCAACTTCACCTTGGTGAAAAACGTCAACAATCTCCTCGTATAATCCCGGTATGGCACTAAATGAGACTGATGCGTATACCATTTTCCGTTAACTTGATTCACAACCAGAGCTGAATCTCCATATATGACAAGGTTCTTGATTCTCAAATCAATCGCCTCTTCAATCCCCAATATACAAGCTTCGTATTCAGCCACGTTGTTGGTGCACTCAAATGTTAGCCGGGCAGCAAAAGGAATATGGGATCCTTTCGGCGTAACCAAAACAGCACCAACACCGCTTCCATTCACGTTAACGACCCCATCAAACATCAGAATCCATTCAGATTCAGGGTCAGGCCCCTCCTCCGGGACTGGTTCCTCACAATCTTTCGATTTGAGAAACATGATGTCCTCATCAGGGAATTCAAACTTCATCGGTTGATAATCATCAATGGGTTGCTGGGCGAGGTAATCAGACAATACACTCCCCTTTATTGCCTTCTGAGAGGTATACTGGATATCATATTCTGTCAAAATCATTTGCCACCTCGCAACCCGTCCGGTCAATGCTGGCTTCTCAAAAATGTACTTGATTGGATCCATCTTGGAAATCAATAAAGTGGTATGAACCAGCATATACTGCCTTAGTCGGCGAGCAGCCCAGACCAAAGCACAACAAGTTTTCACGAGCAATGAATATCTTGTTTCACAGTCGGTAAACTTTTTGCTAAGGTAGTATATGGCATGCTCTTTTCGACCAGACTCGCCATGCTGCCCCAATACACACCCCATAGACCCCTCGAGGACTGTCAGGTACAAAATTAACGGTCTTCCCTCCACAGGAGGCATCAGAATCGGAGGCTCCTGCAAATACTCTTTTATTTTTTCAAATGCCGCTTGGCAATCATTATTCCACCTGACCGTTTGATCTTTTTTCAACAACTTGAATATAGGTTCACACGTGGCTGTTAGATGAGATATGAACCGTGAGATGTAGTTCAATCTACCTAAGAAACCACGAACCTCCTTCTCCGTTCTCGGTTCAGGCATTTCTCTTATTGCTTTTACTTTTGCAGGATCAACCTCGATTCCTTTCTCGCTTACAATGAACCCCAGCAATTTACCGGACCGCACTCCGAAAGTGCACTTATTCGGATTCAACCTCAGTCTGAACTGTCTCAGCCGGTCAAACAACTTGGCCAGATCTACCAAATGCCCCTCTTCTGTTTGGGACTTTGCTATCATGTCATCAACATAGCATTCAATTTCATGATGAATCATATCATGAAACAAAGTCACCATGGCTCTCTGATAAGTAGCACCGGCGTTCTTGAGACCAAATGGCATCACCTTGTAACAAAAAGTGTCCCACGGTGTGATGAACGTTGTTTTCTCCATGTCATCTGGCGACATTTTAATTTGATTATAACCAGAAAAGCCATCCATGAAGGAAAACACCGAGAATTGAGCTGTATTATCTACCAACACGTCAATGTGAGGTAGTGGGAAATCATCCTTCGGACTAGCTCTGTTCAGATCTCGGTAGTCCACACACATTCTCACCTTCCCATCCTTCTTCGGGACTGGCACGATATTTGCAACCCATGGCGGATAATTAGTGACAGCAAGGAAACCAGCATCCCACTGCTTCTGCACCTCTTCTTGATTTTCATCGCCATATCAGGTCGAGTTCTGCGCAACTTCTGCTTCACTGGAGGACAATCTGCTCTCAACGGTAGCTTGTGCATAACAATATCGATATCCAACCCTGGCATATCTTGATAAGACCAGGCAAAGATGTCGACATACTCTTTCAACAATGCCACCATTCTGCTCTTGACACTCGCCTCCAAAGCAGCCCCGATTTTCACCTCTTTCTTGACCTCGTCGGTACCCAGATTCACTGTTTCAATCTGCTCTTCATGCGGCTGAATCACCTTCTCCTCTTGTTTCAACAACCTGGCTAATTCCCCTGGCAGTTCACAATCTTCTTCGTCTTCTTCTTCGGCTTGATAGATCGGATTGTCGAAGTCATACAAGGGTGTAACAGGATTGTTATTAATGAGATCCGGAGAAGAATCGCATCTGCATGAATGTGGATTCATGCATTGCTTTAGAACCGGTGTGAGACAAATTGAAAAAGAAAAATGAAAACATTGCCATTTTTATTTTGTTTTTATTTTTAAACTGCAAAAATAAATGAAAAACAGGGAACACCGCTTTTAATTGAAAAAACATCCTTTTATTGATGATGCAAATTTGCAAATTTTAAACATGAGGTGGCCCTTACAATGAACCATTACGTGTCGGGCAACACGTATGGCTTTCATGCATATAAAATCAAAACAGGAAAAATATTACTCTTCGAGCAGAGTGACCCGGATGATCTTTTCAGCCTTCCAGTTCTGGATTCCCATCCCTGGTGCGCACGGCTTTATCCATTGGTCTATTTCACAGTCACTATCAGCTTCATCACTCATCATGCAGATGTGATCCGGATCCAGCATTCCGGCACTAGTGAAGGTGACTGACGTACGGCGTCCTCTGCCTTGTCCTTATGAGCCTCTGCCAGGCTGGTACCCCACTCCGAAGCGGTCCTTCTTTGCAGAGACATCCATCATCCTGCCCCAACCAGGAGCCTCTCCATTCTTTACCACCTCGGCGGCCTGTTTGTATGAAACAATGGACGGTTTCTCCTCCTCTTTTGCAAACAGAGCATTCTCCACCTTGACGGTTTCAAATGCTTGACTTGGCGTCTCCCAGATTTCGCCGTCCATTTCAACGTACTTGAATGAGGACAGGTGGCTAACAAAGATGTCCTCTTCTCCGCACACAGTGACGACTTGGCCCTCCCAGATATATTTCAGCTTTTGGTGTAAAGTCGAGGTCACTGCCCCAGCAGCATGGATCCACGGCCTACCCAACAGGCAACTGTATGCCGGCTGGATATCCATGACGTAGAAAGTCGACTTGAACACTCCGGGCCTATCTTCACAGGAAGCTCAACCTCTCCAAATACAACCCTCTTCGACCCATCGAATGCCCGCACTATCAGATCGGTGGGAGTTAGAATCAGCCCGTCACAATTCAACTTAGCCAGAGCCTTCTTTGGCAACACATTCAATGAGGAGCCGGTATCAACCAGCACATGCAAAAGCACGGCCCCTTTACACTCCATTGCTATGTGTAACGCCCGGTTATGATTTCTCCCATCCACAGTCAAATCCATGTCTGTAAAACCCAACCCATGGCTGGCATGCACATTAGACACGACCGTCTCCAACTGGTTTATCGTTATCTCTTGAGGAACATATGCCTTCTTCAAAATTTTCAACAAAGCCTCCCTGTGCCCCTCAGAGCTTAACAGCAACGATAAGATCGAAATTTTGGAGGGAGTTTGCTGCAGATGATTAACAAGTTTATACTCCGACTTCTTGATGATCCTCAAGAATTCCTCTGCATCATCATCAAGTTTCTCTTCCGACCCCACCGGCGCCGGTGTCACCACTGGAGTACCATCACTCACCACTGCTTTCCCTTTTGCCCTGGCTAAAGCCTCGGCCTTTTCTTTTTTCTCTTTTTCTCCTTCTCCTCCCCTCAAGGCATCTGGTGCAAACACTCTGCCACTGCGAGTGAAACCACTGGGACCGGCATTATCCACCTTTGACACGGTGGTTTCACTAGCAGTCTGGTCTTCTACTTTCTCACCGTTATAGTACACTTCTCCACCATAATGCCAAGGCACGGCATCATCTTTGTCATACGGAATTGGTCCAGGTACCGTGATGGTAACTGGAACCGCCTCAGCTAGATTAGACAAATCCACCGGATCAAAATAAATTGTTATGGTGGAGACCTCTTCCTTTCCCTTATCAACTTTCCTCTCAACCAGAATACTCCCCTCATCCATCAGACCCTGGACAGCCTCTCTCAACAATTCACACCCATCAGGGGCACCAATGCACTCAGCACATTGCTCATCACAGCCTGAATAAACCCCATTCTTCAACAACTGCCTCTTGACCTCAGCCAGAGGAGTCTTCAACTGATCAACACTAGACAACCCAACCCTACTCTCCTCAGAAATAGCATTCACCCCCCTTTGACCATGCGCGGGCATGGGATTAGCATTGACATTGGGAGATGGTGCGAAGTTGATAGCTTTCGAATCCACCAGGTCTTGAACTACGTGCTTAAAAGCTTTGCAGTTCTCTGTGTTGTGTCCGGGAGCACCCGAATGGAATTCGCACTTGGCATTTTCATCATAATTGGCTGGCCTCTGATCAGGTCTCAAAGGTGCCAGAGTTCTCAGCTGTACTAACCCCAAGTCTATCAACTTTTTTAACAAGAAGGAATAAGTCACCGGTGGCCTGTCAAACTGCCTATCATTCATTCGGCCCCGCACCTGATAAACAGCCCTCTGAGGCCTCTGCTGAAACGGTTGTCTTTGCTGTTGAGATTGTTGTTGTTGCTGCTATTGATTATCAGCAGGAATAGTTACCGCAGCAGTGTGCTGGAAGTAACGATCCCTACTGGGTCCTCTCTGTGCATACACCGCACTGGTATCACCTTCTTTCTTTCTCTGGCCATTCCCAAAGGGCTTCTTCGACCCTGACGACGAAGCATTACCCCCCTGAATCTTCCCGAGCTTCAACCAGGTCTCAATTCTCTCCCCTGCTACAACGATATCAGAAAAGTTGGTCACCGGACAACCAACCATCCTCTCAGCATATGCCCCCTGCAGGGTCCCCATAAAGAGATCAGACATCTCTCTGTCCACTAGTGGAGGTTGCACTCTGGCAGCCAACTCCCTCCATCTTTGGGCGTACTCTTTAAACCCTTCATTGTTCTTTTGAGACATACCCTGCAGCTGGGTACGACTTGGGGCCATATCAGCATTGAACTGATACTGTTTAAAGAATGCGTCCCCCAGATCCTGCCAGTTCTTGATATCTGAGGACTTGAGTTTGGTGTACCACTCCAGTGAGCCTCCGGACAGGCTGTCCTGGAAGAAATACATCCACAGCTTTTGGTCCATGGTGTAAGCTGAGATCTTACGGACAAACGCCTGAAGATGAGTCTCGGGGCAGGAACTCCCATTATACCGATCAAACGCGGGCACTTTAAATTTCTGCGGGATCACAATCCCCTCCACTAGCCCCATATTTGACATGTTGACCACCCCAGGAGTGGCATAACTCTCCAACGCTCTGATCTTCTCAGCCAGCAGCTGAATCTCTTTGTTCTGTGGTGGGGCACCGTATTGACCGAAAGGTTCGTTGTGCATCGAGAACTGATCGGCCTCTCTGTCCTCCTCTCTGTCATCATCAACCCCGAAGAACGGTGGGAACAGACTATCCTTCAGATTCTGACCCGGCTGACCACCCGCAGCACCGAAACCAGCGGCATTGTTCACTATTCCCACGGTTGTCCTCTTACCACCGTCTCGAGAACCACCCAGCCCCTGGTTGGAGACACCATCCAGGTTCACACCACTGTTTGCTGTTGAAGCCCGCTCGAGCTTCTCGACTTTATCAGCTAGAGCCTTCTGACCAACTGCGAAACCTTGCATAATGTTGATCAGCTCATTCATCTTGTCCTTCAGCTCGAGGATATCAGTATTTGGGAGATCCATTAGTCTGGGAGTATTGCGTCGCGTGAAGTATCGGTGAGGACGGGTTGAGTGCAAGGGTACAACTCTGCGAGCACGAGCAATGATTCCTGAAACAATCAAGCACGTTAGAACTGATACCTGCAAAATAAAACACGTTATTATGATCATGCATGAATGCAGTGTTTATCCACATGAGGAACACTTTGTCTCTTGATCCTGGCTTCATTGAGACAAATAATAATTCGGCAGAAATATTCTGACATTCAACATTTGATTTCGTCATACAGACCAGAGATATATGATTTAGCAAAATACCCCCAACCATGTGTGTGCTTGTGTGAGTGCATACGGGAAAGCAAATAAAGCTTGAAGATCAATCACTGAATGAAAAACAATCATCACATAGCAAAATGCACAATAAGTGCCATAGTCATACATCAAATCAGATACAAATCTCCAGAATCGGGAAAGAAATACAAGCAAAATGAATTCCGTCAACAAGCCTGACGGTAATCCACACAAATGATAAAGCTAGCCTGATGAGGGTCCCACAGAAGGCCCTATCTTATCAACCATCTTCGCAAACTCCGCGGCAAACCTGAGCTCGGTGTTCTCCTGTTGTAATCTCCCCACCTCTTTCTGATGAATCTTCATCTGCCTGAAGTAATGATCCCTCTCAGCAAGGTAATGATCTCTCTCGGCGATGATCTTTGCTTTCTCCGTTTCCCACTCTGCAGCGAGGACTCTGGCTCTGGCGTCTCTCTGATCTCTCACGAGGATTTGCCTCCTCTTCTCATCTTCAATGACCTTTGAAGCTCTAGCCAATCTCTCTTTGGTGACATCGTGCTCCTTTGTTGAAGATGCCAAAGCCTGACTGACCTTCCCATAGTAGGCAGTATCCATCTCAAAGCGCTTTGCTTCCAGGGCATGTCGCTTGTCTTGATCTTCCATCTTCCCTTTGATCTCCTGGTTAGCCATCTGAACCCGAGCAACAGTCATCTCCAATTCCGCTTTCTCTACAAGCAACTGATCTCTCTCCCGCTTCATCTCTAGGAACTCATCCATACCAACAGAAGAAGGAGATTCCTCAACCAACGGACACCAAGGATCGACCATAGGAAATGGTAGACAAGTAAGCTCCACTCTCTTACTGAGCCAGTCATCGAACGGAGGAAAAGATCTGTTATTAGCTCTACCCCAAGAAACCTTGCCTTTCCTTTGAATGCTACGCCATGCCTCAGCTACCTGCTTCAACCTGGCCTGATTGCCCTCAGCTGGGAAGTACAAAGTCTCCTGAACCTCACTCTTGAACGGAGGAAGCTCCATAGCGAATCCCATTTGTCTCTTAAGAAGTGTAGGGTTATAATTAATGCAACCCTGAACTCCTATAAGCGGCACATTGGGAAAACCCCCACAACTGCAAATGAAGTCTTGTCCAACCCCACTACTGTGAGTCCAAGCTATGTCTTTGGCCCTCAAACCCATCAGCTTGGTTGCCCAATTAACATTTTGGCCAAGCAGAACAAAAGCACCCTTGGAAGGCAAATAACCCATAAACCACTTGTATAGCAACTGAGCGCAACATCGAATCAGCCCCTCACGCCTCTTCTCGTTCCTGTTGTGGACCGAGTAATAGACATCTCCGATCAAGGTAGGGATAGGATTCCTCTGAACAAACAAGCGAATGGCATTAATGTCCACGAAGCTCTTCTGATTAGGAAACAGAACGATCCCATAAATGCCTGCAGCAATCAAAGCACAGACTGTGTTCCAGTTACCCAACTCAGCATGCTCCTTAGCCTTAGCCTCTAGGAAACTCAGATGAAAACCAAGCAACTTCCCCTTCTCTTTCAGACTTCCCTTCACCACCTCCGGACTCAAATAAAGAGCACGGGAAATCCCTCCAATATCGGGCTCTTCCTTAGTAGCATAGAAAGGAACCTGATTTCTGATCTGGATGCCCAACATATCAGCATAATCCTCCATCAAAGGCCCGAGTAAGTAATCTGGGAAGACAAAACACCTCAAACCAGGATCATAGAACTGGATAAGAGTATGAATGGCGCTCCTGTCTCTGTCAGTGAGTCTGAAAACCATCTTCAGAATACCACCGTATGCCTCTCGAAACAACCCCACGTGGTCGGGCGCAATCAATGCTATCATATCCTTCAGCACACTGATCACTGGGTCAAAGAAACTGTAGGCAACATCGTCCTTCAAACCGGGCCTTCTCATATCTGAGCAGAAAGTCTCTCAACCAGGATCTCAATAGAAATGTCCATGCATATGGATAAACATGTGTTAGATGCAGGTAAATGCAAGATGTAATGATGTAGATGAATGAATGCAATGCATTGCCATCCTCCAAGTCATCTGATCATCTGTTGCTCTGAGTCACAGCCCTGATCTCTGAACTGATCACAACCATCTGAGGGAATATGTAACCACAAATCCAACTCAAGGGTTCCGAAATAAACGGAAGATACATCACCATCATCATCAGACAACCTCTGAGCAGATACCCATAACCATCTCTGAATCGGCCCGGGGAATCCTGAAATAAACGGATCCCCACTGATAAATAACTTGGACAGCACTCCGGCGTCTCAGAAATAAAGGTCCATAAATCCGACTTATAAATAGGACTCTGATCCACGGAACCATCAGTCACCATCAAAGTCACCATCTGAACATGCATCTGAAAGAATCACCCTCCCCTCACAGGTAAATTCTAATCAGGTCATCCTAAGGCGGATAATAGTCTCGACAATCGGGCGGAGATACTCAATGGGTTTGCCCTTTCGGGTGTGCCATTGTAGCTCCCTTAAGACCGTCTAAACCAAAGATCCGGGAAATGATCGGTTACCAGAGTCAATAATCCAAAAGAGGTAACCCAACCAAAGTGGAAAACCCCACTGAGGAAGAGCACTCTCAGATGAACCTCGTCCGGCTTGTGGTATGTCACGTCGCAACAACATGCCCAACCAGCATGTGAGGAACGTGAGACCACACTAATCCTAGGTGTATACTCGGGCCTGAGTTTTAGCCCCACTCAGAACACCCACCCCAAAACAGAGGAACCACCTGCACAGAGGACGGCAACATGATAGTATGATGCATGCAAATATTTATGCAAATATATACACAGTCAGAATAATAAATGCAATAAATAAAGCGGCACAAGCAACCTAAACTATCCTAAAACGCTAGGAGAGACTCGCTTAGGGAAGATGGACCAGCACAGGTCAACATCTTGTCAATGATCCCCAACAGAGTCGCCAGTTGTCGCATCCGCGAAAAACAACCGGCGGGCTGAAACAAAAACAACACAGAGCCGCCACCGTGCGTTATTTATCCCAAAAGAGGGAAAGGAAACGCTCAGAGTAAACCTGGGAAAAGCATGGTCTCGTGACCAAAGAGAAAGGGTACGGGAGTCGGTTACGCAAGGGGAAGGTATTAGCACCCCTCACGTCCGTCGTACTCGACGGGATCCATGCTCTAAAAGAAAGAAAAGGTTGCTAAACAAACATCACACACACACACACACACTGAAGACAACGCGGGTGGGGGAAAAGAGGAGAGGGCTCGCTAGGACATCGCATCCTATGCCTACGTATCTCATCGGGAACGAGAATCAGAGTTGCCGTAGTTCGGCTCACGCACACCGAAGCAAACACACGCACGAAAAGGCAAACATAGAACCCGAACGCCAATTGTTGGACTTACATCAGCTTCCGAACCAAACAAACCCACACTGGAAACCAGATGCCACTTGATGGACTTATACCGGACTCCAAGCACACAACAAGAGGATACGGAATGCTAATGGCTGGGCTTACATCCGTCTCCTAACTCACACAAGAAGAACAACAAACAACAAGCTACTAAGGAGTCGGGAACTCGAGCCTAGCAACTGTCAAACAAACACACACAAAAAGAAAAAGGGTGCCCGGAGAGACCTCGCACGGTCTCCTGCCTACGTACCTCATCTGGTATGAGGATCAGGGTGACGTAGTTCCCCTGAACGGGAAAGAAATTCTAACCAGATACAAAGGGAGACACACTACTAGGGAGCTGTACTCGAGCCTAGTGTTATCATGCATCATTGCCCTATGTTATGGTTTCTATCTACTTGCACAACAGCAAGCTAATCCTAACCAGGAAAAAGCACAGCATGCAAGCATAAACAAAACAAAGCAAGCATTCACAGTTAGCACACGCTATATCCAGACAAGGTGGCTCAATCAAGGGTTAAGTTGCAAAAGCAACACAACTGTACAGGGTAGTGTTCGCTCTTAACCCTGACATTGAGAGTCAGGGTGAAGCAGATGAAAGGTGAGTGAAGATTAGACTTCACAGCTCTTATCCCTGGCCAGGGAGAGCTTCAGACAAAGGAGTGTGGGTTCAGGAAGTGGGAACCCTTCTACACTCAAGACTCTGACTCGACTGTACAACTGTACAAGATCTTGGGTTAATGTCCCAATGCATCAACACAGTGGTGTGAGCAGAGGGACGACTCAACAGAATAGAGGGGGATGGATTGCACATCCCTTGGGTTCCGCCAATTGCCTCATAGAGGTCTTTACCTGCTTGGGGACAAATTTAAACAATCACAAACATCGCCTCTTAAGGAGGACTTCAGACAGTTGCCTGGCTAAATAACAAGCCAGGTCTTCCAGACTACATGGAGACAAGAGAGTCTACCTCAACTGGTTTATACAACCAAGCAGCAGCACAGCAAGTTCTTAAAGAACTAAAGCGACTATGGTACCTGGAATCAATCAAGCACAGTCAGTATACCAATCACACAGTCAAAACAAACAAGTTAAGAATCAATAGTCAATGTAATCAAACAATGCAATGTGCAAAGCACAATCAACTCAAGTGAGCCAAGCATCCTACAAAACACACAAGTTAGTTTACAACAAGCAACCAAACTCAATTCAATCAACTTGCATTTTTCTCCTTAAGGCATTTGCATCTCAAACCTGAAACACAACTCAAAAGTGAGAAACAAGACCACTAGGACAAGCCTAGGGTCAAAAGGAGATGAAAAATCCAAAACAGCAAGTGAAAATCATCCAAAATCACAATCAAACAAATTAGAAACAAATCCCATTGGTCCCATGCTCATATCATTCATTATCATCATTTCATAAACAAAATATCAAAAAGCATGCCATTTGCAACCTTAAAACACCAAACAGAATGATCCCAATCAAATCAATATCAAAACAGCTCAATAAATTCCACAAAAATTCCAGCTTAAATAGAACACATTCAATGAGTAGCATATCAATTTTCATGCAATTTGGACAAGTGGAAGTAGGAATATTAAATTCATAAAGTCCAGACAAGTTAAAGCAAGCCAACACAAAGCATCAAAACAATCATCAACTTCCATCAATCATAAAACAGTGACAACATATGATAAATGAATGGGATCAAAACCACAATGACCTATAATGTGTCTACAATGCTCATACCAAATTTCACACTCATCCAATTAATGACCAGAATTTCACAAAGCAAATACCAACATGTGTCACAAAAAATCAACAAATGACCAAGCAGAAGAGAAAATTCCAATCAAATAGGAAATGCCATCAATAAATCCAGAAAAATTCACATGTGTTTTCAACATCCATATGCACAATCATGCAAACATTTGGCTCAATCCAATATTCACAAGCACATCAAATAAAATCATGAAATTCATCAAGCATGGTGTGACACAAATTGTCACACCTCTAATCAAAAATTCATTTCTCATCAACCAGGGATCCAAAAATTGCAAACTACATACCAAAATCACCAGCAAAGAGTCCAGAAAATGCACAAAAGATTTCATCAATTTCTATGGAAGCATCATCATTTTATGAATGAAATGGCAAAGCATATACATGAAGCATACATCCAAACAATCCCTAAGCATTTTATTTTTTCACACGTGCACAAAAATCATAAAAATCACCATTAAAAACTACACACCACAAGGAGAATCATGCAAAAAACCACACAAAATTTGGACAAGAAATGAATTAGTTATGAATTTTTGAGTTCATGTATCAAAATGAAATGGAAATGTGGAAAAAAATGAAATAAACATAAATTTAAATTGGATAATGGCAAACTCGTAATATTGCTTCAGTACAGCAAAACGCGGCGTTTCTCATTAAAACGCTGGCACGCGCTCATTGGCTCTTGGCGGCGGGAAACAGAAATTCAAACCAGGCCAAGGCAAATACGGATTGAACATGTATCCTTCATCATCTTCAACAAACACCACAACAGAATTTTCCAGAAAATCGTGATGAACTAATTTCAACCAAAATCAACAAATCATATACCAATAGAACCGTCTAATCATGCACATCATGGATATGAAACTAGTTTAACCTAATTCCATCTATACCGCACGGATCGAGCGAGAAAATAATCGAGCATCAAACTTCAATTCGAGATATCTCTCTCTATACTTAACCAAATCAAAAACCACAAGCAGCATAGCATTCTACATCGAA
Source organism: Lathyrus oleraceus (assembly GCF_024323335.1). Taxonomy (NCBI): domain Eukaryota; kingdom Viridiplantae; phylum Streptophyta; class Magnoliopsida; order Fabales; family Fabaceae; genus Lathyrus; species Lathyrus oleraceus. The sequence goes on from NC_066581.1 coordinate 279,151,210, forward strand.
AGATCTACAAAAGCCATATCTCAATTCAAGCAATGGTTGAGATCGAGATTTTACCTCTTGATGATGGCAGTGATGAAATCGTGCTCTTCAATGTCCAAAAAGACGAAACAGATGGAGCTTGATGCTTAAGAAAGTGATTGGAATGAACGCCTTAGCTCAGTTGTGCTTCAGATCGAAGATTCTTCAATTTGCCATGGAAGAGTGAAGTTGCAACAGTTGCGAATCTTGAAGCTATTGGCCTTGATTTGATGAAACAGCTCCTCAATGATGCATGTAGAGGATGATCAATGCAAGAACCAGCACGATAGTTGATGAATTTGATGAGAAATGATGAAAAAGTGTAGAAAAAGTTTGAGAGAATTTGGAGGTTTTGGAGGGAAATTCTGTTAGATCTTGAAGAATGTGAAGTGATTATGAATTCTGTTATGCTTAACACTTTATACCACATCCTAATCCATTCCTTAATCACAATTAGCAAAATTGGATTGGATTAGTGAAAATGAGTTTTAAGTGAAATGTCAAAAATGCCTTTTCATTATGCATCCAATGGAACAGTAAAACCAGGGCAAGCAAATTCTATTTGGCATTTGTGAAGTGTTGGAATTGGTCTTGTGTGCATAGGCCTTGTATTTTGAAATTTCACTATTCCACACCAAAAATGCTAAATAGTCCACTTGAAAAATGACTTTTTGCCATGCTTATTTTTGATGAAATGTAATAATGCACCATGAAAGTACATGTGAAATATGGTTTGCTCAAAGAAAAATCAACCAATTTGGCCATTCCATGTGAAAGTTATGCCACTTTGAATTTAGGCATTTTTGGAAAATGATTTGACCATATCTTGCCAACCATACATGAGAATTTCAAGTTCTTGGACTTTTTGGAAAGGTGAGAGCAAGATTTACAACTTTCATGTTGAACAAACTTTCATTTGAAGCATATTTGGACATGTAATTTTGAGGTGAAAAACTTTTAATTTTTGGAAACTTTCATTACAAGTCACTTTCCATTTTTGGAAAGTTTTCTCCTGACTTTATTTTCTTCATTCTTGATGTTTGAAATGTCAAATGAAACTTGTTTCAACATGAATGAAGTATATCCAACCCTCTCCCACCTCCAAATCCATCAATTCTGGCACAGTTGACCACAGTTGACTTTTCTGACTGATAGATGAATTTGGCCATGCACTGATCAAGTTGAGCCTCAAACTCCTGATGAAATGGCTCAATGATGAAACCCTAGCTTCCATAAGCTCAATATAATCATGAAATGATCCCCATATCCATTATAGACCTCATCTTCCTTGCTAAGCCCTGATTGGCCCAATGCAACTGATTAGGGTTGACCAGAGGTCAAAACCCTAATCTCAAGGTATCTGATCAATCTCTTGGATCTCTTGGTGATAACAAGACCATGATGATGATGATGTATCATTTCAACCAAGATCAAGCTCAATCTCCTTGAGGAATATGAAACCCTAATTTGTATCACACACCCTCAGATGGCTAGTGATCAGTCCATAAACCCTCAGGCTTGACTCTCAACCTCTTCATCTTCTGACCAAGACTTAGGAGGATGACTTGCACAATGTTTCCACATGATATGCCAATATGCAATGCCTAATGACCTACAAAATGCTTATGCAATATGTTAAGCTAGTCCCAAGAGAGGAGGGCAAATTTTGAGGTGTTATAGCAGCGAACTAGTGTACCGGCTTTCTCACCAACTCTTGATAGCTACTAATTGGGGATAGGGGAAGGCCCATGTAACAAGTGAGGGCGGAATCCCATAAGGTGCCCGATAACAACTTACATTTTAGAGAGTTTGTTACTCCTATAATTGTCACCTGCATGTTGATGGAGGATACTCGTATGGATCATTGCACCCATCAAACTTAGTCAATGAGGGAGGCTTGAAACCTTTGAGGACATGGGCTCCCCATATTTCGTCTGAGAGTGGCTGGAGATCTAGTAGTTCTACCTCTTTTATGGGGTTGACCTCCTATTGGTGTTGTTTGATGTTTTGGATGTCATCTTCTAATGTATGGTTATGGCGTCGTAGTTTATCCACGGCGATGCGCATTTCTGCCATGACCTCAGCATCACGTGTACTCCTAGTACCCTCAAACATTGGAGATGGATCTCTTTTGTTCACTATGGTTGGCTATGGCCAACTCTGGGAGTTTAGGGTATGACAAGAAAGGTAATGATGATTAAAATAGGTGTGGACCAAGTTAGTTTTACAGGGGCCCCATGGTGGGCACCACTATTATTTCAAAGAGTACAAGGTGTATGTGTTCCCCTTACAAGAACAGGAATACTCAGAGGCCTTAGTAGGTATATAACTATTTGGGTAGTTAGGGGTTGCTCATGGTGGCGAGAAGCCATGTGCGGTGGTTTTTTAGGATGTTTAAGGGACTAGCTCACGTGAGGTGATAAGCCCTGTTAGTGGCTGACACTGCTAGGTTGCAGGTTGGCGATGAGGTTGATAGTATGTTACGGATACTGAGAGCGTAATAAGTTTTGCGTGATGGAGAGTGTGTATGACTTAGAGTCTGTCCTTTATCCCATTGAAGAGTATTGTATTTATAGGAGTTTCCAACACCTAGGGTTTTTTACCTTCTGGTTGTGGTCTTAACTGCTCCCTTATTACAAGGGAGGTTAATAACCACATATTTTCTAAGAGTTAGTGGAGACTCTTTCTTAATTGAATCCCACGTTCGAGAAAAACTTTGGGAGAATCCTTTAGATTATGTTCAGGCGACCTTATTATTGGACGTGGGCACCCTAGCCTATGATTTTACCAAATATAACACTACATCTTACTTTATACTTCAACAAATAATTGTTTCATCTAGAACGAAAATGGGAATTACCTATTTTTTTAAGGGCAGTGAGGGCTTACACGAATAAAGGGATTGTCTCATTTATGAACTCAAGAGATACATATAGTTAATGGATGAAGTGGGAGACGAAAAGTTGCCTCAATCTCGTTTTTTTAGAGAAATGTGAAGATGTAATGAAATATGGAGAATTTCCTTCAATTTAGAGGGATAAACCACACTTTAACGGAAATGAAAGATAGGGAAACTACTCCAGTTTATGATTTTGGGAGAAACCCAATCTCACATGACATATGAAAAATGAGGGATTTTTCCCCCTTTATGATTTTGGGGGAAAACTGAACATAATATGTTTCTAGAATGAATGATGTAAGAATCTCCCCCATAATCAAGATTTAGAGATACACAATATGGAAAATATAAGAATTGCCCAAATTATGACTTATAATTTTAAAGATTCCATAAGTTTATTGACAAAATAATCACCAAGTATTGATTCACAAAAAGTTCAATTTGATGATCATGATAGCTTTATTTATGTATTTTCTTTTGAAAATGTCTCGGGGTGCAGGCCTTAAGAAATTTTTTTTCTTCTTATATTTATTCTTTTTTATTTTCTCTTGAGTGTCGCTGTTCCAAAATTAACATTATTAGAAAAAAAGCAATCAAGCATTTCTCTGAATGAATTTTTTATGGCTAATAGTTATGAGAGGTAATGAAGGAAACTCAAATAGTTATCTTGAGGTAGATCACAATAAATGATATTTTTTTTCTTCAAATGCTTACTTCACGATGTATCATTATAAAACTTTGTATTGTATTTTCTTCTGTAATTTTTTTGGGGGGAGATTTTTAAGTTTTTTTTACCTCATGAGTAATGCATAAGTGATAGAAAAATTGTTTCTACTCGTAGTGCAATATTAATTATTGTCTTGATGATTAAAATATTTTTTCAAAGGGTTAAAGGCTTGATGAAAAAAGGCTAGCCTAATTTCAAATGATGATTGTTTGTTTTTAGTTAATTTTAGGACAAATTCACCCAATTTTGTTTGTCCTAATTTTTGCTTAGATTGCCATGAGAGATTTTCAATTTAACGAATTTTTTTATTTTTTGCACTCTAACTTTTGTTTTGGTCACCCTTACCGATTTTCAACCTAATGAGCTTTTTTTTACGTCCTAGATTTTGCTTAGGTTTCCTTTTCAGGTTTTCCACCTACAAACATTTCTTCCTTTTTTTTAAATTTAAAAAAAGACCTGCACAACCTTTTCAAATATTTTGATGATCACACAAAGTTAACAAAAGCTTCGCGATTTGGAACTTCAATAGATAATCTTGTGATATGTTACCATAGAGAATGAACAGTTTGATCTTTTGCATTCAATTCAGAAGACAAAATCTCTCAAGATGATCGAGGAAAGATGTAGGAGGATGAAAAAAGTTGATCCCATAAAGATACTGACTCATGCAAAAGTACATAAACATGTCATGAAAGTTCATCAAATGAATGTTTCAAAATGAGTTAATATTGATTTTCTCAACATGACAAAACAATGTTGTCATGTTAATTTCACAATTATCAAATTTCACCATTAGAGTTATCGTTCTTTTAAAGGAGAGACTAAGAGGTGTTTCTTGAATCTCAAACTTTAAAATGGTTGAAAACATATTCTTTTTGTGAATTCAGATTGACGACTGTTGAAAACCTCTATTATTTGAAGGAGGAGTGATCAATTCAAAGTTATTTGCAAAAAAAAATTATTTTCAGACACAAAACACTATATAAAGTATTTTTTACAAAAATTCATCACCTTTTCTATGTTTTAGACTCATATATACTCTTTATTAAAAGTGAAAAAATATGAATGCATGATGGTGTATGAGTTTGTTTTTGTTTTTTTAGGGATAGAATATGCTAAGTATGAATGCAATATGCTTAAATCTACATACCAAGTCTATTTCAATTTCTAGAGATGTTCATGTCAATGAAATTGAAATCCCTTTTCCTTATCAATAATAATTTAACCCAAAATAATCAGCCATTGAACCATAAAGAACCTACTCTTCAAAACACACAACCATTAACCACGAAGAACATGACCATGTCACAAATGACGAGACTACCGTGATATAACAAACATTTGAAGTAGATGACAATTCCAACACCGATTCTTCTGCTGAACCTATCACACAATTCAACACACCTGAACAACCTATTAGTCAATCCACTGGAATCAATTCAAAACCTTTATATTTGAATGACTATGTTTGTAATCATGATTTTGTTTGAAGTATTGTAGTACTGACTTTCTCTCAAAATATTTCCTTTATTTCTTCCTCGAATTCTTTTTGTTTCTATAACAACAATACTCTTTATTTCTAATAATATATATATATATATATTTATATATATATATATATATATATATATATATATATATATATATATATATATATATATATATATATATATATATATATATATATATATATATATATATATATATATATATATATATATATATATATATATATATATAGATTTTTTTTTATTTATTTATTGCTTTCTACTCTCAAGATAATACAACCAATCTTCTGCACCACTTTGCAAGGAGAATGAAAAGGCTCTGAGTTTGACATGATCTTTGGTGATTCCTTGAGGCCTTAATGGTGTATAACACACAATATGAAATTATTTCAGATGCTTATTCGGATCCTCATATGCAAGACCACTAAACCTTGACAACAAGTTTATTAAACCAAATTTCAATTCAAAAGGTGCAACAACTTCAGGATACTCAATATAAAGTGCATTATAATTCACATCTGGTGCATCAAGTTCTCTTAGAGTTCTTTGTTCAGTCATGTTATGATAATTAAACTCAAAATCAGAATTAAACAAATAATGGGAGAACACAAAAACAGAATCACTATCGCTAACGAGTGCACTAGTACTAGCCTGATTGACTCTACCACGTGAAAAGTTCTTTCTACTTCAGGATCAAAATCAAACAAATCAAAACAGGCAGACCTAGTAGTCATGCATCATGAGTCAGCAATGCAAAAAATATGAAAGTACCAACAATATCCCTAATGAGAAAAAAATTGAAAAAAATGAAAAACAAATAAAATAAAATCTGGAAATATCATTAAAATCAAATAAGACTCCACAATTTGGGGTTTTTAGGGTGGTATCCCATATTTTATCCCAAAATACGGAACTTTGAACCCTAATTTTTTTCTTCTAAAATTGCACGGTAAAATTTTGATTCAAACCCGATTTTTCAAAAAATCGGGATTTTGATGCTAGATAGCGAATTGGCCAAAACAGCAAGAACGCATGTGCCAGAACACAAGAACACAATACCTACGACTCTAATATTGATCCCCGACAATAACACAAATTTGATCTGATGTCGCTCACGGTTCAAAAACGAGTTTAATAAAGTGGTAAATGGAAGCGATACTCGAGTCATATCACAGGGACTCTTTAGTATTTTAACCAATCGACTGAAATCAGGGGTTTAAGGTTTTCGATTATACTACTGATTAAAAGAAACCAATTACGAATAAAACAAATAAGCTAATCCATTATTTAGGTTTCCCAACTTATCATTGACTATTAATAATCTTAAACCCTAAGTGGATTCTATTCCTTTTCGATTACAACATCAATCAAACAAGTGCAATTGACACTATGTGGTTTACACTCCTACTTTCCGAATTAAGCAAATGGTTAAAGATTTGCATGAATTAACAAAAAAAAGTTATGCTAACACGCGATTATGATTAAGGAATGTAAATCAATCGAAATAAATTAACATATTCTATAGAACTTGAATTAAGCATATAAGATATTCATAAGAATATTGAAAGGGAAAATAAATTGGATTGGAAATTATAAAATCTCAAAGTATCAATGGAACACGAACCAGTATATCAACCTAGGTGATTAGATCTTCATAGGAATTGTAACCGTCTAAATTTATTTTGTGTAAACTGAATGATGAACAGTAGCGATGCGTTTTAGATTAAATATTACAAGATAAATTGGGCTCTAATAGCAATTGGCCTAAAAAACATAAAATCCGGTCAAAAACTAATTAATTTATAAAGTCTAGCAATAAAACGCAGTATTTTTACTCTTATGAACTCCTAATTGGTTTCTGACTTTAACATAAAACTTGTAGCTTATCCTCTCAGCTTTGCAACACATATTTGAACGCGTCAAATAGAATATTGTAGCTCAAGTTATGACCTGAACAACAAGAATGTGTCATATTACTGTTTATTCAGAAAATAAGTAACCGAATTAAAATAAAAGTAGAAATAAACTAAACTTATGAAACACACTAACACCAATATAAATAACATAAGAGACTCTATAATTTTTGTGGCATACTAGTGAAAGAATGTGCATCAAAATGCATGATCAGCCATATTAAGTACTCTTAATATCTCCTTGGAAAAATTGGGAAGAGGGAAAAGAACTCCCATGTCCTTGACAAAAGGGAGGTAGAATTAGAAATACATAGAAGGAAAGTTAGAGGAGACAAGCATGGTCACCCTTTCTGACGGCAAGCAACCTTCCATAACAACTTCATCTTCATCCTCTAAAGAAGAAACCTCACATCCCAATCGAAGGTGTAACCATATTCAAAATCTATGGCACCCTTGGACGAGACGGAGGAGGTAGACATTCTCTCTTTTGTTCCTAAGAAAGCAGAAGAACAAAAAGAATCACCATAATTGTCATAATCGTCAAAAAGGGGGCAACTAACCTAGAACCCCACACTTAGCCTAAGACTCATCTCGGATATATCTTTGCAAAACCTACTCACCATAGAAAACAAAAAAAGGAAAATTCATACCTGAAATAAGGTTGCAAACACGAAGATATGGAGTTGGGAAAACTTGCAAGAGCAGAAGGCGAAATGGAACAAATAAAATGAGAGTGAAAATCTTTTATAGTGGAAACTATAAAGGACTCCACCATGGTTTTTGAAAAAACTCTACACATTTCCAACATGTGCCACTAGCGTTTGGGGTCTTGAAAAAAAGCCATTATTGCTTATACTAAATAAGAGTAAGCGTGACAATCTAAGTGATTGATTAACATTCCAAATTGACATTTTTAGCTAATCAAGAGAAATTTGGCAGGTGACTCATCCTTCAAATTAAGGGCTTGAGAAAATATATATGTTCGCCTCCAACTGAGGGACACGTCCATAGTTGAGGAACTCGCCTGTAGTTAAGGGACTCACATTTAAATATAGTCTCTTATGGTTGATATACTCTCCTTGTATTAAGGGACTTGTCCCCTTTTTAAGAACACTATCACTCCAGGAAATCTCTATCAGGGTGAGAGGTGCATCCTAAATGAAAACAGGGTCTTAAAAACACTTCGTCGTTAGTATATCCCTTGTGCTTGAGGGACTATGTAGTGTTATATTTGTGAGCATCCTAAATGGGGGCGCTCTCACCTAAGAATGATATCACTTAGGCGAAGACCTAAGTACCCACCTTCGACACTAATGATGTGTATAATATCGTTAGTCAAAGGAGAGAGAGCCCACCACTACCCCTAAAGACCTGACAGTCAATAACTCCTCCTAATCATAAGGGAGAAGTTATCGCCACTCATAGTTACCCAAAACCCTAGGCCCTAGGGTCCTCTATAAATATACCTCCCTTAGAGGAGGAAAGGATAATTTATTACATCCTAAGCATATCACTTAGCCAGATCACAACACATACTAATAATGCCCTTATATGTTTCCTATGAGCACCTCATCCAACAAAAAAATATCTCACATCACATGAGCAGGACTCTAAAAACCACCACAAATCACCACCGTACAACGCTTCTTGCCATTGTGGGAAAGCCCTAACCACCCCCAAATTGTTATAAACCTACTAAGGCCTCTGAGTCCATTTGTCCTTACATAAGGAACACGCACACCTGTACTTTTTGACCAGTACAGGTTGCAAGTTGAACCTGAGTAAAATCTTGATGCAAGGGATTGTGGGTTGATCTTGTTATGAAAGCACAAGTTGATAGTGGAACTCTCAAGAGAAAACTCTTGGGAACTAAAGTAGATTGTGTAGTTTAAGGTCGAACTAGTATAAATACTATTGTGCAATTTCCTTACTACTCTCGTTTATTTATTTGTAATTTTTCTTCCTCACTTAAATCTCTACTTTATTTTCTTTCTTAAAATTTACCAAGTTAAAATAATCTTTTTATAAAGAAATTTCAAAAATCATATAACACAATTTGTCCTCTCTTGTGTATAAAGTCCGACAAATATTATATATGAACAACGATTAAAACCGCCCACAAAGGATGTGGTGTCTGATACAGAAGGTCGTTGGATGAACTCCAACAGCTGAGATTAGCGTGGTGCGTGGCTTTAGTGTGAGATCTTTCAACAATGGTACACCTGTTCGTCAGTCTGAAGGAGGAGATATGAATTGGGTTTCATTTTGGGTTCATCTTATTGGGCTATTTGGCTCGTTAGGAACACCAACTTTAAAATATATTTAAAATAATTTTTTTCTTCATTTTTGATTTACCGAATTTAAATCTCAATAATATTTTTAAGGGTTTAGATTGATGAAAAACCACCAAATAATATTTGTTAGAAGTGTACAGGACCGACCAAAATAGTTTTATATTACTTGAAAATCGAGAACAAGGACATGGTGCGAGCATGTGGGTCCGCCTTCCCACAAAAGACATCAACGTTCCAATTAAATTCAAGCCCGCGCTACTGTGAGTGCGAAATATTGTCCTTTAAAAAAGACGTATTATTGAATTGAAGAGTATGATTATTATATATAAATTATCTTTAACCTCAAATTTTAAATAATGCGTGACTATTTTAGCCAAAACATAAGAGAAATTACTCTATATGATTGTTGAAGGATGAAAAAAAAACTTAGACTTATAATAAATATTTGGTTAAAAAAGAAAAATAAATTATCTTTTTAGCTCTCAAAGAATAATAAAATAGTATCCTCCTTATTATGGCTATTCCATTAACCAAAAACTCATAACCATGTGATATCAATTGACTCCTCAAGATTCAAAAGATTAGTCCATCTCTAACATAACTCTCAAGTTAGTTATTGATATCCCCATCTGTTCGACACCTTTTGACTTGTCTATACAAGCAATAAGGTGAGGCACCAAATGTTTTCTTCTTTTTTTTACTTAATAAATGTGATATAGTTTATCCCTTAACGTATATATTAACCTCTTTCTGTTACCTAGCAGGCTATAACATATACTATTATGAGATGGTGGCTTACAATGGAATTTTAAAGTAGCCTTTGCGATATTATATGGGAGCTTTTTCCCCACTCTACATGCACTCCAAAAGTCTCCTTAAGAAAATACACTTTTTATCATCCAAAAATATGCTACAAAAAATAAAAATATATATGATTTTCTTAGAAGTGTAGAGGGGAAAAAGTATTTCCTATTATACTTTGGTTTTGATGAACTTTGAAGAGGGCATTACCACACACATTCAAAAGTGGTTTGTAATAGCAAGAGTAGTTATCAGCTTGCATTAGAGACGGAGAGGCAGACGCTGACACAGACATGTCGACGTATGTAATAGTTTGAAAACAAAATAGATTATTTTTTAATTACTTGAAAAGCAAGAAAAATTCTGTCATATCATTTGGAATTGATGTCATCCTCAATTTTCTTAATAATTTATGAATCTCAACATCATTAATACTGTATCTACAAACTCTATATTAGTCATAAAATCAGTGGAATCAAGAGCCAAAACAACATTTCTTAGTTTAGTTGCAAAAACAATCAATGGAACTTAACTTTGTGTCTTCATTTCTTCTCATTGCTCCATGGTTTCTATTAACCTTTCTTAGCTATGCTGAGACTTCAACATACATAATCCATATGAACAAATCCATTTTTCCTCAAGTCTTCACATCTCATCATGATTGGTTTAAATCCACCATTCATTCAATAAAATCAAAAACACTAGTACTTGATGATCATGATCATGATCAACAACTACCCAAGCAATCACAGAAGAAACTAGTGTACGCCTATGATAATGCGATGTATGGCTTTAGTGCAGTGTTATCTTCAAATGAGTTAGAGAATCTTAACAACATGGATGGCTTTGTATCAGTATATCAAGACAGAACAGCCACCCTTGACACAACTCATACCTTTGAATTTCTCTCCCTAGACTCTCCAAGTGGGCTATGGCATGCTTCGAATTTCGGTGAGGATATAATTGTTGGTGTTATTGATTCTGGTGTGTGGCCTGAGAGTCAAAGCTTTCAAGATGATGGTATGACAGAGAAAATTCCAAGCAAATGGAAAGGAGCATGTGAAGGTGGCCAAGAGTTCAATGCATCCATGTGCAACTTCAAGTTGATTGGAGCTAGATATTTCAACAAAGGAGTCATTGCTTCAAATCCAGATGTTACAACAATCATGAACTCGGCTAGAGACAGTGTAGGACATGGAACTCACACATCATCAACTGTTGCAGGTAACTATGTTAATGAAGCTTCTTATTTTGGTTATGCTAAAGGAGTAGCAAGAGGCATTGCACCAAAAGCTAGGCTTGCTATTTATAAAGTCAATTGGGAAGAAGGTCTTTTGGCTTCTGATGTTTTAGCTGGAATGGATCAAGCAATTGTGGACGGTGTTGACGTGATTTCAATTTCCATGGGATTTGATGATGTTCCACTCTATGAAGATCCTATTGCAATAGCTTCATTTGCAGCTATGGAGAAAGGGATTGTTGTTTCATCTTCTGCAGGAAACTTAGGACCTTATCTTGGAACCTTGCACAATGGTATCCCTTGGCTCATTACAGTAGCTGCAGGAACAATAGACAGAACTTTTGGTACTCTTGTTTTGGGAAATGGACAAAACATCATTGGTTGGACTTTGTTTGCATCAAATGCTACTCTAGTTGAAAATCTTCCACTTGTTTACAATAAAACTTTATCTTCATGCAACTCGGTGAGGCTATTATCTCGAGTTAACAAACAAGTCGTCATTCTTTGTGATGATAAATCAATGTCAAACTCAAAATCAGTGTCCCAACAAATCAATGTTGTTGCAGAAACAGGAGTGTTAGGGGCAGTTTTTGTCTCTGATAATCCTGACTTAATTGATCCAAGGCATTTGTACTCTCCAATTATTGTAATCAAGCCAAAAGACGCAAAATCTGTGATCAACTACGCAAAAAGACACGAAAATCCTACGGCAAGCATTAAGTTTCAACAAACATATGTTGGAATAAAACCAGCACCAGTTGCAGCACATTACACTTCAAGAGGTCCTTCACTTAGCTTTCCATGGATTTTGAAGCCTGACATAATGGCTCCTGGCTCAAGAGTTCTTGCTGCTTACGTTCCTAATAAACCTTCCGCTAGAATCGGCACAAATGTGTTCTTATCAAGTGACTACAATTTCATGACAGGAACATCCATGGCTTGTCCTCATGCTTCAGGCGTTGCTGCTCTTCTGAAATCTGCGCATCCACAATGGAGTGCTGCAGCTATAAGATCTGCATTAGTAACCACAGCTAATCCTATGGATAATACACAAAATCCAATAAGGGATAGTGCTTACCCTTCTCAACATGCTTCTCCTCTCGCAATTGGTGCTGGTGAGATTGATCCTAATAGAGCAATGAATCCAGGTTTGATATACGATGCTACTCCACAGGACTATGTTAATTTCCTTTGTGGTTTAAAGTTCACAAAGAACCAAATTTTAACAATTACAAGATCAAGTTCTTATGATTGTGAAAACCCTTCGTTGGATCTCAATTACCCTTCATTTATAGATTTTTACAGTAGCAAGACAAGATCGAAGATTCGCAAATTTAAGAGGACTGTTACCAATGTTGGTGATGGTGCTGCTACATATAGAGCTAAAGTGACACATCCAAAAGGCTGTTTGGTGACAGTGTCACCTGATATACTAAATTTCAGTTACAAAAATGAGAAACAAAGTTACTACATAGTCATAAAGTATGTGATGTACAAGAAGGAAAATGTTTCATTTGGGGATCTTGTTTGGATTGAAGATGGTGAAGCATACACTGTTAGAAGTCCTATTTTAGTGGCATCAAGTGAAATGATATGAGCTCTAAAGTTTTGATTTTCCCTTTTTATGCACCCTCTGCAAAGACACGGTATGCATATAATATAACTATGTACTCTTCTTTGTTTTTACTTTTTAAGAACACTCAATCAAATGCAACCTTATGACGTGTTTGGTTTTCATCACCCTTGATGTTTATTTTCTTCAAGTGATTCTACATTTTCAGATGGTTTTTGTAAAATAACTAGTAGCTATTACATAATTGGAACCACCATAGACTCATTTAGAATTTTGAAAATTGCATTCCTCCTCATTCCCAACTATAACGTAAAAGAGAATGACGGTCAGAAAATGGATTGTTAGTCCTAAATATAAGGTGTTCCCTAATATCCTCAGCGTTAGGATCTTAGCTATACGCCGCTTTAAAGGTTCCAGTGAAGTAAAGAGCTCTTAACTCATTTTGGGAAGCAAGGGCCGCATCCATTTCTTCGCGATCTCGGACTCAGAAAGCCAAGAGAGCGACCGCCTCCATATAAGTCAGAGTGCGGGAGTCTTCCTCCTCATTCCCAAACATAAGGACTATGAGAGTCACCCGCACTCTCAACAGAACCTCCCTCAGTCTCAAAACTAAATTACATTTTTTCAAATATTTTATTATAATTTTGAAAAATAAACTAATAAAAAATTAAGTTAGTCAATAAATAATGTTATATAATTTAATAAATTATGAATTTTATTTAATAAATGATTTCAGTTTTCTTTATAACAAAATATCAATTTAAAAGTAAGTGTATATATATATTAACAAACATTTCGTACTTGAAGGCCTCGTGTTAAGACATGTTTTAGGCAAGTTAACAAGACTTTCTTAGTTAAGATAGAAAGATTCAAAGTAGTATGGATTAAACTCCACTCCATGTATGTAAGGAACGACTCATCCCATTTACTTCATTAATGATTTAAGGTCAAGTGACATGTGTCAGATTTGTAGGCGGCAGAAGCGGTCTATTTTGAGGAGGCTCGCATCTATAAATACCTAACCTAGTAATTAGGTCAGATTTATTCACTCCTTTTACATATTAGCACTTAAAGCTCTCTTACTCACCTTATCAAAAGCATTGTAACATTTATTGTACTCACTACAAGTACAACTGGGATCTAATAAAACTAACTTGGACTGCACTCCATTCCAAAAGAAAATCCTTTATTGACCATGTTGTGGTCCCACGATGGTTTGCACTAGGGTTGCATATCTTAATGGCGACCAAGAAACTCTAAGGGAGATACTGGATGCCACATAGGAATTGTGTCTCCATAACTAGCCTCTAAAAGTTAACATTCAAGACATTCAACAAGATAAGCATGATGAAGGCGAATAGGAAGGCATAAAGGCGTTGGACCCCTAACCCATTTCTTCCAAAAGCTAGGATGCCTCGGTTCCAAAAAACTTCAAGATGCACTAATTGATGACATTCGAAGGGATGAGTGACCCATGAAACATGCTACCACCATTAACACACATATGGTGATAATAGGTACGACAGATTCCCTATAGTGCAATCTCTTTTCTAGGATAATGAAAAAGGTGGTGTGCGTTGGTAGATGAACATGTTCATCTTTCTTGTGACCAGTTACTAAGTCATTTCTTGGAAGTTGATACACCAATTCTAAGTGACAAAATATTGAAAGGTGTCCACAACCAATTTATTTAATGTGCGTGAAGGACAATCCAAGTCACTACGAGAATACCTTGTGAGGTTCAATAAGGCCGCCATCAATGTAATTAACCTAAAATACGACATTTTGATATGAGCTTTCCAAAAATTAGTTAAGGAGAAACACTTCAATGAGTTCCTAGCCAAGAAAACTGCAAATTCTAATGTAGTAGATCATGGCAGGGTAGAATGTTACGTGAAAGGCAAAGATAAAAATGTTGAAAGAATGGCAAAATATGAAAAGGAGCGCAATAATAGGGATCTCAATCCTCCCATCAATGAAAGAACCACTTCCCGCAAACTATTTGTGATAAGACAACCCTTACAATCTTCCAAAAGGTCAACAGATGATTACATGCTACTCAACACCAGACGTGAACAAATATGGAGATAAGTGTTCCACACTAAGTCTATTCTAGAACCTTATATACCTAACTGGGAGGCGATGGTGATTAAGCCAAATAAGTTGTACAAATATCACAATGTCAAAGGCCATCATACAGACGGCTTTCATCAACTGAAAAAATAGATAAAACTCCTCATCCAAGAAGGCCACTTGAGAAGTTGTTTTTATGCCACATCATATAATTCTGGAGGAAAGCCATGCTCATCTAGGGGATAACAACCAAAAATCCCCAGTCTAACTTGGTATATACTAAACACCATTTTTGGAGGCTTCGCTGAGAGAGATGAGACGAGCTCTTCTTGAAAGAGGTATGCACGTCAAGTTATGTATGTGGTGGACTCCCCCAAATCCCATATCAACCCATGTATTACTCGCATTGTGATGCAACGAGAATCCTGGCCCATGAAGACGACTCCATGGTCATTATCATGAAATTATTCATTTTGGATGTTAGGCACATTCTAGTATATCTCGATAGCTCGCCAATGTCGTCAATTAGGAGGCCTTTCAAAGGTTACAACTAGATCGAGAACACTTACAACCATTCAAAAACTCTAGTGGGTTTCTTGGGCAAGTATGTTTTAGTTAAATGTTATAACTCCATCAAAACCATTTTTGGATTGTATGATAGTACAAGTCAGTAAAAACCACAATGTGGCACACTAAATTATTGTATCCACTAGTATTATACTGACCTTATACAAGGACAAGGTGATTGCACTTGTGAATCCAATGTAATGAGTGAGTAACAGTAATAGGGGGGGCATTGAGCATTGTTCATTGGGTTGTTTACGTAATTGTAAGTAGAATATTCAAATTAAATATTGACAAATATAATAATAAAAATGATTAAGTTCCCCTTTTGAATCATCTACTCCTAGATGTAAGAATTTTCATGATTGATTCTAAAATTATTCTATCTTAATTATGACATTTTAAAAAACATGAAACTATAACATTTAGAACCCTGGGACTATCCAATCACAAGGTGACCAACTTTATCATAAGAAACCTTCCATATGTTGGGAGTCTCCAATCACAACAACAAATATTTAATGGAACATAAAAGAAGAAGACACTTTTACACAACATTAAATTAGGACCTTGCAACCCTCATATATTAGGATCCTCTAATGGCAAGGTGATCCGCTTTGTCTATACAATCCCTCTCCCCATATACTGGGAGTCTCCAATCATAATGACAAATATTCTATATCACGTAAAACTAGAATAATGGTTGAATATACTCTTGTTGCAACGTGGACTATCATTACGATATCATAGTTTTACCAATCGGATGAACAATTTACAACTAAGTCTCAATTGTCATCTAAATCAGTTCTCTCAATTCCATAGACGGGAGAAATCATTAAAAAAAATAAACTATATAATCATAAAACAAAAATTGTTACAAATGAAGTGACATAGAATTACGTAAGTCGCATGTTTATGGTAGAATCATCTATATGGAACCTAATATAAGGGCACTTGCCATTCATTCTTAAAGGGTTCATGGTTTCAAGAATGGAACAACAATATAAATACTTACAATGATTAAGAACAAGTTTCTAACGATGCTCTTCGTTTTCACCTTTCCTTGGCATATAAAAACACCTTAGACTTTGTAAAAATGACCCTTAATGACTAAATATGTTTTTCTATTTGTAGATCAAATTTTGATAATACGTAGTCCAGCTACACCATAACTTAGCCATGTCGCAACTTATCATTTAAATTTCTTCCAAGTCTTGGAAGAAAGTTGAGATAGCGTTGATATGCTTATGAGTGCGTCATTTTTTCCTTCTAGGGATTGATCCTGCAATTTTGTCTCGTAGGCACGCAACAATTTGATGATTTACTAATTTTTGCAATTCATGCAGAAATTTTAGATCCTGGCGGTGTACTTGTTGAGCATTGTGATGGCTTGATGTACTTCAATAACGATGCTATTATGTCTAAGCATGGCACTATTGCATGCCTTATATGCTTTTCTATGACTTTGTTATGTTATGTATGTTCTATCCGTCTTATTGCTTGTTCATCTGAACTTTATTACCAAAATAGTATGAAATTTGTATGGTTAGGATGATTTCAACATGGTTTGGTAGTTTACATGAATCTTTATATTCTTTTTTTAAACCTACAAAATAGAAATGCATTAATAGTAAAAGTTATTAAAATCAAATAAATTTAATGTTGAAAATATAATATGACAAAGTGTCATCATCATAGACATTCCCTTATCTTACAACAACATTATCGGTCGCCCCACCTTCAAAATCCTAGAGGTGTCTCTATTGACGCTCTGTCTAACTATGCCGTACCGCTTGGATATTGGGCGGATAAGTGTCGTAAATGGAGACAAGTAAACAACCATAAATTATTATCAAGATATCCTCAAGATAAAGAAGGAACACAATGATATCTTTCCCAACCCCGAAGCTTAATCCCATAGTGTAAACTCCATTGACCTGGACTCTAGAGAGGAATACACAGATGATAAAATAACACCCACAAAATATTTGAAATAAGTTTATATTGACCCTCACAGTTTCTAGACTGTGAAGTTGGGCACCTTCCTATCAGAGGATGAAGAAAATGAGCTAGTCTCTCTGCTCTAAAAGAACGTATATATATCACTTATAGCCTCTCAGACATGATAAAGATATACTCTAATATTGTTTTCCATCATATCACCCTTGACATCTCCATCAAATCATTCATATAGGAGAAGAAAAAGTTTGAGAAAGAAAGAATGATTGTGTTCTATGAAGAGATTAAAAAGTTGAAAGAGCGAGACTTATCATTAAAATCAAATATTTCACTTAGTTGGCTAATGTTGTTATGGTAATGAAATAATCAGTGAAGTGAAGAATGCATGTAGACTTCACCGACCTCAATCTGCCATGCCCCTAAGATCTCTAACCTATACCTAACATAGATTGATTGATTGACACTTCCTCATGCTACAAGATGTTGATCTTCATAGACACCTATTCAAGATACAATCATATCAAGATGAATCTTATATACATGACCAAAATAGATTTCGTTACAAACAATTGTAACTAGTATTATAAGGTTATACCATTTGTTCTCAAGAACGCTGGAGCCACCTACCAAAGAATGCCATATGCAGTGTTTTTTAAGCATATAGGGGGAAACCTTTAAGTCTATGTACACAACATGGTTGTGAAAACTCCAAACAAGAAGAATCATTATAACAACTTGGAAAACTTACTAAGCTTTATCAAGAAGTACAACATGCGCCTAAATCCTACCAAGTGCTCATTTGGGGTTCATACAGTAAATTTTGTGGGTTTTATTCTAACAAAAAAGAGAATACAATCTAAACTAGTAAAATTCCATACTATAATCAACATGAGGAGTATGACCACAACCAAAGAGGTCCAAAAATTGACTAGGCGACTAGCTACCCTCTCTCGCTTCCTCTTGTAGGCTATTGACAAAGTTTTTATTTATTCGCCACTTTGAAGAAGAAGGAAAATTTTGAATGGATTGAGTAATATGAGGAAACCTTTCATAAATTAAAAAAAAATCTTTGAGACACCTCCAATACTTACTCAATCGAGGGAAGGGGAGCCTTTGTTCCTATACCTTTTGATAACTAAAAATGTCATGAGCTCGGTATTAGTTCAAGAGCAGGATGGTGGAGAACTTCTAATTCACATTGTGAGAAATTTCTCCAAATGGGCAATGTTGAGGTAAAAAAAAATAGAAAGGTTCCCATTTCCACTGTGATAACTGCAAGAAATTTGAGGTGTTTCTTCCAAGGACATGGTATCATGGTGAAAACTAACTACCTAATTCGCCAAGTGTTAATAAAAGCCACATTTGGCATGAAGAATGATTTTATGGTATGTAGAGTTGTCAGAGTATGACATACACGTGTTCTCTAGAAGTAGTATAAAATCCCAATTCTTATCCAAATTCAACTCTCTAATAGGTGAAAACACTTCTTATGCGTGGATCTGATTAGTAGATAGAGCATTTAATCTAAAGTACAATGGGTCGAAGTTGACTATAGGGACCATATGATATCCTAATCAAGCACTCGCTAAGATTTTAGTTCAAATCCAATATTAATCAAGCTGAATATGACTCTCCAATTATAGGAATTACCTTAGCTAGAGAAATGGTTGTGTCAACCTCATAACCGTAAGTGATTCTCAACTTGTAAAAATCCAAGTCTCTAGAAATTACCTAACAAAAGAAGTACATCTTGTGATGTATTTGTAAAAGGTTCAAGAGTTGGAAAAACACTTCAATTTTTTCGAAATAACCTACATGCACAGGGAATAAAATTTCATAATTGTCCTGTTTTTGAAACTCGCTAGCACCAAGAAGTTTGGTCATTAGAAGATAGTTTTAGAAAAAAACATTATTCACCCAAACACCAAAGTTAAAGTCACCAATGTCATATGCACCCTATACGCAAAGCGCTATATAACACCCTTATTGCATTACATGAAAAATGATAAACTTTCCATAAATAAAGAGGAAGTGAATAAAATAAGGAGGTTAGCTGAAAATTACACTCTGGTTACAGGTAAATTATATAAGATGGGAAGGGTCGTCAGTGGTGAGATGCTTGGGCAAAAGTGAAGTCGATATGATTTAATAGAGGTACACAAAGGTGTTTCCATAAGCCATATTGAAGGAAGAGCTTTTTCAACAAAAAAAAACTATTGTTGTTATATATGTGAATTTTGTTTTGAGATAACTTGTTGAATCCCGTTTCCAGATTTTGTGGGATGTTTGCTTTGTGGATTTAAGGTTGTTTGGATTGAATATTGAAATGTGTTTTTGAGCGCTCACTTTGGTTCATTGTGTAACCAATTAATCTGTTTATTCTATTAGTTATTTTTCAGTTTTATATAAGTGCTTATTTGATAAGCTGTTTAATCCTTTGAATTGTTTTTTTTGCAGGTGAAGAAGTGATGCTGATTGATTGAAAAAGGGGGGCGCTGCTATTGGAAGCTAGAATTGGGCGATGTGAATTACAAACCACTGGCTTTGGAAAAAGTCTTTGAAGACTTGTTGCTTTAGACTGCTGTATTTACAGCTTATCCAATTTTTTCAAATTTATTTTCTTTGTACTCAGAACTTTGTACTAACATTTGGATTTAATTATGTAACCTTTGGATTAATCATGTAACCCCTTTGGACTTTTGTGAGATTTGCATAATTTAAATTTAAGCTTTCTTTTTGGATAATTATGTGACTACTTTTTGGATTATTAGGAACTTGGAATTAATTGGAACCTTGACTATGAAAATTGGGGTTGAAACGTATAACCTCTTGTGTCATGCATTGGCCCTTTTTTTGAATTATTTGTAACAATTAAATATGCAATTAATCCCTTTTAAAAGAAATATTCTAAGCTTTATTCTAATATCTCATTTGTGTGAGTTATTTAAAATGCTTAAAATCTAATTCCAATTGAAAATGGATTGGGCCAATAATCAATTTGGACTTTCAACTTAGTCACTTCTAAATATGTTTATTATTAAATTAAATGAACAATATGAAATGTGCATCATAAGCAATAAAAAACCATTCCAAAGTGAGTTTAAAATATTGTTCATCACCATAGTCTTTTCCAACAATCCATCTTAGCTTAAAACAAAATATATGTTAAAAAAATGCAACTTGAGTTTAGATTTTTATGAAGGATTGAGACTTTGGCATAAACATGTGGAAGTGAGCTTAAATAATAAATGATTATAGAAAATATCCATAACTCTTAATGCTTACTAGTAATCAAATGGATTTTGGATTAGTAATGTAAAAAGATTCAAACCACACTTTGCAATATTAATCATGGACATGTCTATGTGAATGGGCCTTTTGAAACAAAGAAATCTCATGGATAAACCAAAATGGTCCTTGTTAACCAAGAATGCATATACCATCCCATGCTTTAGTAAGAGACAAATGCAGCAAATATCTTCTTAAGGATCTCAACAGATGAAAATGTCATTGAAAACTTTATGTCGCCAAGGGCTGAGAAACCCTAAAATAGAACCTATGTCTTATGATAAAATTCATATCTCTTAATATGGGGTGGGGAATGCTGGTGAAAGATTTTTTCTTATCCGGACAAAATTGGGGTATGACAGTAACCTCTTGGTACGGAGTAGTCGTACTCTCTCTTACTAGAGGGAATGACGTCCTCCTCTTCGACCAACTTCCTACCTCGGACAACCTTGAACAAATGTAAACATAGAGGAAGCGCACTTGTTCCTCGAATGTCTAATTAGAGATAAAAATACTATTTGCATGAGACTCATCCAATTCGGCATGAAACTAGCCTTTGGTAATAGAATCAACCTCGATAGTCTTTTTCAAAGCATGTATCTCATCTCTTGCTCGCATTAGCTCCTCGTCCTTTTTTTGGAAATTTTCATCTTTATACTTTTTCTCCGCCTTCTACTTCTCTACTAAGTGGTTGGTTTCATTATGCTCCTTTTCTAAGGAAGGGGGGCTCTTATTGGCTTATCCTAACAAATTTTTATTCTTATCAAAACTCACCTTCATCTTCCAAAGATAGGTATTCCGCGCCGTTCTTCTTCGCCATGTCATATTCCTCGAACATTTCTCTCTCTATAAGAGATCCCCTAAAATGATAGGTCTCCACCATATTGAAAATTTGTTTGATGCATGTCTTCCTTGTCTTAGCAGACCATTAGGCATATTGAGATAGTTGTATATAAAACCCATGCCATAGAAATCCTTATACCAAAGAGAGTGAACATACTTACTTCCAAGAGGAACCAAAGAAGTCACTCCTAGAAGAGGATCGACCACATATTAATCTAGATGCACTTTGCTTTCCAAGTTTATTGAGACATTCACCTCCAAGTCGATATAGATTTTCTCCTTATCAACCTCATGCTTTTTGGCCCTATGAGAAGATCTGTTATCACCAAGCAGAGTTAATTTAATGGTTGAGATCGGAATCGCTTGGATGATTCTATCATTTTCATGGGCTTCCTTTATTTTGAATCACGAGTAAATAAGACCAACATGTCACTTTTCTAGCTAGAGACCCCCAGATCATCCCTCTCGGCCTTCACCATCTATAGTAAATCCTTCTTCTCCAAAACCAACAAATGATACATCCTCTCTGCAAACAAACCAATAAGTTAAAGAAAGAAACCCACAAATAAAGTAAAAGTAAATGATCAAAACACACTTACGTAAATATTTGTGGAGCACCTTGTCTTCCTTCTCATACTCCATAACCTCCCTCATATTTAGAACACGAATCCGTATTAGAAAATTAATGAAATCCTTTTTTTTCTCACTTATCCTATCATTATCGAAATCCAATATTGATACAGGCTTACTCACCAAATATAGAGGAAATCGATAATCACCAATATCCTTAAAGATAATCGTTTATCCATACACACTACACATACTCTCGTGAATTTGACTTTATAATTGTTATAGTTTTATGAGTATAAGGTGAGCAAACCTTCAATGGAATGGAACTTATCAAGACTTAACTACCCTTGTCGACACCTTTCATACTATAAAATAAAAATAAAATGGCCAATAAGGGTGTGATCCCAAGGGCTCCATATAAGATTTCAAATCCCCTAATAAATCATAGTTCTTTGGATGAAGTTGAGAGGGACAAAGTTGTTGGCCTTTAAAACGTCAGCCTCAAACACTATAAAAGGAACTCCTACTCCCATATCATTTATAACTTTCGTGTACATATAGAAGTATTCATCCCATAATCCTCAAGGAATCTTCATATAATTTTTCTCTCCCTCATTACACAGCTCTAACAGAACGTTGTCTTCTTCTCCGATGATGGATATGTATAAGCCTTTACATAACAAAGCCATCCTAACATCGTTATTAATCAGTGAGTTATTTTTCTCGACTTTTCCAATGAAGAAAGCCTCGCTTAAGGATAAGGTCCCCATCAATAATCCTAATTACTTGAATAAGAAGATGGAGAACAATGTCATTATGAGTGCTCTTGTTTCAATCAAAGCTACTCAAACTATTATCATAACTCCTAAACATCTCTACCTCAATGAGCTTCAAATCAACTTCCCCATTGTTTCGCCTCAAATTTTTTAGATGAAGACTTCATCCTCTCTAGTAAACACCATCGCATAAATGTAAAAATAAAATGATATTAAAAAAAGTAGAGGGAAATACCTTTGATAAAACTTTGTTTTTGAAATTTTGGATTCACGAACACAAACAAACCGGTCTACAAAACTATTGCTAGAAGAAATTATTACTAAGTGAATTATTGATGAAAGTGGAAGAAAAAGGACTGGGCACTTATAACGGGAAAATATCCTCCCTAGATCAAGTAGGCGCCAATAGGAGCATAGTCATCATTAGTGTGACAAAGCATTAAGGGCTCGAATCATAAGCATGCAAACCAATAAATGGTCCATTTTAGTTGGTCATTTCTAACACATTTTTAATCACTCACATCATTAATTATACATCTAATTTTGGAACTCAGTCGTGAATCCAAACAAGGCCATGATCAAGTTCAGGATCAATCCTATTAGGTGTCGTATTTGAACACGCGCGCTTAGTAAAGCATTCCTCTTTTACATGTTTCATGCTTAATGGACTATGTACGTCATATTATTGCCTAATCACTTAGCTCTTATTACAAACCTCGTGCTTGAGGTATTGTGAACCATCATGTCTCTTATTTAAACATGTGATTGCATTTCTCTTCTAGCAGTATGTATTGATTGATGTCAAAACTAGGTCACTTAGTATTTTAATACATTTGATGGCATCCTCTTGACCTAGATATGCATTGTCATGACTAGGAGTGCATAATTATCCTAGAATCATTCTTATCCGTTTAGAGTTATTTCATAAGTCAAAAACAAGGCTTTGTGTCAAAATGAACTTTATAGGTCGACTCATGAAAGCCACAAGTCAACTCATACTACACAGATAATATGGGAATTATTTTCACTCAACATGCATCAACTCATAGCTGCTACGTGTCGATGCATGAAAATTAAATTTTTAAAAGAAAACTCCATGGACAGTATGAGTCGACTCTTCTAGGACCCATCACATAGCTCTATAGGTCAATGCATAAGTCATGCTTTCACAAATCATTTATCTATGTCCTTCATGCATTGACGCATGAAGTCTTATGAGTCGACTCATAGCTCCTTTTTGCTGAAAAAGTTTGTTATTCTTTGCACAATTTTTTTGTTACATTTCCTATTTCTCACACACATATAAATATATTCATGCATCTAATTTCAAAGAAATTGAAACCTTCAAGATACAAAGATTGCTTTTCATCTTCATTCTTCTTCTTAGCATACATTCAACATTTACACATAAACATTCTTATTGAGTAATCTAGATTGAGAATGATAACGTCCAAGTTAGGGTTTGTAAAATCTAAATTGGGTTAAGAATCTTTGAGGGTTTCATTGGCAAAACCAGTTGGGGTTTTCCCTCCAAGATCGAGATTTTTTTAGAGTTTTTGACAAGCATCTCGCAAAGTTGAATTCAGCCGAGTGAAAGCCTTGAAGAATAGTGAATTCTATCAAGGGAGTAGTGGTAACCGGAGGATTGTTTTTGAGAGCTTGGGTTCATAAGAACCTTGCGAGTGGATTCGACCGAGTGAAAGCCTTGAAGAATGGTGATGTCTATAAAGGGAGTAGCAGTAACCGGAGGATCAATCGGAGTTCTTGGGTCACTTGATCTTGCTTAAGATCAAGGGGAGAGAAGAAGATTAGATTGACATCAAATACTGAATTTGAGGGTTTGCATAGCTATTTCTTCTCTCATATAACATTTCGCAAAAGATTATAGAAACTATCTCAAATCCTGTATGGAATTAGGGGCAGATGTATCTGCAGCGAGGTCAATTGGGGAACTGCCTAAACAAATCCTCTCTCTCTCTCTCTCTCTCTCTCTCTCTCTCTCTCTCTCTCTATCTATCTATCTATCTATCTATCTATCTATCTATCTATCTATCTATCTATCTATCTATCTATCTATCTATCTATCTATCTATCTATCTATCTATCTATCTATCTATCTATCTATCTATCTATCTATCTATATATATCTATCTATCTATCTACTTTACATTTGGTATAGTTTTGAATTAATTGTGCAATAGTTAATTGAAGAAAATTTCAAAGTGTTGGACTGTTTTTTAAATTATTTTGTAAAGATAATTGCAATCTAACAATTGCAATTGGATTCTACCATTATCAACACAGAGAAATTCTACTTGGTGATCATTGCACACTAAGTGTTTGACAAATTGATTAAGTCAATTTTGTCAACATGTTTCATTAGAAATAACTTAACAAAGTGTTATAAAGTTCAAACGTGTTTTAGAAAATTATATTGATTCCAATTCTCATCTTGGCATATTAAACTTTATATATTCCAGTTTAGACGCATATCTGGTCCTTTCGATAACGGGTTCGGAGACACAAGTTTTCAATCCAAAAATCGCTTTCGCATAACTATAGAAAATATTTTTAAAACTGGATTTTTAATTGGGGATCTATCCACCGCCCCCTCCCCTAGATCAGTTGCCTTCGTCTAACAAAACACTTCTCCCATGCAGGCCTCGTGATTAAGGTAATATAAGACACTATATCATGAATTAATCAGAGTGATGCCCAAAGTCCTTAGCCTATTAATTCTCCAACTTGTAACCAATGCAAAGGATACATAAATGAGTTAGAGTAAGGTGACATGACAAAAACATGGGAGAGCTCACTAAAGGTGAAAAAATACACAAGAAAGGGGAATTGAATTGTGTATATATAACTATTTCAATTTCTGAAAACTAACTTCAGAATCTGAACAAGTTCAGAATCTGATCTTAGAGATAGCAGCGAAATATAAAGATTCAAACGTAAAGCAGAAATAAAGAATGACAAACAGAGATATCTTGGTTCCTCCCACAAACTAGGAGTAGTCCAATTCCCTTGTACTATAAAAGGCTATCACTATAATCAAACATATTACAACAAGAAAATTATTAAGAGACTGTAACTGCTCAATCACACTAGAAAGAGACTTCTTGTCAAGCACACATGTAAGATACTTCAACTACTTAAGCAAACTAACAATAGACTTCAACTGCTCAAGCAAACTAGAAAGAGACTTCCTAGACTATAAACAATAAGTTTAGAAGAATAGATAACAACTACACTTGAGATATACTCAGAGGTGTAAAAGTGATACATCACACACAAAGACTCTTAATACTTAAGACTTATAAGATATACAAAGATAAGAAATCTTAAGGACTTATGCAAAGAAACAACTTTGTTCACGTAAGCTCAAAGTTGTTGTCTAATGTGATGTTAGCTTCCTTCAAATATTTATCTCCTTTTATAGAGGTAAAAAGAGAAGTTGGAGGATAACTTGCACAAGAGGTCTTTGCAGAGATACTTTTCAAAAAGATACGTTGGAAGTTGTTATACAAAAAGTTACTGCTTTTTGTAACAACTTTATCCAAAATACCTTTTACAACCCAGATATCTACAACAATTCAACTCTTCTTGAGCCTTGCGCTACAAAGACATATTTGACATTATTCAAAATCTGGTTCTGACAAAGTACATTTACTTCAGAGTCTGAGATTTGTTCAGAAATTGAGTTTCCTTGAATTGGTCTTCAGAGTCAGAGTCATCAGATTCTGAACCTTCAGAATCTGAGTCTTTAACTTCGCTTCATATGCTCTTTCAAAGTCAGATCCATGTTAAGTTTTAGCTTATGATCATGCACACTTGAACATATGTTAGCATACCTTATTAAATTTCTTTTTTAATATTGCATATGTTAGTATACCATGTTAAGTTTTAGCTTATGTTAATATACCATGTTAAATTTCTTTTTTTTAAATGAATTTCTTAATAGGAGAGTATATTAAAAAAAAATCTAATACAAGAGTGTATTAATTTTTTTTCTTCCTAATACGAGAGCGCGTTTTGAAAATGAATTTCTTAATTAAAGAGTGTATTAAAAAAATTCCTAATACAAGAGTGTATTATATATTTTTCTTTCTAATACGAGAATGTATTAAAAAATTCTAATACAACAATATATTAAAAAAACATGCCGATAAGTAAAATGCATTTATAAAATTGTGTATAATTTTAAAAATTGAAAGTGTACGTATATACACCTTATACTGAATTTAGTTCCACCCAAAAAAAGACTTAAGTCCTACTTTACTCCCAAAATCATGTTTGTCAATTAACTTTTTATTCTTTAATCTAAACTAGATATTTGACAAAGTGCAATTTATTTCAAACATTTATAACATTGCATATTGATATATTAATATATAATACCTTTTTAAGTGACTAATTTAAAATTTGGAATCTACATTTTCTGATTTTAAAAGATGACATGACAAATATCAATGAACTATATATGAATTTGTTTAAAAAAATAGAAACGACAGATATTATATTTAAATATATCTTAATTATAAGATATAAATTAATGTAATGTCTGTTTATCTCGGTGTAAATTTCTATATATAGAATGCAACAAATTTATTATTAACAAATAAAACCTCTTCTCAAAAATAACAAATTGCATCATATCCAATAAAACAAAAATGTAACAATTGTAAGTATAGAATAACAACTATGAGAAAGAAATTAAACAAACATTTCTCATAGTACCACAGCAAATAAACTTCTTTTGGTTAATTTATACATTCCGGTTGTACACAACTTATTCATATTCAAAGTGTTGTCAACCTATAACTCTAAATCTTTCTCATTTCTCCACCCTAGCTAAACCCCAAAAAAAACATAAAACTCTAAATCTTAAATTGTGTTCTCAACATTCTCCTTCAATCCATCTTCACTAAGCATGAATAGCGTACAAGAATTAGACATATTTACAAGATTGATTCTCCTATTAATCTTCTTAGCCCTATTCATTCGAGTTTGTTATGTTTATTTCTCATTACGCGTTGATCAACGCATTCACGGTCCTAGTTTCGATCTGACACTGATCCAACAGCCTCGCACGGAGGATAAAAACATTGTGACGGGGCTATCTAGGAGTATCATCAATTCTTACGACACGTTTCCTTTCGACAAAAACCACATTGCCATGATTAATAAGGATAATGATTATGACACCATTTGTTCTATATGTATTTCGGATTATAAGGAACAAGAGATTTTGAAGATGATGCCTCAATGTCGCCATTATTTTCATCGAGATTGTGTTGATACATGGTTGAAGGTTAATGCTTCGTGCCCAATTTGTAGGAATTCGCTATTACAAGAAAGTGATAATGGTGTAACAAACATAGAAGTTGTCTAAATTAATCATCTAAATATTGAAGTAGGGAGAGATTGTTTTCTTTTCCTTTTGTGGTGCAGCTTCTTCTTGTTTCTCTTTTGTAATTTAGATTGGTAATTAGAATATTGAGTAGATGAGTTGAAGCTTTTTGTATTGTTATCTTTGGTCAAGCCAATGAAAGCATTGAATTTTTAATGGTTACTTGACAAATACCTACCGTGCTATATATTGCACCAGTTTGCTACTACTACTACTATTATTATTATTATTATTATTATTATTATTATTATTATTATTGTTATTATTATTATTGTTATTATTATTTTTATTGTTATTATTATTATTATAATTATTATAATAATAATTATTATTATTATTACTATTATTATTATTATTATTATTATTATTATCATTATTATTATTATTATTATTATGTTAAAGTGTAAGTATAGCATGGATAAATAATATATTATATTAATTAAAGATAATATAGCATAAAATTATCTTGTATAACATATAAAAAGAAGATTTTTGTATGATAGTTAGTAATTACAACAAAATGTTTTTTTGTATAACATATAAAAAGAAGATTATTTTTATTTTGTTAGGGTGATCGGATTCAGGTCCTTATTCGTTATGACCATTTACTGAAATGGAAAGAGGTCATTAAGGAGAATATGACCTGCATTATAAACAATGGTAGTGTCTATAACAATGATTTTCAGTGGAAGGTATGTGATCATTCAGAAAAATTTGTGTTTCTTGGTGGTACCACACAATGAAGGCAATTGAACTTCAAAATATTCCACCTAAAGGATATTTCTTTAAAGATTTTGGTGAGATACTTCAAGGCAAATGCAAAACCGATAGACTGGAAGGTAATTTAAATTCTATTATAACTTATATAACTTATATATTTGCAAACACATTCAATAATGAACCTTACTTTAATGTAGATATTATTGGTGCTGTTAGTGAGATAAACCATATCCAATCCAACACTCCGGGGAAGAAAGTTGTTGTTTCTGTTGTGCTGAAAGATTTGAAGTAATGCGCATTGTTTTCATAACTTATGTGTTTGATAAATTTATATATTTTGCATCACTGAATCCCATCATATAATATTGTTTATTTATATTGCAAAATAGGGGTAATTGCATAAATTGCAATTTATGGGAAATCTATGGATCAAAATTTTTGGCTTACTACAATGATCCTAAAAACAATGGAGCTATTGTAATTCTGCTCACTCATGCAATGGTAAAAGATGGCCAAGGTATTACACTATCAGACTTTATAAATACATAGCTAATTTGTATTTTTCATTATACGTTCAATAATTTTTATATTAATTATACAATTTACAGTGTCAAATGCATGGAGTGGTTCCAAATTGTTGATAAATGAAGACATCCCTGAAATTCAAGATTTTATGTCTAAGTATGGATTTTATTTATTTATTTATATTCAGATTATTATACATAATTTTTAATTTCAAAAACAATCTTATTTCTATAGGTTGCCTACTAATGAACAAAAGGAGAAGCCTACTCAATCTGCAAAATCTCTTTCTAATTGGTCTGGTGGTTCTCAGTATTCGCCAGTAGAAAGGTTTATTCATAATGCGAAATGTATGTCCTTAAGTCGGTTCTGCAAAATCAAACATGTAAGTTGAATACTATAGAGCCGAATTTATCTTTACTATTACAATTATATTGTTTGCTTTTTGAAATTAATATCATTTTTGATTTGCTTTTAGGAAACTTTATGTGTTACTGTAGCAACCACATTGAAATTTGCTGTCTCAAAGTATGGATGGTTTTATTATGGCTGCACAAGGTGTTCTTCGAAGGCACCTAATCCTGAAAAAGCTTATGAATGTTCATGTGGGCAAAAAGTCGAACAGCCTATACCAAGGTACATATAATCTAGATGAATGGCAAATAATTTTGATAATGGATTTGTTATTAATCATATTATTTTCTTCGTTTAAAATACTATAGGTACAAGATTGAGATATATGTTAGCAATGGTGAATCAAAATATCGATTTGTATTCTGGGATTCTGAATGTGCTGCTATACTTGGAATGACTGCTGAATTTTTGCATAACTCTATGGTGGAGGTACATTGTTATACATAAGTTAAAATGAGTTTATCGAGTTGTAAAGTTCAGATTATCACTCATGGTTGATATTTTATTTTTCCATTAGAATGGAGAAGATGATCCAATGGTTTATCCTGATGAGCTTGAAATGTTGTTGAATAAGAAAATGGCTTTTAGAGTTAAGGTGCAGCCAACGTTTTCCCAAGCGTCTGTTTGGAAGCTTTGTGATGATGAAGCCTTTGTTAAAGAGATTGAAAATGACTACATAGTAGAAGACGTATAATGTTCACTTAATTCATGTATTATTTAAATATTTAACAAGTATAATAAATATTCGATGTTTCAATGTGCAGAATCAGTCTAAAACTGAATATGCAAAGTTGGTCCCTAACAAAGAAAATTTGGAAACTTCCGCAGTAAGTATCTTCATTTGTTAACATAATAATTTTCTATGATAAATATTGTATTATTATAATTCATTTTATATCTGACAATTAATTTTTTATATTGCAAGCAAACATTATCTGCATCTGGTGAAAATGATCCAGAATCAATCATTCTAATGACTCCGGCTAAGGATGTTGTAATTGCTGACAAGGGTGAAGAAGTTGATTTTGAAGCGTCTGGCGCTACGCAATTATCAGGCACCAAACCATCCAAGAAAGTAAAGATAGAACCATCTTCTTAATTAGAATTTTCAGAAATTTGATATTGAAATATATTTTATGAACTTTTTAGCACCAGAATGAGTTTAAGTATGAAGTTGTTAAGAACATGATATGTTTTGGTTGTAGGATGTGTTCTTACTTTTTTGAAGTGTTTATTTTGTGGGATTACAATTGACATTTATATTTCATGTATGGTTTAAAGGATGATAATGAGTATTTAATTCATGTGTGTGAAATTATTCAAAATCCTATGTTGTTATGTTGAACATTGTGTTTTGTGTGTTCTTTCAACTACAAAATTTATATGAGTATCATATCTTCAAATGTTAATACGTATTTTAGATTGATAACAAAATACGTTTCGGGATTGATGCTCACACATGTCAAAGGCCCCCGCAGTTATATTGATATAAAAACAGTGAATAACGTAAAATATGATACTTTCCGGGATGCCTGTTTTGCTATGGGTTTTATCGACGATGATAGAGAATTCATTGCAGCTATTAAAGAGGCAAATCATTGGGGTTCAGGTCAATATTTGAGATTACTATTTGTTCACATGTTATTATCAGGCAGCATTAACAGGCCAAGACATGTATGGAGTAAAACATGTCATCTCTTAGCTGATGGAATACTATATGCTCAACAGCGAATTGCAAACAATAGAGGTATTATTTTTCCTATATTGTGAATTTTTATTATATTTATTTGTTTGATTCTTAAAAGTAAATTTGTTTTATAGTTTACACTTATAATTACTATTGTATAAAGGTTTGAGGTTGTCGGATGAAGAGATAATGAATTTAACATTAATTGAGATTGAACGAAATCTTCAAAGGAAGAGCCGAAGTCTAAAGGAATTT
Source organism: Lathyrus oleraceus (assembly GCF_024323335.1). NCBI lineage: Eukaryota > Viridiplantae > Streptophyta > Magnoliopsida > Fabales > Fabaceae > Lathyrus > Lathyrus oleraceus. The sequence goes on from NC_066581.1 coordinate 279,183,267, forward strand.
GCTGGAATGCCTTATCCAAGTGGATATGTGGTTGAGCAGTTGGGAAATAAGCTCATATACGAAGAGCGGAGTTACAATCCAGCCGAACAATTGCAAGAATACAATAATTTGTTCTTAAATCTTACAGGTAAATATGTTAAATGTTTGTAAGTTTTGTCATAATTTTATAAAGTTAACTTTTAAAGTATGATTTTATCTTACAATTTTTTTTAATGTATAATTAATTTTTTCACTGCATGTTTGCTATGTATTTTTTTAAAATTAGATGAGCAAAGAGGTGTATTCAAGCGAATAATGGAAGCAGTAAACAATCAACAAGGAGGCGTATTTTTTTTTTGTATGGATACGGTGGCACAGGGAAAACCTACATGTGGAGAACTCTAGCTTCCTACATAAGATCAAAGAAACAAATTTGTTTAACTGTTGCTTCATCGGGCATAGCTTCACTACTACTTCCAGGAGGTCGAACGGCTCATTCAATGTTCAAGATTCCAATACCTACAATGGAGTCTTCTACATGTAATATTGACAAAGGTAGTGATCGTGCAGAGCTACTAAAAATGGCAAAGTTAATAATTTGGGATGAAGCTCCAATGGCACACAGATTTTGTTTTGAAGCGTTTGATAAAACCCTTAAAGACATAATGGGGCGTTCCAATTGTTCTGACAAATTATTCTGAGGGAAAGTAATTGTATCTGGTGGAGATTTTCGGCAAATATTACCAGTTGTACCAAGGGGCAGCCGTTCAGATATAATACATTCTACAATAAATTCATCATACATCTGGGATCATTGTGTTGTGCTGAAGCTTACAAAGAACATGCGACTCCAACAAGCCGACAATACTTCAAGTACATCTGAATTAGAACTGTTTTCTAATTGGATATTAAAAGTTGGCGATGGGAAATTGGAAGAACCTAACGATGGTTACACGGATATTCCTATTCCAAATGATTTCTTAATTTCTAACTATGATGATCCACTAGAAGCCATTGTTAGTGAAACATATCCGAATTTTCTTAACAATTACAAGAATCCAGAATTTTTGCAATCAAGAGCTATATTGGCAGGAACAATTGAAACGGTTGACATCATAAATCAATACGTTTTGGGATTCATACCAGGTATGCGTTATCCATTGTAAACATATTTATAGATACATTCATATATTTATATGTACTAACATAGATTTATAATAAGAAAATTTCAAAAAATTTCCCAAAGGTGAAGAAAAGGAATATTTAAGTTCAGATTTTGTAGACACTTTTGACGGTGAAGGAAATGAAGCTTTTGATGTTTTGACCCTGGAATTTTTGAATACACTTACAACTTCCGGTCTACCTAACCACAAGATTAAATTGAAGATTGGGACCCCTATTATGTTGCTTCGAAACATTGATCAACCTGAAGGTCTCTGCAATAGAACAAGGCTTATAGTTACAAGATTGGAAAACCACGTTATCGAGGCAAAGATTATATCTGGAAAGAATATTGGAGGGGTTATCTATATTCCAAGAATGGATATGACTCCAACACAATCTCCGTGGCCATTCAAAATGACTAGAAGGCAATTTCCCATAACTATATGTTATGCTATGACAATTAACAAATCTCAAGGTCAGTCATTGGATTATGTTGGATTGTATTTGCCTAGAAGTGTATTTAGTCATGGTCAACTATATGTTGCAATATCAAGGGTCAAAAACAAAAAAGGGCTTAAGATATTAATCCATGACAAGGATAACCATCCATTGAATTCTACAACAAACGTCGTGTTCAAAGAAGTTTTTGAAAACTTATAGAACGTAAGTTTTTCATTAGTTATATTATATCAAGAAATGTCGTTGTTTATTATTAGAATTTTATTGAATGAGTTGTATAAAATATACATTATGTTTTAACATTTGTTTATATGGATGTAATTGTTTTTTACAGGGTAATGAATCATCACTTCCTAAAAGGTTGCGGGCAGGTTTTGTATAAACCCAGTTTTTTAAGGACCAAAGAATTGTACGAAGTTAAATCATTTTTGTTGCTGGACTTATTTCTCACAATTTTAACTAAAATTGTGAACCTTTTGTTTCAATATCTTTTGTTGCATTAAACCTTACTGTATCAATTGCAATTAATTTCAACATTTGGTAGTATTCATTACTATATTTTAAAACAAATGAGGTTCTGGTATTTCTTTTACATGGTTTATGTATTTTGGTTAAATAATCATTTATTATGAAGGTTAATATTTGCGCTTTTATACCTCAAATTAGTAACAGATTGGAAAATTTCATCCATTACTAAATAAATATATTTTTATTTCTTATGTCCAAAATCTCAATGATAAATGGAATGTTCATTCATAACATTAACAATGGAATGTTAATTATATATCAATATACCAATAAATTGTAAAAATATTTTTGTATTATATTTTTTGATTATTTCCTTAATATAGTATACAAAAAAATTAAGCAAATTATATTACTATAAATTAATAATGTTTTACTTTATTATGTCCCAAACTAGAAAAAGTTATTTGTGGAAATTTTTTGAACCCATTTATTGATCATTTAACATCCATTACATTAAAAAAAACTCTGATGCAATAAATAAATAAATATATATATATATATATATATATATATATATATATATATATATATATATATATATATATATATATATATATATATATATAAACAAAACAATATATTATATTTTAATTTTTTTAAAATAAATTATTGCACTTGCGCGACCCGTGCGAACGCACGGGTCCTTTACTAGTATTATATTAATTAAAGATAATATAGCATAAAATTTAAGAGATACAATTGTAACGAAAACTAATAAATTATATTTATTTTTATTTTTATTTAAAATATATTATTAAAAATTTAAATTAAATTAATTTATTAGTGACAACTAAGATATTTATCACGGGTGTCGGCTATATGCACAAATGATTTGGTAAAATCTTTAAGGCTTGAAATTAAATGTACTTTTGATCTTCTTAATTTTATGTGTTTTTAACTTTTAATCTCTCATTTGAAAATTTAGTTTCTTCCTCCCTAAATTTTACTTTACTTGAGATTTACATGACCCCTTCCAATTTTACACAACTTACATCCCCATTTATGGGGTGATATTGGTATCGTAAAGTCACATTAGATTTATTGAATTTTTTTGGAAATTATTTATTTTCACAATTACTATAACAATTTTAAATGATATTAACATTTAAGGTTATTAGTAAATGCAAAAAGACCCAACACTAAAGAGCTAAATGAAAAAAAATAAAGAACACTTTTCTTCTTCCTCATTCCTATATGCAACTCCAAGAATCCTAGAATTCAAATCAGCCCCAAGAACCATTCTCAATCAAACAATGAATGGATGAGATGCAAAATCATTCTCTTTATCTAAATAAAACCAACCTCGAAGGAGACCTCAATGTTAATTCACCTCTGAAGAAATGAAAATTAATGAATTCTTTGAAATCAATGTAACTGCCTATGTTTTGATCTATTTCCTCCATCATGTATTTCACTTCTTTGGAGGTGGTTTTGGATCCAATCGTTGAAAGCATTTCTCCAACTCAGAGGAAAAGAGATCTTTTCGTCGTCGTTTTTGTTGAACTTGTTGAAGATCTTCTACACTTTTTGGTCCATAGCGTAGTTTTTTTCTTCTTCGTCAAAACCAGAGAGATAATGAAAATATCAGTATCTATTGCTACTTGGGTTTTGGATTTCGGATTTGATTCATATTGCGCCATTTATTTTAATGTGTTTTATGTTTTCATGCATTGCCAGTAATAGGAAGTTGGAACCATAAAGAATGGAAGAACCGTGGAGTGGGGTTTTGATTAACTGGACTTGAATATACGGTCAAGATTGAAAGATATTGTTGGAATTCTTGGAAAGATGAAATTTGAAAGAATTGTTTGACATTAAATTGACAATAAATGAGCACAAGTAAAAGCTAGTATGAATGGAAGTGAATTTGAAAAGATTTATTTTAATCCCACTTAGGAAGGACAACACATATTAGTATTGCATATATATTCCAAGTGGATAAATTTTGGGTTCCAAGGGGTACCCAATTTTGTAAAGGAGTGAGGATACACCACCAAGTCATCACCAAACACGTACGCGCTGCCGTCGTTGTCCGAACGGCTTGGCTCGGCTCGATTCGGCCAGGTCCGGGCTTGGGCTTGCGCCTTGACCATTTAATTTTTTGGAACCCGAATTGGTGGAAAATAAAAAATAAATTTAATTAGTTTGACGGAAATTAATTGTTATTAATTAATTAATATGAAGGTGACGTGTCCTCTACAGAAACTCTGTCTTAACCTAGTTTTGACTGGGTTACTTGCCCTACAAGAGTAAACGAATGACTTACTGATCAAGTGAATAATGACTACTTTTGACTAAGTCGGTTTCACTCTCCCACGATTTCCTCCATGATTTTTTCTCCATTTAGGTTGGATCTTTGGCTATAAATACCGTCCTTCCCATCACTTGATATTCACATCAGATTTCACAATCAGAAATCTCTATTTTCTCTCTCATATTCACTTCATCTATATTTTTTCCTATTTTCGAGTGGCTTGCTTGCGCCATATGCAACTGGTTTATCCAGATATTACAAGTGGTTTTCACACCATCGTTAAGTGGTTCAACACCATCTGAATGTGTATCTCTGGAACAATCACATTTCGTGCAAGTAGTAATTGTATAATTGAACTGGGTTGTTTAATCCTTGAGGTAGCGTGGTATTTTGACTACTTTGCATAATTTTAGGAAGTATCGTGAAACGTCTTAAAGAGAACAAGCTAGTCTACGACTCAACCCGGTAATTTTTTGAATGCCTGATTTTCAAAACCGTGAAACAACAATTTTAAGACGTTTTCAAAAACGGCCATGGTTATTGAAGAAGTTATTGGTAACATTGTGGCCGATGTCTCTGAAAAACCGTTCAAGTTTAGGGGTCTTAACTTCAAAAGTTGCCAAGCTAAAATGAAATTTTTTTTAACCTTAAAAATATTTGCCAACATTCTAACTGAGAATATTTCGGCAGCTCCTTCTAGATCAACTAAACAAGCTAATGGTAAGAACTCTTTGGATTTATATGGAAATTCTAAAACTGATGAATATGCTGCGAGTAATTTACAACTCAGGAAGGAAATTGACTTATGGAATGAAAATGACTATTTCTACAAAAATCACATTCTGAATGGTCTTACTGATTATCTATATGATTATTACAGCAACTACAAGAATGCTAAACAAATATGGGAAGCTCTGCAAACAAAGTTTAACACCAAGGAAGTTGGAACAAAGAAGTATGTTGTAAGCCGCTACTTAAAGCATCAAATGGTTGATGAAATGTCTATGGAAGAACAACGCCACGAACTTCAGAAAACTGCTCATGAAATAGTAACAGAAGTTATGCCCCTCGACTAACAATTTCAAATTGTTGTTATCATTGAGAAACTATCCCCCGGTTGGAAAGATTTTAAAATTTTGTTTCGGTGCAAAACAAAAGAGTTTTCAACTGAGAGTCTGAACACTCGTCTCTGAATTGAAGAGGAATCTAGGTGACAAGATCAGAAAGATGAAGTCTTAGTTGTTTCTAACAATAAAAAGAGATTTGGTGCGGTTCTATAGCCTACGGGTAAACCATTAAAGAATCAGAACCACAATAATGTGAACCGAATTAAGAATGGGAATCCCTCAAGGGCCATATCTGCTCTGATTGCTAGACAACAACCACCGCCTTAAATAAATGACACTCCGGTTTTCACTTGCTTTAATTATGGAAAATCAGGTCATATGGCTAAGAGATGTAATAACATGCCTAAACCTGGTGGCTCTAATGCACAGGTTAACCTAACTGATGAGCAATTCATTATTATGATCACCGAAATTAAAATGGTTGATGGAAGTTATGGATGATGGATAGACATTGGCGCCTCTCGTCATGTCTGTTATGATCGTGCTATGTTCAAGACATACACGAATGCTGAAGATAAGAAAGTTATGTTGGGAGATGCTAACACCACTAATGTTGTTGGAATTAGAGACATTGAGTTGAACTTCACCTCCGGAAAGACTTTAATATTGAAGGACGTCATGCATGTTCCTGAAATTAGGAAGAATCTTGTCACTGACTTTCTAATAAATAAGGCAGGGTTTAGTCAGTCTATTAGGGCATATTTGTACACCATCACTAAGAATGATATTTTTGTTGGGAAATGGTACTCCATTGATGGCATGTTCAAGTTGAATGTCTATTTGAATAAATCTTCTCCTTCTGTTTACTCTTTGTGTGATTTTAATATTTTGCATGCTAGACTCTGTGACGTTAATAAACGAATTATTTCTAATTTAAGCAACTTAAGCCTAATCTCGAAATTAAATGTCAATAATTTAGAAAAACGAGAATATTGTAGTCAAGCTAAAATAACTAAGACTTCACATAAATCAGTAATTAAAGAATTCGATCCTCTAGATCTTATACACTTTGATATATGTGAATTATATGGAACTTTAACTAGAAATAGTAAATGTTATTGTCGCGTCTCGAAAAATACGACCTCTCTCGCAGATGGAAAAACAGAGTCTCCACCATTCTTTATTTATTCCTAAGGAAAGGGAAAGTAACGATAAAACCATAAGGTAAATAAGGGATAAGATGGCCATCGCAACCAAATATGGGTTTGGGAGTCAGTTATGCAAGGGAAATGTATTAGAACCCTTCACATCTGTTGTACTCAACAAGAACCTTATCTAATTCTAGGGTTGTTTGTTTGTTAAGGGAAGATTTGTTTTATTCTATTCTTATTTATCAAGTTACTTTTATTAAAGGAGGAATTCTTTATAAAATAAATGAGGAAAAGGATTTTTTTTTTACTATTGAGCTCCCCGAGGATTCAAACCCTCGTGCCTACGTATTCACGGGTGCAATGAGAAAATCAGAGCATCGTAGTTCGGTATTAAAAATATTTATGAGTTGATTTATTTTAGAGAATAATGTTAGACCTTATTTAGAGGTTAAACATATGCTTGTATGCTCGCACGATGAAGAGTTAAGCATCATTTGTATCCACGTTTAAACGGATCAAACAATTCTTTTATGGAAAAAAATTGAATAGAGTGCGCAAAGGCACAGAAAAAATTTGATGGGTGAAGATTGTTTTTACTTTGTAAAAAAAGGTTTTTGTCTTTTGTTATTTGTTGTTAATTAAATTCGATTATGAAAAACAATTGGACTATATACAAGTTAGTGATGAAGGCATGGAATTTTGTTTACAAGTGATGTGAGTATTATACTTTAAACTGGAAAACCCTAATAAGTGTGCATAAGTTGTGAATTACTTATAAGAGAAAAGGTTATTCGTTTAATTTAAAAGAGGAGATATATTTTTAGAGTTTTGAAATGAGGATGCAAGTCTAAACTAACACCAAAGGGAAAAACCTAATTGAGAATAAATTGTTGATTTTGGGATATCTAGCATGAGAAAATATATTTATTATTTTTTCCTTTAAAAGAAGAGAAATATAAATATATGGATTTTTTGTATCTTTTTATTATTTCACAAATTAAAAAAACTAACTATATAAGGAAAAGATAACCTAACTAAATTAATTAGAACCCGAAGACTAGCACTAAATTATAATTTGAATCATACTAAAATAACTATAAAAAAAACTTGATCACCTAAACAAAACCATTCGGTTTGAAAAAAACTAGGGGTGCTTTGAATTGGGAAGGTATGGGAATAACAGGCATTAAAACACAACACCTGAAAGACCCATTATGAGCTAACCCTAATTTAATCATATGGATGAATAAAAAACTGAAAATGGATTATTCTGGTAAAGGGGTACCGCCCCATGTTGGTGGATCTTGGATATTGGTTTTTCTTTTTAACATCGGTCAACCGCACAAGCACACATGGTAATAGAAAGAAAAAAATTGAAACATATCAAAAGTGTATCGAGGAAGTGACCAGACAAAATTCCTCTATCTCTCCCATTTTTCTCGTGCTCCTCATTGCATCTTATTCCTCTTAGCTCAAATATCTCTATTTCTCCTATTTTTATCAAAAGACAAACTCAACCTTCATCTCAAAACAAACATGGCAACACAAATGGAAAATAAAAGTGCAAAAATGAGAAGAACGCCAACCTAAACATCCAAGGAGGTGCGGTGATTAGAGGGTATGGTCGGGGTGACAACGACGATGTTGTGGTTCATGGTAAAATATGGTGGTCCCTGGAGGATCTCTTTCTCGCGGCGAAGATATGGCTCACGTCATCGAGGGTCGTGAATGAGCAGCGATGGGAGTAGGAGGATGGTATGGGGATGTGCATGGCGGAGGCGCGACTAAGAGGTGAGCTTGGTTTGTTTTTTCGGTTCCGACTTCAATTGTATTTTGATTTCCACTTGGTACAATTCTGATGTGAATTTGATCCTAGTTTAGTGTTCTTAATTTTTTTTACAAAGGTATTTGTTTATGAGTTTGAAACTGGTATGATTTTTTTTATTTGAACAGTAGTATAATTAGGATTTGAAACTTAGTTATGATTTTTTTTATTTGAACAATAGTATATGATTTAACTCGATCTTGACTCAATTTGGTATCGACTTAGTTTTGGAATGGTTACGACTTGTTTAGTATTGATTTTGGTTTGTATTGGTTTCAGAAAAATTGGTGTTGAATTTCAAAGAACCTATACTAGTCTCAGTAAGTTTAAGTTAAACAGAAACATTGGTATTGTTTTGGGTTTTTATAGGGTATTGGTCTTTGGATTTGAATCAGTTATGACTTAGTTCGGTTTTGAGTATTTTTTTAAAAAAACTTGACTCATGATATTTGTTTAAAAAATATTTGATTCGCGATACTTGTTTAAAAAAATTTAATTCACTATACTTGTTCAAAAAAGTTTAATTCATGGTTTCAAGTAGTTATTATGCACAAAGAGGACTATTATGAATATGTGAGTTAGTTTGAAGCTAATTATGTTTATTTATTTACATGAAAACTATACTACAAGAAACATATCACAACCAAAGCACACAACATAATATAGTAAAAAAAAAGGCATAGATATTACCGATCAGAAAATTATTGGAGGAAGAATCCACAAGGTAAACTTGGTTCTCTTCCTTTCTCTTTGTTATTTTTCCTTCTTCCGGTAATGCTTGAGTCATTTTTTACTTCTCCGTCTTCTTTTGTTTGATGCAAGGGATTGTTCACTGGAACTTTGGATGCATGTACGGCTGGAGCTTAGGGTTTTAGGATTTAGTTGTTGTTGTTCTTCGATGTAAAGAGCAAAAACTTTAAGGTTGTAAATTTGCAAGTTGTGGATGGTTGTGACGGGAAAAAAACTTGGAGTTTGAAGCTCGGTCATAATGAAACCAAACTCCATGCCATATGATATGAAAGGAGGTGCTAGAGTGGTGCACATACAAAGACTCAAAAAGAAAACCTTAACACTAGATATCTTTAAAATATTCACTCATTGCACACTTCAAAAATGAGGTTTGAGTCTCCTTAAATAGAAATGAAATTTGGGGCTTTTCTTCTTGTGGATATGCATTTAGTTTTGTCAATAGTATTTGCAAATTTAAATATAATTTAAATATGATTTGATTGTAGCACCTCAAATTTGCACCCTACCTTTTGTACATTCATTTTCATATTAGGTCATTAGCATAACATAGTCCACTGCATAACATTGCATTGTCCATTGGCCCAAGTGCAAGCCCACTGACAAATTAGGTCAAACTGGTCAGGAGAATCAGTCAAACAAGCAAGCAGGTGCTATTTTCATTGAGACAAAGCCCTATGGTTGATTTATCAAGTTCATATGGTCTAAGGGTCATTGTGAAGTGGTTTGGCCGAAGGTTGGATGATCAAAGCTCAACAGTCAAGCTGAATTTCTTCAGAAACTCTAGAAAGTCAACTGTGGTCAACTGTGCCTGATTTTATGGATTGGAAGGTGTGAGATGGTTTGAAAGGCCTCATTCATGTCCATATAAGTCCCATTTGACATATCAAAGACCAAGGTTGAAGAATTGGAGGTCAGACAAGAAGTTTCCTAAAATGGCAGGTGACCTGTAATTTCAGCTGCCCAAAATGGAAAGTTTTTCTCCCTAAAATTACTTCATCATACAAGCTTCAAATGGAATTTTGTCCAACATGAAAGTGGAAGATCTTGATCTCACCATTCCAAAAAGTCCAAGAACTTGAAATTCCCATGTGTGGTTGACAAGATATGGTCAGATCAATTTCAGAAAATGCCCGAATTCAAAGTGGCATAACTTTCACATGGAGTGGCCAAATTGGATGGTTTTTCTTTGAGCAAATCACATTTAATGTGTACTTTCATAATCCATCACCACATTTTGCCAAAAGCATTCACACAAAAAGGTCAATTTTCAAGTGCACTAATTAAAATCCAAGGGCAAAATGGTCCAATTTGAGAAATACTTGGAATTTTGAAATGAGGCTTTTTGTAACACTTTCTAAATATCATTTGTGACTTGTTTGAACAAAATTTGGACAGAAAATGAGCTGCATTAAGGAAGGGCATTTTGGCCACACACTTGAAAAATTGCACATAACACTAATCTTTCCATTATGCTTAATCATGATTAATTTTGGATTAATGGATTAGTATATATTGTTAATTGTAACTGTAATCAAAAACACTAATCATTTTTTCAGATCCAGAACAGAAAACTCAAGAACTCTCTCACTTTTTCTCCATTTTTTCACAAACTTTTTTCATCAATTCATCAAGAATCCATCAATCTTTGTGCAATTTTTTGCTGTATTCATCATTTGCAGGTACTGTTGGAGTTCTGTTTGTGGTAATTGGAAGAGAAAACCGTGCAAATACCAACTGTTGTAGAGCTTGTTCATCAATGGCAGCTGGAAGAAACGTCAAGATCGTGCACTCTTGAGCTTGCCAATCACCACCAGCCACCTCCTACAGCATATTACATCATCTGTTTCACACAAATCGGAGCTGAATCGCGCGAAATCCAACCGTTACCATCACTAAGGTCAGATCTCGATTCTCACCATACTTAAAATCGCGATATGGCTTTTATAGAGCGTACAACGTAGAGTAGATTGCAATTCGAATCGTGCTAAATCATCGAGTATTCATGGAGAAATCTTGATTCAAAGATTGCATGTCAAAACTTCTTTCGATCGATTCGTCTTGTATACGAATTTCTGGACAATTTCGTTTGCATATTTGGAATGTACATACTTAGACCTTTCTATCCATATAAGATTTGTCCATTTTCATTGAGATTTGATCGAAACCGCATCTGGTGATGATGAATACAAGAACACGGTGAAGAACGAAGCCAAGCTGGGAATATTTCACGTTTGATCCATTCATTTTGCATGGCACTTTCAAAATTCTGTTTCCCTCCATGAAGAACCAATAGCGCGCTGCCACCGAATTAATGAATTTGGCCATGGGTGAAGTATTTACGAAACTGCCATTAATTTAATTAATTAATTCGTATTCCCTTAAACAAATATCTCAATAATATTACAAAACTTAAAAAATTCATAAAAAATTCAATATTAGTCCAAATTAGGTGGGATTTTTTTTGTTAGTTTCCAAATTTTATCTACTTCTTTTTAGGCATAGTAGTGTAAGTTGTGCCTGGTAGAATTTTAGAATGGCTTATTGATTTTTGACATGTGTGCATAAATTGTATGTTTCACCATTTTGATCACCAAATGCTCATACATTATCCAAAATTAATGAAATTTCATATGGTGATTCTTGACACATTCCTGGAGATTTTCATGTATCATTTGTGATTTTTGGACCTCTGGATTGGTAGATATGATTTATTCAATTTGAGTGTGACAATATGTGTCACACTATGCCATGCTGAGTTCATGAATTAATTTACCATGCTTCCATTAGGCCTATGGCTCTGATTTTTTGCATGAGATACCTTTTATATGTTAACTTTCAACATGATTTTTTGTGGATTTAATTGGTCCATTTTCTAATTGATTTGGATTTTTGATTGCTGTTCAGCATCTTTGGGTTGTTTCTTGTGTAACAAACTTTACATGTGTTGTTGAATGCTCATACCATATCATATGAATGTGAAATTTGATGGAGTGATTCATAACATGTTTAGGTGTAGTTTGGCTTTGGTCCCATTCATTTCTAATATGTTGTCACTGTTTTATGAATTATTGAAGTGGATGCTTGCTTGAATGTCTTAGTTTGGCTTGAATAATTGTGTCTGGATTTCTTGATTTTCATTGACCTACTTTCTTTTGTCCAATTGAGCTGAAAATTGACATGCTATACATTGAATGTGTCCTGTTTATGTGTGAATTTTTGTGGAATTAATTGAATTGATTTGATATGCTTTTGAGTGAGATAGTTCTGTTTGGTCATTTGAAGTTGCAAATTGCATGATTGATGTTAAATTGTGCATGAAATGATAATGGTGAATGGTATGAGCATGGGACCAATTGCATTTGCTTTTGAATTGTTTTAATGTGATTTTGGTTGAATATTACTTGCTGTTTAGAATTTTTATCCCTTTTGGACCCTAGGCTTGGCCTAGTGGTCTAGTTTCTCACATTTGGTGTGGATTTTCAGGATGAAATGCACAATGCTTAAGGAGATTGCTTCAAGGCAATTTGAATTGAGTTTGGTTGGTGTTTATGAACTAACATGACTTTGTGTTGTAGGTTTGATGCTTGAGCTTGGGCTTGTAGCTTGCACTTGTGTGCATTAACTTGTGTTGTCTGTATAGATTAACATTTGCTGTTTATTGTTGGTTTGTCTGAGTACTGATGATACTTGATTGATTTCAGGTACATTTAGTCGCTTACAGTTCTTTAAGAACTTGCTTGCTGTTGCTTGGTTTTTAAACCACTTGAGGTAGGACTTCTATTCTCCATGTAGTCTGGAAGACCTGGCCTGTTACTTGGCCAGGCAACTGTCTGAAGTCCTCCTTAAGAGGCGATGTTTGTGCTTGTTTACATTTGTCCCAAGCAGGTAAAGTCCTTGATTAAGGCAATTGGCGGAACCCAAGGGATATGCAATCTATCCCCCGCTATTCTGTTGAGTCGTCCCTCTGCTCACACCACTGTGTTGATGCATTGGGACACAAACCCAAGATCTTGTACAATGTACAGTTGTGTCAGCGTCTTGAGCGTAGAAGGGTTCCCACATTCTGAACCCACGCTCCTTTGTCTGAAGCTCTCCCTGACCAGGGATAAGAGCTATGAAGTCTTATCTTCACTCACCTTTCATCAGCTTCACCTTAGCCCCTCAATGGCAAGGTTAAGAGCTAACCTTACCCCGATACAGAGGCTTGTTTGTTGAGGTTGATATGACCCCTCGACTAAAGCCTAGCCTTGATGTTTGAGCCCCTTGTTGGTGTGTTTATTTCATGTTGTATATGTTTGTGTGGTGTGATTGTATCCCCTAGGTTTGCTAGACTCCGCGTAGTCTCGTTTGCATGTCAATTAAGGTAGCACGGTTCCTTCGTATAGGACTTCCTTTCTTGCTTGAGCTTTCCTAAAACACAAACAAACATTATCCCCTCTTAAGGATACGTCAACTCCTTCTACTACAGGTGAGTAAGTCTCCAAAGGTCGAGCATCCGGTAGATTGCGCAGTGACGTTGTCCACTTAAAAAACACGAACCAACAGGAATAGTTTAGCCGAACTACGGCAACTCTGATTCTCATGTCCAGATGAGATACGTAGGCACGAGATGCGATGTCTTGTCGAGTTTGACTAACAACTAACACTAATTCTTTTCTCTCGCCCTCGTTGTGATTGAGACCTTCCCTTTCTCTTGCCTTGGTTGCAATCGAGACCCTTCTTCTTGTTGTGTGCTTGGAAGCTGATGTAAGTCCATCGAGTGGCGTTCGGGTTCCAGTGTGAGTTCGTTTGGTTCGGATGCTGATGTAAGTCCAGTGATTGGCATTCAGGCTCCACGTTTGCCTTTGCCTGTGTTTGTTTGTGTGCGTGTTAGCCGAGCTACGAATGCTCTGATTCTCCTTCGTCCAAAGGAGATACGTATGCATAGGATGCGACATCCTAGCGAGCATGTGTCGTTTCCCCAGTCCGAACTACTTAGACTCTGATGTCTATGTTTGATAGACTAAGTAGGCCCAGGATGCGGTATCCTGCCGAGTCAGTCTTGCTTGTTTTCTTGTGTCTCTTTCAGCCTATGTAGATGTTTATTTGAGCAGTGTTTTAGCAACCATTTTCCTTCCTATTGTGCGTGGATCCCGTCGAGTACGACGGATGCGTAGGGGTGCTAATACCTTCCCTTCGCATAACCGACTCCCGATCCCATTCTCTTTGGTCGCGAGACCATGCTTTTTCCAGGTTTACTCTGAGCGTTTCCTTTCCCTCTTTTGGGATAAATAACGCACGGTGGCGGCTCTGTTGTTCTTGTTTTCCCGCCGGTTTTTCGCGTAATGCGACAGCTGGCGACTCTGCTGGGGATCGAGAAGTTGACCTGTGCTGGTCCATCTTCCCTAAGCGAGTCTCTCCTAGCGCTCTCTAGGTTAGGGCTTTGGTTGCTTTTTGCTGTTATTTATTGCATTCATTGTTTATTGTTTGCATTTATTATTTGCATTAATGTTTGCATTCATTCATATTCATCTGCTGTGCTGGCTGTGTTTCTCTATTTGGGGTGGGAGTTACTCGAGGTAAAAGGCCCAATACCCAGGCTATGAGTGAAATCTAGGAAACCTAGGAATAGAGTGATTCATGGGAAGCGGGTGGTGTACGCCACTTAGCGGAACATTGATATCACGAGCAGTTCAGACTCTGATGGGGTATTATCGGTGCATACATCTGGTGTGCACAGGATGATATTCTTGAAAGGGTTGTTTATCCTGCGTTTCCCTCGACCTTACCCTGGCCTAGATGACACCCGTGAGTGGGAGGGGATGATTATTACAGGTACAGTCGGTGACTTGTTGGTGACTCTTGGTACTGATGGTGACTGTGAATTATGGACATTTATTTCTGGGACGCCGGAGTTCTGTCCGTGGTTTATCAGCGGGTTCCGTTTATTTCGGATCCCCGGGTTGGATTTGAAAGTACTTGTTCAGAGGATCTGGCTGTCATCCGTTCAGTGGATATTCCTGTGATGATAAGATGTAATCTCCAGTTCCGTTTATTTCGGAACTCCCCAAGTAGGATTTATGGTGACTTAGTCCCGATGACTGTGACTGGTCCAGAGAATGGGTCTTCAGATGACTTGGTGGCACAGTGACCTGCATTCATGCATTTGCATCGGTCCCATTTTGCATTCATCTGCATTCAACCCATGTTGACCCGTACTCAGGGTCCATTGTTGATTGAGATTCTGGTTGAGAGACATCCAGATGTCAGATTGTTATTGATGAAAAATTATTTGTCTCAGTGATACTGGAATCAAAGGACAGAACATTCCTGGTACGGATAGACATTGCATGTGTGAGTCATACTAACCCATTTGTTGTTTTGTAGGTGTCAACCGGTGCGCATAGCTCGTCTGCTCAGACATCCTGCTAGGGGGCAACAAATCCAAACTGATGAATCCACTTAACACCGGTAAAGGCAGACATGTTTGGGATCGGTTATCGGCCAGATCAAGAGTCGTCTAGACCAAACAGAGGACGTCGTCCGCCGTACATCTTTGTCAGCGCAGGAATGCTGGATCCTGATCATGCTTGCTCAGTGAGTGAAGAGATCGACTGCGACCGCGAGCTCGAGTGTGGATAAAGTCGTGCGTACCAGGCAACTGGAAAGCCTCCAAAAGCCTCACTGTCGCTCATCCGGAAGAGTAGTTTTTCTGCATTAATTTGTTTGCATGAAAGCCATACGTTTTGCCCGAAACGTACTGGTCCATTGTAAGGGCCATCTCATGTGTTTCATTATGCAACATTCTGCATCAGTAATAAATGGATGTTTTTGTGATTAAAGCGGTGTTCCCTGTTTTTCATTTTTTGCAGTTTTTAAAAAAAATAAAAATAAAAATGGCAATGTTTTTATTCTCTTTCCTTTTGATTCATTTGGTTCCGACCATAAAAGTGATTATTCTCCTGAGCTCATCGATAACAATTTGGTTACACCTCTATATGACTTCGACAATCCAAGCTATCATGCCGAAGAAGAAGGCGAAGAAGATTGTGATCTGCTGGAATTAGCCAGGTTGTTGAAACAAGAGGAAGAAGGTGATTCAATCGCGCGAGGAGCGAGTCCAGATTGTTACTCCGGGTACCGCCCAGGTCTGAGGCGAGTCGAGAGTGGAATGGTAGCTCTATTGAAAGAGCGTGTTGTTATCTTCGCCTGTCTGTATCGAGATACGCCAGGGGGGAGTACCCATGTTGTGGGGCACAAGCTACCATGGAGAGAAGACCGTCCTCTAGTGAAGCAGAACGCCGGTGCCACGTACCACAGGTCAAGAGTGACTTTGTGTCATGATATGATTCACCGTGGAATCACATGCCATGTTGATGACATGATGGCAAAGTCCCAAGCAAGAGAGGGGCATCCGGTGGACTTGATCAAGTTGTTTGACAGGTGGAGATAACTCATACTGTTGAGTCCGAATGAGCGCACTTGTGGAGTGCTGTCCGGTAAGTCGCCGAGGCTTATTGTGAACGAAAGAGGAATCGAGGTCGATCCTGCAAAAAAAAAAGAAAAGAAAGAACAGTGCAAGAAACGCCTGAACCAAAAACAAACAAAAAGAAAGAAATCAAATGGTCAGGTGGAATGATGATTGCCAAGGGGCATGGAAAGATAAAGAATAAGTAGCAGGAACCTCTGATTCCAATGCCTTCCGTTGAAGACACAAATGTTAATCTGGTACTTGACAGCCCTCAAGGGGTCTAGGAGGTGTGTGGTGGGTCAGCATGACTAGTCTTGTCGAAAAGAGCATGCAATTTACCTTAGCGAAGAGTTTACCGACTGTGAAACAATACATTCACTGCTCGATAAAACTCGCTGTACTTTGGCATAGGCTGCTCGCCGACTGAGACAATGTATGCTGGTTCATACCACTTTGTGGATGTCCAAAATGGATCTGGCCAAGTACGTGCTTGAGAAGTCAGCATGGACCGGACGGGTTGCGAGATGGCGAATGGTGTCGACTGAATACGATGTTCAGTATGTCTCCCAGAAAGTAATCAAGAGGAGGGTGCTGTATGGTTATCTCGCCCACTGATGATTATCAGTCAAGGAAGTTTGAAGTCCCTGATGAGGACATCTCGAGGTACTCAAATCGAAAGATTGAGAGTGACCGATTCCGGAGGAGGGGCCTGACCCTGAATCCGAACGGATTCTGATGTCTGATGGGGAGAGTTTAAGGTGAATGAGTTAGTGCTTCCCCGATAACCTTTAAACGCACCAACGATGGTGGCTGAGTACGAAGTTGGTATCCTGAGTGTCGTACTTCGGTGCGTGCATCTACTGGGGCAACGCCTTTCTCACTCAGGTATGGGATAGAGATTGTACTACCATTTGAGACCCAGGTTTCGTCATGGAGTCCCGTTGGGCGTAGACTTGAAAAAGGGTGAGTGGATAAGGACTCAGTATGACACGTTGAGCCTGACCGAGGAGAAGAGGCTGACAGTTACTTGCCATGGGGCAGTTGTACCCAGTAAATGAAGCGTGTTGTTAACCGAGAAGTGCGACCTCGTGCGTACCACGTGGAAGAGTTATTGTTGAAAGGGATCCTTCCTCCTCGACGATCGAGGGGCAAGTGGATAAACAGTTATAAAGGTCCATTCGTGGTCGAAAAGGTCTCCTCTGACAGAACCTTGTGATTGATGACCACGAATGATGAAGATTTTCCATTCCCTGTGAATGCGGACGCAGTTAGAAGATACTTCGTGAAAAAAAAAGAAAGACCCGCTGGACAAAAAGAATAAAAGAGTCCAGGCAAAAAAGGGGTATCCCGGCGAACCAAGAAAAAAGAGAAAAGGTTCGGGCAAAAGTTAGGGATAATAAAAGAAAAGAACTGTACACCCGGCAAGTCGAAAACCCCACAAGGGCGACTTGGGCAAAAATGGGTATCCCGGTGGACTGAAACCCGAAAGGGCGGTCCAGGCAAAAGAGGGATTGAAACGAACAACTGCGTCCAGCATGATCGTTTGTGCTTGAGATATGACTTGGATAATCTCCGACAGAGATCAATCGGAAGCGTCTTGTTCAGCAGACAGAAAGTGCGGAAAGTCTTGAGGACATATGGGGCGTAACCGAGTTGGAACCCGATGAGATCACGGTTTCACATTGCCATTAGGGTAGATTTTTTCACTTTTATGCGCAATCACCTCTTTTCAGGGTTTGCTTCCTGTGTGTTGCTCAGTTCTGAGCCACCTTTTTGTGTTTACAGTCAATAAAATGCGTGTTCAGTCAAATAGTTCTGTTTTTGTCTTCATTACCGCTCTGATTGCAAAAACATTTGTTTGTTTTGATAAGAATATTTGCATTTTGAAACATAGAAGTCCCTTCCGATGCATGCTTATAAGATTGAAATCTGGAAATCTTATTCGGAAGTTTGAGTGACCTAGATGTTGAAGTGTTGGCACACCTGGGGCACGCTTTTATCTAACAATCTCTTGTGCAGGTACTGTTAGATATCTTCATTCGCTGGCAGGTAGTGACATGAAACCTTTTGACAAAAGAGATCCCCACAGAGTCCAACCAGGGGCAAGGGATAGACAAACAATGAAAGGACGACGAAAGAAGGACGACGATCCTGGAAGGTTTAATCAAGAAGACTCTTCAAAGTCTAAGGACTGGAAAGTTCGTATGAATCCCAGGAATCCGATCCTCGTGTGATGGATCAGAAAGTCCAGGCGAGTCTGGGAGTTCTCAAAAGTGGAAAGTCGACACGGTAGGTGGATGATGAAGGCCGCTGTTCGACGACTCGACAGGAGTTTCGTGTCCATTAAGCTGTATCTCCCCAGTGGGTGTGAGAGTGTTATCCCCAGCGTGGTCGTGAGCACTCATCCTCAGCAGGGTTGTGGACGTCTCTCTGGTATATTTGCTTTCCCACCAAAGTTGTGCTCCTCCCCAGCAGAGTTGGTGTGTTATCCCCAACAGAGTTGCTTTCCCGAGCAGAGAGTGGTGTTGATGATTTTCCTCAGCAGTTCCCCGAGTGGAGCGGGTTCAAAGAAATATATCTCCAGCAGTTATCCGACCTATGGATTGGATGAGTTTCCTGTAGTGGAATGATTTGCATCCCCAGCCGAGTCTATCCTATTTGAGGATTAGACGGGTCGTCCCCAGCGGAGCAACATTTATTTCACAAAGCAGAGTTGATCCTGTTTGTGGATTGGTTGGTTCTTCCCGGTGAAGTCGCCTGATTATCCCTAGCAAGTCGTCTTGTTACTCCCAGCAAGGTTGTCTTTCCCCAGCAGGGTGGAAATGGACGTGGTAATGAAAGCTTCAGCGCAGTTCCTGGAGCTCCCCAGTGTTGTCTCTGGAGGAGATGTGTTTTATGCATTCATCATGTAGATAAGCATAGCATATTGCATCACTAGTGCGTAGCATTCCCATAATCATGGGGCATTACGCTAAAAAAAAACTCATGCATCAGCATTGCAAACGCATCCATTAGCCCGAGGCCGTGGTGATCATCCGAGAATGGGTCGTTGGAAAGAGTTTAGCATCGCTTGGATCGATTTCAGAATTGGGTTCCCCGGCAGGGTTGAGAGAGGTGTTTCCCCAACAAGCGACTCTTTAGTCGAGTGGGTATCCCCAGCATTGTTACTCCCCAATTGATAGCATCTGGCCAGCTTGAATCTTTTTCCCTAGCAGATTTGGGTGTGTCTGACCTCTCCATGTAGAGTTGACCCCTTAAGCAGAAAGCGTCTGCCATTCCTTCTGAGCTCCCCACTGAGTTATACCCTCGTGGATGACGGTTGTTTCCGTTCCCTCCCCTTGGGATGGGTTTTCCCTAGTGAGTTCTTTCCTCATTAGGATGTCTTGGTTCAGTTTGCCTTTTTGGATCGATCCTGAATTGGCTTCCTTGTGACTGTCTCTCGTGCCTCCCTAGGGCATAAATGAATAGTTGCTCACTAACCGGCACTCATTCATCTTATCCTCAGCAGATTTTGTTGGCTTCTACCTACAAACCGGTAGTTGTAAGTCCTATCTTTGTGGTTTTCTACCCAACCGGTAGTTGTAAAATCCCACTTTCATCCCCTAGCAGAGGTAACCTTTGTGGTTCATTCTGTTTGTTGGCCTCTACCTGCAAACCGGTAGTTGTAAGTCCTATCTTTGTGGTTTTCTACCTACAAGCTGGTAGTTGTAAAATCCCACGTTCGCCCCTTGGTGGAGTTAACCCTTTGTGCTCATCCTGATTGATGACAGTTACTTTTTCCGTGGTTTTCTGCCTACAAACTGGTAGATGTAATCCCCTCTTTGCAGTTATCAGTACCCAGTTTGCGGTATTGACAGTCTTGTCCCCTCTGGATACTTGCCTTGATCAAGCAGTATTGTCCCCAGTGGGTCTTCCCCTTCCCTTTGGGTATTTGCTTCGAGTCGGCAACTTTATCCCCAGCGGGTCCTCTTTCATTCACCGTTTGCTGGTAATGTCTGTGGTTTCCCCTTTTGATTGGTCATCTTTGCATACCTAGTCCTGGTACCCCGATGCCTTTCTTTTCGGTCGATTTATCCATTTTACAACCAACCCGGTTATGGATAATCTTCCATGCGAGGTTATTATCTACGTTTTGACGGCTATAGATAATATATCTCATGCACTCTCTGGTCAGTCTTTTGATTGTTTTCTCCAGCAGAGTAAGATTCGTATTCCTCGTGGAATCGAATATCCATCCTTTAACAAGTTTGCTTTTGCTCTCTTCAGGATGATGTTGGTCGATTTATCCATCTAACAACCTACAACCCGGTTATGGATAATCTTCCTTGCGAGTGTATTATCTACGTTTTGACGGCTATAGATAATATATCTCATGCGCTCTTGGGTCGAAGTCGTCCTCCCCCAGTCGAGTAAGATTCGTATTCCTTTGTTCGGAATCGAATGTCCATCCTTTAACAAGTTTGCCTTTGCTCTCTTCAGGATGATGTCGGTTGATTTATCCATTTAACAACCTGCAACCCGGTTATGGATAATCTTCCTTGCGAGTATGTTATCTACGTTTTGACGGCTATAGATAATGTGTCTCATGCACTCTCTGGTCAGTCTTTTGATTGTTTTCTCCAGCAGAGTAAGATTCGTATTCCTCGTGGAATCGGATGTCCATCCTTTAACAAGTTTGCCTTTGCTCTCTTCAGGATGATGTCGGTTGATTTATCCATTTAACAACCTCCAACCCGGTTATGGATAATCTTCCATGCGAGTGTATTATCTACGTTTTGACGGCTATAGATAATATATCTCATGCGCTCTTGGGTCGAAGTCGTCCTCCCCAGTCGAGTAAGATTCGTATTCCTTGTGGAATCGAATGTCCATCCTTTAACAAGTTTGCCTTTGCTCTCTTCAGGATGATGTCGGTCGATTTATCCATCTAACAACCTCCAATCCGGTTATGGATAATCTTCCTTGCGAGTGTATTATCTACGTTTTGACGGCTATAGATGATATATCTCATGCACTCTTTGGTCAATCTTTTGATTGTTTTCTCCAGTAGAGTAAGATTCGTATTCCCTATGGAATCGAATGTCCATCCGCTAACAAGACTGCTTTTCTAGCCCTCTTCAGGATGTTGAGTGTTTTGGAACACAAACCAATTCACGCTTTGGTCGGTCACCCGTTTCATACCTACAACCCGGTATCCGTGGTGTTCCTTCCTGGTTGTTCACTATCGTGACCTTGTTCCCCAGTGAGATCCTCTGCAGGTGTTCAGTCTTGCCCTGTCATCTTGTAGATGCCAGTATCCTGTCAGCACCCGCGTGTGTTATTTCTTTGGTATCGGTAAACACCATCTTTCGGTGATTTCCAGTCATGCGTAGTGTCTGGTCTTCTTTGATGTCGGTAAACATCATCTTTCGATGTTCGTAACGTCGTCCCTTCCCTAGTGAAGTTTCCTCCTCTCCGTTGGTGTCGATAAACGTCGAGTTTTTCCTATGCGTCCGTTGGCGTATAGTTGATATCTTTCCCCACAGGGTCGTCCCCAGAAGATTCCTCCTCTCCATTGGTGTCGATAAACGTCGAGTTTTTCCTAGTCGTCCGATGATGTCTAGTTGCTTATTCCCCACAGATCATTTGGTAATACCAGATGACTCCCCTCAGAAATTTTACCTCCCCGTTGGTTTCGATAAACGTTGTGTTTTCCTATTCGTCCTATGACGTCTAGTTGTACCCTTCCCCAAGTGGATTTACCTCCCCGTTGGTTTCGATAAACGTTGTGTTTTCCTATTCGTCCTATGACGTCTAGTTGTACCCTTCCCCAAGTGGATTTACCTCCCCGTTGGTTTCGATAAACGTTGTGTTTTTCTCATTCGTCCGATGACGTCTGATTGTATACCCTATTCCCAGTCATTCATTAATGTCTGGTTGACTTCCCAGCCAGAATGCCCAGTAGACGTCCTATTTGGTGTCTGGTTGTGGTCTCCCTTTCGTCCTATGACGTCTGGCTGAGTTTTCTCCTTCTCCGTTGGTGTCGATAAACGTTGAGTCTCCCTTTCGTCCTATGACGTCTGGCTGAGTTTTCTCCTTCTCCGTTGGTGTCGATAAACGTTGAGTCTCCCTTTCGTCCTATGACGTCTGGTTGAGTTTTCTCCTTCTCCGTTGGTGTCGATAAACGTTGAGTCTCCCTTTCGTCCTATGACGTCTGGTTGAGTTTTCTCCTTCTCCGTTGGTGTCGATAAACGTTGAGTCTCCCTTTCGTCCTATGACGTCTGGTTGAGTTTTCTCCTTCTCCGTTGGTGTCGATAAACGTTGAGTCTCCCTTTCGTCCTATGACGTCTGGTTGAGTTTTCTCCTTCTCCGTTGGTGTCGATAAACGTTGAGTCTCCCTTTCGTCCGTTGGCGTCTGGTTGAGTTTCCTCCTTCTCCGTTGGTGTCGATAAACTTCGAGCTTCTCCCTTTCGTCCTATGACGTCTGGTCGAGTCTTCCCATTCATCCTATGATGTCTGGTTACCTCTCCGTTGGTCTTGGTAAACGTTGAGTCTTTCCCATTTCGTCCGCTGACGTATGGTTGTATCACTATCCTTCCAGTCATTCATTAATGATTGGTTACCTCTCCGTTGGTCTTGGTAAACGTTGAGTTTTTCCCCATTACGTCCGCTGACGTATGGTTGTATCCTTTCCTGGTTATCCCCAGTAGAGTTGAGTTACCTCTCCGTTGGTTTTGGTAAACGTTGAGTGTTTCCTAGTTGTCCGTTGGCATCTAGTTGAGATGATTTCTGTTCCCATTCATCGTGTGTCGATGTCTGGATGTGCTTTACCCTGAAAAGAAAGAAGAAAACAAAAAAAATTTCCAGCAGTGTGCAAATTTCTACGGTACTTGGTATTCAATCCCTGTTTACCCTGAAAGTCTGACAGCCGTTGCTCTCATCCCTTCGGGTTCCCAGTTGATTGAATAGGGGCAGTTGTAGCACCTCAAATTTGCACCCTACCTTTTGTACATTCATTTTCATATTAGGTCATTAGCATAACATAGTCCACTGCATAACATTGCATTGTCCATTGGCCCAAGTGCAAGCCCACTGACAAATTAGGTCAAACTGGTCAGGAGAATCAGTCAAACAAGCAAGCAGGTGCTATTTTCATTGAGACAAAGCCCTATGGTTGATTTATCAAGTTCATATGGTCTAAGGGTCATTGTGAAGTGGTTTGGCCGAAGGTTGGATGATCAAAGCTCAACAGTCAAGCTGAATTTCTTCAGAAACTCTAGAAAGTCAACTGTGGTCAACTGTGCCTGATTTTATGGATTGGAAGGTGTGAGATGGTTTGAAAGGCCTCATTCATGTCCATATAAGTCCCATTTGACATATCAAAGACCAAGGTTGAAGAATTGGAGGTCAGACAAGAAGTTTCCTAAAATGGCAGGTGACCTGTAATTTCAGCTGCCCAAAATGGAAAGTTTTTCTCCCTAAAATTACTTCATCATACAAGCTTCAAATGGAATTTTGTCCAACATGAAAGTGGAAGATCTTGATCTCACCATTCCAAAAAGTCCAAGAACTTGAAATTCCCATGTGTGGTTGACAAGATATGGTCAGATCAATTTCAGAAAATGCCCGAATTCAAAGTGGCATAACTTTCACATGGAGTGGCCAAATTGGATGGTTTTTCTTTGAGCAAATCACATTTAATGTGTACTTTCATAATCCATCACCACATTTTGCCAAAAGCATTCACACAAAAAGGTCAATTTTCAAGTGCACTAATTAAAATCCAAGGGCAAAATGGTCCAATTTGAGAAATACTTGGAATTTTGAAATGAGGCTTTTTGTAACACTTTCTAAATATCATTTGTGACTTGTTTGAACAAAATTTGGACAGAAAATGAGCTGCATTAAGGAAGGGCATTTTGGCCACACACTTGAAAAATTGCACATAACACTAATCTTTCCATTATGCTTAATCATGATTAATTTTGGATTAATGGATTAGTATATATTGTTAATTGTAACTGTAATCAAAAACACTAATCATTTTTTCAGATCCAGAACAGAAAACTCAAGAACTCTCTCACTTTTTCTCCATTTTTTCACAAACTTTTTTCATCAATTCATCAAGAATCCATCAATCTTTGTGCAATTTTTTGCTGTATTCATCATTTGCAGGTACTGTTGGAGTTCTGTTTGTGGTAATTGGAAGAGAAAACCGTGCAAATACCAACTGTTGTAGAGCTTGTTCATCAATGGCAGCTGGAAGAAACGTCAAGATCGTGCACTCTTGAGCTTGCCAATCACCACCAGCCACCTCCTACAGCATATTACATCATCTGTTTCACACAAATCGGAGCTGAATCGCGCGAAATCCAACCGTTACCATCACTAAGGTCAGATCTCGATTCTCACCATACTTAAAATCGCGATATGGCTTTTATAGAGCGTACAACGTAGAGTAGATTGCAATTCGAATCGTGCTAAATCATCGAGTATTCATGGAGAAATCTTGATTCAAAGATTGCATGTCAAAACTTCTTTCGATCGATTCGTCTTGTATACGAATTTCTGGACAATTTCGTTTGCATATTTGGAATGTACATACTTAGACCTTTCTATCCATATAAGATTTGTCCATTTTCATTGAGATTTGATCGAAACCGCATCTGGTGATGATGAATACAAGAACACGGTGAAGAACGAAGCCAAGCTGGGAATATTTCACGTTTGATCCATTCATTTTGCATGGCACTTTCAAAATTCTGTTTCCCTCCATGAAGAACCAATAGCGCGCTGCCACCGAATTAATGAATTTGGCCATGGGTGAAGTATTTACGAAACTGCCATTAATTTAATTAATTAATTCGTATTCCCTTAAACAAATATCTCAATAATATTACAAAACTTAAAAAATTCATAAAAAATTCAATATTAGTCCAAATTAGGTGGGATTTTTTTTGTTAGTTTCCAAATTTTATCTACTTCTTTTTAGGCATAGTAGTGTAAGTTGTGCCTGGTAGAATTTTAGAATGGCTTATTGATTTTTGACATGTGTGCATAAATTGTATGTTTCACCATTTTGATCACCAAATGCTCATACATTATCCAAAATTAATGAAATTTCATATGGTGATTCTTGACACATTCCTGGAGATTTTCATGTATCATTTGTGATTTTTGGACCTCTGGATTGGTAGATATGATTTATTCAATTTGAGTGTGACAATATGTGTCACACTATGCCATGCTGAGTTCATGAATTAATTTACCATGCTTCCATTAGGCCTATGGCTCTGATTTTTTGCATGAGATACCTTTTATATGTTAACTTTCAACATGATTTTTTGTGGATTTAATTGGTCCATTTTCTAATTGATTTGGATTTTTGATTGCTGTTCAGCATCTTTGGGTTGTTTCTTGTGTAACAAACTTTACATGTGTTGTTGAATGCTCATACCATATCATATGAATGTGAAATTTGATGGAGTGATTCATAACATGTTTAGGTGTAGTTTGGCTTTGGTCCCATTCATTTCTAATATGTTGTCACTGTTTTATGAATTATTGAAGTGGATGCTTGCTTGAATGTCTTAGTTTGGCTTGAATAATTGTGTCTGGATTTCTTGATTTTCATTGACCTACTTTCTTTTGTCCAATTGAGCTGAAAATTGACATGCTATACATTGAATGTGTCCTGTTTATGTGTGAATTTTTGTGGAATTAATTGAATTGATTTGATATGCTTTTGAGTGAGATAGTTCTGTTTGGTCATTTGAAGTTGCAAATTGCATGATTGATGTTAAATTGTGCATGAAATGATAATGGTGAATGGTATGAGCATGGGACCAATTGCATTTGCTTTTGAATTATTTTAATGTGATTTTGGTTGAATATTACTTGCTGTTTAGAATTTTTATCCCTTTTGGACCCTAGGCTTGGCCTAGTGGTCTAGTTTCTCACATTTGGTGTGGATTTTCAGGATGAAATGCACAATGCTTAAGGAGATTGCTTCAAGGCAATTTGAATTGAGTTTGGTTGGTGTTTATGAACTAACATGACTTTGTGTTGTAGGTTTGATGCTTGAGCTTGGGCTTGTAGCTTGCACTTGTGTGCATTAACTTGTGTTGTCTGTATAGATTAACATTTGCTGTTTATTGTTGGTTTGTCTGAGTACTGATGATACTTGATTGATTTCAGGTACATTTAGTCGCTTACAGTTCTTTAAGAACTTGCTTGCTGTTGCTTGGTTTTTAAACCACTTGAGGTAGGACTTCTATTCTCCATGTAGTCTGGAAGACCTGGCCTGTTACTTGGCCAGGCAACTGTCTGAAGTCCTCCTTAAGAGGCGATGTTTGTGCTTGTTTACATTTGTCCCAAGCAGGTAAAGTCCTTGATTAAGGCAATTGGCGGAACCCAAGGGATATGCAATCTATCCCCCGCTATTCTGTTGAGTCGTCCCTCTGCTCACACCACTGTGTTGATGCATTGGGACACAAACCCAAGATCTTGTACAATGTACAGTTATGTCAGCGTCTTGAGCGTAGAAGGGTTCCCACATTCTGAACTCACGCTCCTTTGTCTGAAGCTCTCCCTGACCAGGGATAAGAGCTATGAAGTCTTATCTTCACTCACCTTTCATCAGCTTCACCTTAGCCCCTCAATGGCAAGGTTAAGAGCTAACCTTACCCCGATACAGAGGCTTGTTTGTTGAGGTTGATATGACCCCTCGACTAAAGCCTAGCCTTGATGTTTGAGCCCCTTGTTGGTGTGTTTATTTCATGTTGTATATGTTTGTGTGGTGTGATTGTATCCCCTAGGTTTGCTAGACTCCGCGTAGTCTCGTTTGCATGTCAATTAAGGTAGCACGGTTCCTTCGTATAGGACTTCCTTTCTTGCTTGAGCTTTCCTAAAACACAAACAAACATTATCCCCTCTTAAGGATACGTCAACTCCTTCTACTACAGGTGAGTAAGTCTCCAAAGGTCGAGCATCCGGTAGATTGCGCAGTGACGTTGTCCACTTAAAAAACACGAACCAACAGGAATAGTTTAGCCGAACTACGGCAACTCTGATTCTCATGTCCAGATGAGATACGTAGGCACGAGATGCGATGTCTTGTCGAGTTTGACTAACAACTAACACTAATTCTTTTCTCTCGCCCTCGTTGCGATTGAGACCTTCCCTTTCTCTTGCCTTGGTTGCAATCGAGACCCTTCTTCTTGTTGTGTGCTTGGAAGCTGATGTAAGTCCATCGAGTGGCGTTCGGGTTCCAGTGTGAGTTCGTTTGGTTCGGATGCTGATGTAAGTCCAATGATTGGCATTCAGGCTCCACGTTTGCCTTTGCCTGTGTTTGTTTGTGTGCGTGTTAGCCGAGCTACGAATGCTCTGATTCTCCTTCGTCCAAAGGAGATACGTATGCATAGGATGCGACATCCTAGCGAGCATGTGTCGTTTCCCCAGTCCGAACTACTTAGACTCTGATGTCTATGTTTGATAGACTAAGTAGGCCCAGGATGCGGTATCCTGCCGAGTCAGTCTTGCTTGTTTTCTTGTGTCTCTTTCAGCCTGTGTAGATGTTTATTTGAGCAGTGTTTTAGCAACCATTTTCCTTCCTATTGTGCGTGGATCCCGTCGAGTACGACGGATGCGTAGGGGTGCTAATACCTTCCCTTCGCATAACCGACTCCCGATCCCATTCTCTTTGGTCGCGAGACCATGCTTTTTCCAGGTTTACTCTGAGCGTTTCCTTTCCCTCTTTTGGGATAAATAACGCACGGTGGCGGCTCTGTTGTTCTTGTTTTCCCGCCGGTTTTTCGCGTAATGCGACATTGATCTTCACAACTGACTAACAAATCATATAACCATATTACTAAATAAAAGCAATAAATCTAACTGAATATTCAATAGAAGATTTTTCCCACAATGCATCAATCTGGCATGTTGAACAAGGTCCAGGCGTCGTGCCCACATGTTGTGGCAATGCATACAACATGTGCCCTTCTGCACTAGTACATCCAAGTTCATTATATCTTCTGATATAGAGTGAATCTTGGATATAACCTATCCTGCAATACCATTTTTTTTGTTTCAAGGGATTAGATGTTGCGGCTAACAATAACATTTGTCTTGTTGATGGAGACCAAATATCGTACCAAACATGTTGGAACCTTGTGTTCCACATGTTACACCTGAGCATCCAAAATGACTCTTCTTTATATAAGTCTTCTTTGTAGAGTAGTTCTTACACCAAACCTATCTTGAAGGAACATTCAATCAAATCTTCTTTGATTGAAACAACTCCGAATCTTTGACAGCTGATTTTGGATTATCAACACAACCTTATTCCCAAAATAAAAGCAATGGATCATCTAAAGAAGTCAGCGCCTCACAACTTCTTAAGGACATTATAAGACATTCAGATTCCAAACCTTAAGTCTATTTCTTAATGGGTTATGTCAATCACTTTAGCCAATAAGTTATTTTCACTTTAGCCAAACAACTCTTGCTTAACTAGTTTTGTCAAGCATTTTAGCCAACAACTCTTCTTGGCACCACATGTTGGAGCATATGCTAGAACATCTTGTTCCACATGTTTCCTAAAATACATCTTGTACATATGCTTTTTTTCTTAATGCAACCAATCCAAAAGGAACGACAATCTCCCATTTGGCAAATTTTGGAAAAAGCAACTACAAGATGTGTTCTTCATGAAGCAGCACCAGTAATACATCATATCACCCAATAGAATCATCAGAGCAAACAACAACAATAGAAGTAGCACAAAAGACATGTGATTTCTACACATCAAGAGATCAACTCCATTACTCCCCCTTTTTCCATAATTATGCAAAGGTATGGAAAGATTAATTATTATCAGAGTTCAGACCAACATACTTATACAATAAAATCTCGGAGGCAGCTACAATACTTTTTCATTAAATACCTGGTCAAATTCATCAACTGGTACACAAATGTTGTGACATCTTAACATTCAACTTATGGCTGATCCTTAGATTCCTACGAGGAAGACCATTATCCCAAACCCAATCTCCTTCATTAACTTAAGTAACAAGCTCTAACTATGTCTTTAATAATTGATCATTATGAAGCTTCACCAGTGCTTCAACAACAAAATCTTATGCAGATTCTTCTTCTTCCTCAGTTCCCATTTCCTTGTTCAAACACTTTTAAGTATAGGGAACCTTGATTCTTCCCAATCAATTAAGAGTTGTAGATGAAAGCTTCATAGAGTTTCCTCTATCATGCACCTTTCTAAATTCCTTGATTTTCTTAGGACTATCATCAATAATAATCTTCATTAGCATAATAACTTGCATGCTTTCTTTGCATTTAAGAGCTTCTTCTTCTAGCTTCCCTTCAACATCAATTTTTCTTAGAAGAGCATACTTCCGTTTCTGAAAAATTATTTCAGGATAGAATGAAAGATTATCCATGTGAGCAGATGGAACATCCACCCGGAATCTCTTTCCTCCAACCTTTCTCCTTAAGGAGGACACAATGTCTTGGACCTGCTTCAAGATTTGTTTCAAAATCCCATGTTTAAACAAACTTGTTATCACTTCAGATTTAACAAGGACACGTTTCCCATCCTTCCTCTGAGTTTGAACCTCAAATAACAACATGTCACACATGTTCTTTGGCACATCCAGGATGGCATCTCCATTACCCTTTTTACGACATCTTTAATTATTTGGTTGCTCCAAAATAGATGAGTGCAACTTCTTTCAGCACATGAACCTTAAGAATTATAGGAGTAGTTCTTCACTTGAAAAACAGGAAGGTGTAAGGGAAAATTGTCATACAACATATGATCATAGGTTTCGATGATGACAAATTACCACCATGGATGAATCGGCATTGTCGATTCCACCTCTACAAAACAAATGCAACATATCACCTATCATATCCTTTTCTATGTTTATCTAAATTGTTATATTTCATACAACATATGTGGATAAAATGTGGTCATGACAAAATGCATGAAAACCACAAAAATCTGAATTTTTGCAGATTTGCAGGGTTTGAGTCGACCGCAGGGTCGACGCATAACATACGGGTCAGCGCACGAAGGCTTAAGTCGACCGCAGGGTCGGCGCATAACATAGTGCATTTTCTCACGGGTCAGCGCACGAAGGCTTGAGTCGACCGCAGGGTCGGCGCATGAAGGTTTCACTTTCCCACGGGTCAGCGCACGTCGACCTATGGTCGACGCATACTGATGTGTTTTTCAGATTGTCCAAAACTGCAGGCTATGCGTCGACGCATAGACCTGCTATGGTCGACCGTTCGCGCGCAAATTCAGTTTTTAAGTAATTCCCACTCTGTTTGAAAAGCTGTTAAGTAGGTTGGTTGGTTTGTTACTATAAATACAAGTTCAGTTACTTGTATCAACCAACATTTTGATAAATTGATTCAAGTGTATAAAGAACAAGAAAAAGTGAAATAGGTGTCCAAGATTCTTCATCTTCATCTTCAACATCTCACAACACATCAATTACACACAACCATTTTTGAAGTGCTTTGTGATTGGTTAAAGGTGATAACGTTCGAAGCCGAGATTGGGGAATCCGGTTCGGGTTGAAGCTTGCGACAGGTTTTTTCTTGAATAAAACCTTTAGGGTTTTGTCCTCCAAGATTGGTTTGATTTTGGGGTTTTTTGGACGATTTCTTCATCAATTTTCAGCTGAGCGAAGGTGATTGAGAAGAGGATGTCTTCATCAATCTAGTAGCGGATTCAGTGATATTGAAGGGAAGATTTCGGGTTCGATTCGTTATAGTTGAGATCAGTCGGGCCGAGGGCTTGAAGAACTGAGAGTTATTCAACAAAGGGGCTGGAATCGGAGGTCTATCAACAACAATCGAAGGACTTGATTCACCTTGAATCAAGGAACAAGGAGTGGAAGCAACATTCAATGTCTTGAGAATTCTGTTGTACATTTGCTTTTCAATCCTTGTATAAACTGTTATACTCAACATGTGATATCTATTAAAGCAATCTCAATTCTAGTTTTAGAATTGAGGGCAGACGTACCCCGAAGCGAGGACGACGGGGGAACTGCCTCATCAAATCTTTGTCTTCTCTATTTTTCAGCAAATTTGTTTTGGCTTAAAAATAAGTGATTTTTGTATAAGCACTTTTATCAAACCTTGATATTAATTGAGTAAGAAGTTAAAACTCTATTTTTGAATCCAAAGTACAATAAGATATTGTACTAGACTAATTGGAATCACTTACTCAACATAAATATCACTTGGAGTGTTTTTGCACACCAAGTGTTTGATAATTTGCCTAAACCAAAATTATCTTAGTTGTGTATCTAGTTTGGTTTGCTCTTTGAATCATTGGAACTAGGAATCCTAGCAAGTGAAATAAATCATTGATAGTGTGACTAGTGTAGTGATTTTTATTCTACATTATCACTAATCCATCGGCTAGACGCATATCTGGTTTTCCAATAACAGTTCGTTTTAGACTATATTTTCCTCGGCCGCTTCCGCACTTAAAACAAATTTTCAAAACCAATTTTTAATTGGTAGCGCCGACTCAAATTTTAATTGGGATCTATTCAACCCCCCCCCCCCCCCCCCCCCTTTTAGATCCGTGCCATAGTCTAACAAGTGGTATCAGAGTACCGGTTCACTCCGTGCTTCAAAATATAACTTTGATAGAAAATGGCTAACGAACCTAAAGGGGCTTATAATAAAGCTCCCGTTTTCAATGGTGAAAATTATAGTTATTGGAAAGACTGTATGCGGGTGCACATAAATTCCATAGATAGAAAAATATGGAACGTTATTCTCAATGGTCCAATTGAAATAACCATGACCAATGAGAATAATGAATTAGTGCCAAAGCCCGAAGCACAATGGACCGATGATGATGAAAGAAAATACAATTATGATTGGAAAGCCAAAAATATCCTAATCTCCTCATTAGGTGTAGATGAATACTATCGTGTATCCCATTGTCCTATTGCTAAGGCCATGTCGGATTCACTACAAATCGCCCATGAGGGGACGAACGATGTTAAGTTGGAAAGAATCAACACACTAACACAAGAGTTTGATCTCTTTTTCATGGAGCAAGGGGAAACCATTGCTGACATGCAAAAGAGATTTACTCATCTCATCAGTCGATTACATTCATTAGGTAGGCCGGTTTTCAATGATGTTGCTACTAATAAGATCTTGAGATGTCTTAACAGGGAATGGCAGCCGAAAGTGACCGCCATCAAAGAAGCAAATGATCTTACCGTATTAGACTTGACAACATTATTTGGCAAACTACAAGAGCACGAACAAGTACTCTTGAGCCTAGAACAACACGAAAAGAAAGAAAAGAAGGACAAAACAAAGGTGAGTGAAAAGAAATCTATAGCTCTTAAGACTTCCTCCTCGAAGTCTCAAGCAAAAGAGCAAAGTGATTATTCTTCGAGCGACGAAGAAGAAGAGGACAAGAGCGAAGATATGGGGTTGTTCGTTAAACGTTACAATTGTTACGTGAGAAAGAACAGCATCCAACATTCCGAGAAGAACTTGGTAAACTTCCGGAAACAATCGAGGTACTCTAAAAATGATGACTCAAAAGGTAAAAAGACTAGAGGGCCGTGCTACACTTGTGGGAAGCCCGGTCATTACAAACCGGACTGTTCGATAAACAAGAAGACAAAGGAAAAGGAATCATCCAAATCACACAAGAAATCATCAAAGCCAAGGAGAGCATACATAGCTTGGGAAAGCGATAGCGACTCCTCCGATGATGAAAGTTCTAGTGATGAAGATGAAGTTGTAAACCTATGCCTCTCTGCTCATCAAAAGAACAAAAAGAAACAGGTACGATATGCTAAATATGAAAAATCCTCTAGTATGTCTCATCATGAATTACAAGCTGCATTTGATACTTTACACTGTGAAGCTAAAGAGGCCTTTAAAAGGCTTGCCTCAAATAACCAAATTTTTATCCATTTGGAACAAAAAAATCGAGAATCCGAAAGGAAACTTGAGGCACTCAAAGCTTCTATGGTAGAAAGCACAAAAGCAGGTTGTGAGGACCTTAGAAATACGATAATTGACTATGGGTGTGATACCTGTTACATTTGGAAAGGTGAAGTAAGAAACCTAAAGACCAAACTTGACAAGGCTCTTGAGCCCAAGATTACCTTTGCAATCGATAAATCAAACTTTCGAAAAAGTATGGTTAATCCATATCAAAAATATAAATATGTTATAAAGGATGAAGATAGCAAAGGCAATCAAAATGTTAATTTCTCTTGTCTTTATTGTTGCAAGAAAGGCCACTCCATTGCTAAATGCAGGTTTAGGAGATTCTTAGTTCCTAAAGGCATTTATCAATGGCTGCCCAAATGCAACCATCTCGTTACTAACTATTCAGGACCCAATAAGCCATTGGGTACCTTCTCGTGTTAATTGCATTTCCATAGGTACAATGCCTCGAGACCACCGAGAGAAGATGGGTTCTCGACAGTGGATGCCCAAGGCACATGTAAGGAGACATATCTCTCTTCATTGACTTCGTGGCTAAGAAGAAAGGATATGTAACCTATGGTGACAACAACCGTGGAGCAATACTAGGTAAAGGTAGTGTAGGTAACCCTTCTTCCACTACTATTTTTGATGTATTGCTTGTCGAAGGTCTTAAACACAATCTACTTAGCATCAGTCAATTATGTGACAAAGGATACAATGTATCTTTTTCAAAAGATTGTTGCAAAATTGTACATAATGATGATAAGAAGAGTATGTTTAATGGCCTGCGAGTGAATAATGTCTATATGTTAGACTTGAACGAAGTATCATTAACAAGTGACAAATGCCTTGTAACAATGAGTGAAGATTCATGGTTATGGCATAGGCGTTTAGCACATGTTAACTTTGACTTACTAAATAAAGTAGTCTCAAAAGATCTAGTCTTAGGTCTCCCCAAAATAAAGTTCACCAAGGATCACCTTTGTGATGCTTGTCAAAAAGGGAAGCAAACGAGGATCTCATTTAAATCCAAAAATATCGTTTCAACAACGAGACCTCTCGAACTTCTTCATATGGACTTATTTGGGCCTTCTAGAATTAAAAGTCTAGGAGGAAATTATTACGGTTTCGTAATAGTGGACGATTTTTCTAGATTTTGTTGGACTATCTTTTTAGTAAGCAAGAGCGATACGTTCGCCGCCTTTGAAAGGTTTGCTAAGCTTTCCCAAAATAAATTAAATACAAACATTGTTTCAATTAGAAGCGACCATGGGGGTGAGTTTGAAAACCATTTATTTGAAGAATATTGCGGTAACCATGGTATCGATCATAACTTCTCCGCTCCACGTACTCCTCAACAAAATGGGGTTGTGGAGCGTAAAAATCGAATTCTGGAAGAATTGGGAAGAACAATGATTAACGAAAGTGGTTTACCGAAATATTTTTGGGCCGACGCCATTAGTACGGCGTGTTATA
Organism: Lathyrus oleraceus; assembly: GCF_024323335.1. Classification (NCBI taxonomy): domain Eukaryota; kingdom Viridiplantae; phylum Streptophyta; class Magnoliopsida; order Fabales; family Fabaceae; genus Lathyrus; species Lathyrus oleraceus. Next base: position 279,218,356 of record NC_066581.1, read on the forward strand.
TTTTGAATAGGGTGCTCATTCGCCCCATTCTAAATAAAACACCGTATGAGCTTTTAAAAGGGAGAAAGCCAAATGTTTCTCACTTACATGTTTTCGGTTGCAAATGTTTTGTATTAAATAATGGAAAGGAAAACTTGGGCAAATTCGATTCCAAGGCCGACGAAGGTATCTTCCTCGGATACTCTCAATCGAGTAAAGCATATATAATATATAATAAACGATTACTTGTTGTGGAAGAGTCTGTACATGTCACTTTTGACGAATCCTATCCGAGAAACGTCGGAAAGGGTAGTGTTGTTCATGGTGCAGGTACATCTACGGAAGACATACTCAAGGGTGGCGAGTCGGGGATTGATCAACCCGACAAAGTCAAAGTTGAGGAGGATAAAGATGTAAACCATGAGGAAACCGAGGTAGCTCATCCGCCTTCAAACGATGATCTCCCTCAAGCTTGGAAGTCTCCCAAAGACCATCCAATTGACAACATTCTCGGAGATATCTCAAAGGGTGTTACAACTCGATCGAAGCTAAGTAATTTCTGTTATCACTTCGCTTTCATTTCACAAATGGAACCTAAAAACCCTAAAGAAGCCCTACTCGATGAACACTGGTTTTTGTCAATGCAGGAGGAACTAAATCAGTTCACTAGAAATGAGGTTTGGGACCTAGTCCCTCCTCCGCGAGGTCATCGAGTAATCGGCACCCGATGGGTGTTTAGGAACAAGTTGGACGAAAACGGGGTAATAACCCGTAACAAGGCGCGTTTAGTCGCGCAAGGGTATAACCAAGAGGAAGGCATCGACTATGAGGAAACTTATGCGCCGGTTGCCCGACTCGAGGCTATACGCCTTCTCCTTGCCTTCGCTTGTGCGAAAGACTTTAAACTATTCCAAATGGATGTTAAGAGTGCGTTCCTTAACGGTTACATAAATGAAGAGGTCTACGTCGCACAACCTCTGGGTTTTGAATCTCATGAGTATCCTGATCATGTTTACAAACTAAAAAGGGCTTTATATGGTCTCAAACAAGCCCCTAGAGCTTGGTATGAGCGACTAAGTAAATTTTTACTTGATCAAGGTTACTCAAGAGGAAAGGTTGACACAACTCTCTTTATTAAACGTCAAGGAAAGCACTTGATATTAGTACAAATTTATGTTGACGATATTATATTTGGGTCTACTAACATGAATCTCGTGAGAGAGTTTTCGGATCTTATGCAGGGTGAATTCGAGATGAGTATGATGGGGGAGCTCACATACTTTCTCGGTTTGCAAATTAAACAACTCAATGAAGGAACATTCGTGAGTCAAACAAAGTATTGTTTGGACCTTATCAAGAGATTAGACATGGCAAAAGCCAAGGCCATTGACACCCCCATGCCAACATGTGCAAACTTGAATAAAGATGAAAACGGTAAGGACGTAGAGGTAAAAAGGTATAGAGGTATGATTGGATCACTTCTCTATCTTACGGCTTCTCGTCCCGACATTACGTTTAGCGTGTGTATGTGCGCAAGATATCAATCATGTCCCAAGGAATCCCATCTAAAAGCTGTCAAACGAATACTTCGATACCTATCCGGTACTCCGAAGTATGGACTATGGTATTCCAAAGGTAATGATTGCTCATTGGTAGGTTTCTCCGATTCCGATTTTGCCGGTTGCAAATCGGATAGGAAAAGCACTAGTGGTACTTGCAATTTATTTTCAAATTCCTTGGTCAGTTGGCATAGTAAGAAACAAGTCTCAGTTGCTTTGTCAACCGCCGAAGCGGAATACGTTGCCGCCGGTAGTTTTTGTGCTTAAATCCTATGGGTTAAGCAACAATTATTGGATTTTAATTTCAAACTCGAACGTATTCCCATTTTCTGTGACAATACAAGTGCCATTAATCTTACCAAAAATCCTGTGTTGCATTCTCGCACCAAACATATCGAAATTCGAGACCATTTTCTTCGGGATCATGTAGAGAAAGGTGATGTTGTATTTGAACATGTTAACACTAAAAATCAACTAGCGGACATTTTCACAAAGCCGCTAGCTACTGAGCCTTTCTTTCATATTCGCCGAGAACTTGGTATTCTCGACATTTCGGAACGGGCGTTATAAATTGCTTACTTTATCTTATTTCATTTAAAACTATAATCTTGTACTTCTAACAAGTTAATGTTGTTGCAAGCATAAGTATATTGTTCATCAAGTTATTCCGGCATCGAGGTGATATTGTTCCTTTACCCTTCTCTCTCTCCCAACCTTCATGATTAAATAGTTGCATTACATGATAATATTGTGTATATATGACTTGTTTCTTATACCATATCTATTTGGATGTTTAATGTGGTGTGGCATTCTATTTATGCATCAAACATGTGAGCATATGTGCATAACAGTGAAAATCTGCAAAATTTGCCTGTATGAGTCGACCATAACAGGGCAATGGTCGACGCACACCTTAAAAACTTTCCTTTCTTTTCAAAATTCAAACAGTATGCGTCGACGCATCGTGCGAAAAAAATCAGTTTTTTCTGCATAAAATGTTCAAACTTCCCATGCATTTGCATTTCAAATTCTCATTAAGTGTGCATTTAACCCACTACATTGTGAGTTGCATCTACCTAGTGCCTATTGTCTCTTGGCCTCTCCTCTTCCCAAAACCCTAAATCTTCATCTATAAAAAGGGCAAACCTCCTTCTTGCAAATCATTCTCAAAATCTTACACCAAGCTTCACTCTCTACCTTTACAAAAAGCTTCAGAATCATTACCAATGGCTTCCTCATCCCGCAAACCTACCGGTAAGAGATCAAGGGGATCATCCTCTGCCTCCCTACCCATTACCGTTGTCTCATTAGTTCCACCGGCTCTTGTCAACACCTTCAACAGCGACATTGGTCAAAGAGGAGTTGTGAGGCAACATGCCTTCTACAAACTCACAGCAGAACGCATGCATCTCGTAGACATCATGTCTCTGCTACAGTATCACGGTATTGTTAAATTCCTGGAATGCAATGCCAAGTATAGCGAAGACCTAGTCCGTGTGTTCTACACTTGCCTTCATGACAAATTTCGTGGTCAAAAGTTTCACTCCAGGATCGGCACAAGAAAGGTATCGTTCAAGTCTGATGTTTGGAATAAATATTTTGATCTGACATTGGCTGCTGATGAAAATCCTCTTGCTGAGGTAACTGATTCTCACACAATAGAAGGATATGAGTTTAAGAGCGCTTTGAACGCTATGCTGAAACGACCCTACTCATACCATATTGTGAACAGTGATGCGTTCCCACGAACTGTCATTGCTAGTAAGCTGAAAACAGGTGAGCGCATTCTTTAGTGGATTGTGGCGCGCATCCTGCGACCTAAGAAGGGTGGCCTTTCCCGAGTTGAACAGGCTGAGGTTCATCTCATATATATCCTGAAAAATCAGCGCAAAATAAATTGGCCCTACTACATTGCTAGTAGGATGTTCAGTTTACGAGACTCCGGACGAGGCACTGCTCTTGCCTATGGATCTCTTATTCAAGAGGTTCTTACTGCAGCCGACGTTGATTATCCGTCCTTTCCTTATACCTCCATTTCCTCAGATAAAGAATTCAGCCCAAAAACTCTCTCTATGATGGGATACTTTTGGTCTGATGAGCGGAAAGCATACAGATTTGTTCGCAGGGGGTATATTCCTACGACTGTTGAAGAGTATGATGAAAGTGATGAAAGTGAAGAAGAAGACCAAGAGGAAAACGAAGAAGAAGGAGCAGGACAAGCATTTGAGCAGCATGATAGTCCTCCACAAGCAGACACACACGACTACACAAACACCGCTTGGGTTCAGAATACCTATTCAACTGAAGAAGATGCCCCCAACCATGGTGGTTGGGGTGAATGGCAACATATGGGCTGGTCAACACAACGCCAATTCTATCAGCCGTATCAATATGGTGCTGAAGAATCTCCACCGTCTCCTCCGCAGCAAGAAAATTCTTCTGAACTTTTAGATATGATACGAGATATGCAGCTGGCTCAACAATCATTCATACAAACTCAGGATGAGCGCTATGCTCATATAAGCAGCCAACTTCAAGCACAAAATGAGAGGCTCGATAGCCTCTCAACCAGCATGAATGAACGGTATGCAGCATTCACCGAAACATTTGGACGACGGGAGCGGTCCGTCGATGTGGGCCTCAAGTATCTAAGTAGTGTTACTGACCAAATATCGTCTCTGGCAGATCCTTATAGAAACCCGGATATTTGTTACCATCGAGGACGAGACCATTAGGGCATAAAACTGCATGTGCATCTGTACTTTTGTTGTTTGACTGAACTTATTATCTGTTATGCTTGTTTGTTAATCTAGTTTAATGTTATCTCCTTTTCAATTTATTCAGTAATAATATTTGGTGTGGTATTATTATATGATTCGCTATCTCCTGTTGAATATCATGTTATGTTGAATAATAGTTCTATTTCTCTTTTTGATGTTGTCAAAGGGGGAGAAGAGCATGTACCAAAGCCAAGCCAAGATATTCACAACAATTAACAGTTTGTTTTGCAGCCAGCCTTAGATTACAAAAGAAAGGGGGAGTGTGTGTAAATATTGCATGTTGTTTTTCTTTGGTTTCACACAGGTTGTCATCATCAAAAAGGGGGAGTATGTAAGGGCAAACTGTCATACAACATACGATCATAGGTTTCGATGATGACAAATTACCACCATGGATGAATCGGCATTGTCGATTCCACCTCTACAAAACAAATGCAACATATCACCTATCATATCCTTTTCTATGTTCATCTAAACTGTTATATTTCATACAACATATGTGGATAAAATGTGGTCATGACAAAATGCATGAAAACCACAAAAATCTGAATTTTTGCAGATTTGCAGGGTTTGAGTCGACCGCAGGGTCGGCGCATAACATACGGGTCAGCGCACGAAGGCTTGAGCCGACCGCAGGGTCGGCACATAACATAGTGCATTTTCTCACGGGTCAGCGCACGAAGGCTTGAGTCGACCGCAGGGTCGGCGCATGAAGGTTTCACTTTCCCACGGGTCAGCGCACGCCGACCTATGGTCGACGCATACTGATGTGTTTTTCAGATTGTCCAAAACTGCAGGCTATGCGTCGACGCATAGACCTGCTATGGTCGACCGTTCGTGCGCAAATTCAGTTTTTAAGTAATTCCCACTCTGTTTGAAAAGCTGTTAAGTAGGTTGGTTGGTTTGTTACTATAAATACAAGTTCAGTTACTTGTATCAACCAACATTTTGATAAATTGATTCAAGTGTACAAAGAACAAGAAAAAGTGAAATAGGTGTCCAAGATTCTTCATCTTCATCTTCAACATCTCACAACACATCAATTACACACAACCATTTTTGAAGTGCTTTGTGATTGGTTAAAGGTGATAACGTTCGAAGCCGAGATTGGGGAATCCGGTTCGGGTTGAAGCTTGCGATAGGTTTTTTCTTGAATAAAACCTTTAGGGTTTTGTCCTCCAAGATTGGTTTGATTTTGGGGGTTTTTGGACGATTTCTTCATCAATTTTCAGTTGAGCAAAGGTGATTGAGAAGAGGAAGTCTTCATCAATCTAGTAGTGGATTAAGTGATATTGAAGGAAAGATTTCGGGTTCGATTCGTTGTAGTTGAGATCAGCCGGGCCGAGGGCTTGAAGAACTGAGAGTTATTCAACAAAGGGGCTGGAATCGGAGGTCTATCAACAACAATCGAAGGACTTGATTCACCTTGAATCAAGGAACAAGGAGTGGAAGCAACATTCAACGTCTTGAGAATTCTGTTGTACATTTGCTTTTCAATCCTTGTATAAACTGTTATACTCAACAGGTGATATCTATTAAAGCAATCTCAATTCTAGTTTTAGAATTGAGGGCAGACGTACCCCGAAACGAGGACGACGGGGGAACTGCCTCATCAAATCTTTGTCTTCTCTATTTTTCAGCAAATTTGTTTTGGCTTAAAAATAAGTGATTTTTGTATAAGCACTTTTATCAAACCTTGATATTAATTGAGTAAGAAGTTAAAACTCTATTTTTGAATCCAAAGTACAATAAGATATTGTACTAGACTAATTGGAATCACTTACTCAACATAAATATCACTTGGAGTGTTTTTGCACACCAAGTGTTTGATAATTTGCCTAAACCAAAATTATCTTAGTTGTGTATCTAGTTTGGTTTGCTCTTTGAATCATTGGAACTAGGAATCCTAGCAAGTGAAATAAATCATTGATAGTGTGACTAGTGTAGTGATTCTTATTCTACATTATCACTAATCCATCGGCTAGACGCATATCCGGTTTTCCAATAACAGTTCGTTTTAGACTATATTTTCCTCGGCCGCTTCCGCACTTAAAACAAATTTTCAAAACCAATTTTTAATTGGTAGCGCCGACTCAAATTTTAATTGGGATCTATTCAACCCCCCCCCCCCCCTTTTAGATCTGTGCCATAGTCTAACAGAAGGTAACTTGCATCTTCTACCAAGATCAACTCAAGATTAGACTACATCTGAAGAACCACATGATCCACGATGTTGTCTGACAGGACAACAACACACATTAGAGCTCTGTTAAGACTCACATTGTCTTTCACAATGATTTTCTCTAGCAGTTGAACATCCACTTCAAATGTAGAATCTTCTCTTAATAATATCTTATCAATGGGTAAATACTTCCACTTTAGCATAATATCCTCAAAAGGATAGGCAAGTTACAAATATCATCACCTTCATTGACATGCTCATACCCATCATGAACTTTCTTGTTCATATGGATAGAACTGGCACAATCATTGACAACATCATAAATGTTGTCATTCCCTTTATGATTCTTTTCATGAGTAGCCTTGTTACGAGAATTGGTCAAAATATTCATGATCTTCTTCATCATGATGGCACGAGGTAAGTCTTCAATTTTCACATTCAAGTTCCTTTTCTAGGAAAACTCTAGTTCAAGCGACAATGAATATCATGAATATCATGAATTATCGCTTGAACTAGAGTTTTCCTAGAAAAAGATTTTATTTCCAAAGGAATCAGTGAGAGGAAAGTAGAGCTTGAAGAAATTCAAGAATCACAAAGCATTGATACACCTATGGAGGAATTAGAGCAGGAAACACAAGTAGTTGTGGAAGAGCAACCTGCTCAAGTAGAACAAAACCAGCGTAGGTAAAGCAGGATACATCACTTACCTGAGAGATATGGATATCTCATAACTGATCAAGCTGATGTATTACTCATGGATCAAGATGAGCTTGTGACCTACCAAGAGGCCATAAATGGTCCCGAGTTTGAGAAGTGGCTAGAAGCCATGAAATCTGAAATGGATTCGATGTACACAAACCAGGTTTGGACCTTGGTAGAGCCTCATATAGGAGTTAACCCTATAGGATGCAAGTGGGTCTTCAAAAAGAAAATTGACATGGATGGTAAGGTACATACCTATAAGGAAAGACTGGTTGCAAAAGGATATAAACAAATTCATGGGGTTGACTATGATGAAACCTTTTCACCAGTTGCAATGCTTAAATTTGTTCAGATTTTACTTGTTATCGTTGCATATCATGATTATGAAATATGGAAGATGGGTGTCAAAACTGCCTTCCTTAATGGGAATCTTCTTGAGGATGTGTACATGACACGGCCTGAAGGATTTGACATACCAGAAGAAGCCCAAAGATATGTAAGTTACAAATATCAATCTATGGATTGAAGCAAGCTTCTAGAAGCTGGAATCTTCGTTTTGATGAAACAGTAAAACAATATGGATTCATCAAGAATGAAGATGAGCCTTGTGTCTACAAGAAGGTTAGTGAGAGCATGGTCGCTTCCTGGTATTATATGTAAAGGACATATTACTCATTGGAAACGATGTCCCTACCCTACAACAAGTAAAGTCTTGGTTGGGGAAATGCTTTTCTATGAAAGACCTAGGTGAAGCAGGCTACATATTAGGAATCAGGATCTATAGAGATAGATCAAAAAAACTGCTTGGCCTAAGTCAGAGTACATACATAGACAAAGTGCTAAGACACTTTAATATGCATGATTCCAAGAAAGGATTCATACCTATGCAACATGGTTTGTGTCTATCAAATACACAAACCCTTTCAACTAAGGAAGAAAGGGATCACATGAATAAGATTTCATATGCATCTGCAATATGATCTATCATGTATGCCATGTTATGTACTCGACGGGATGTCTCGTATGCTTTAACTGTCAAGAATATCCTTAAGTATTTGAGAAGACACCATATGAGATATGGAGTGGTAAGAAACCACATATGTCTTACATGAAGATTTGGGGTTGCGAAGTTTATATGAAATGACAAATTTCAACTAAGCTTGAGCCCAAATCTGACAAATGTTTATTTGTGGGGTATCCTAAAGAAGCAAAAGGGTAATTATACACATAAGTATTATCATAAAAGGATTTGTCAGATCACACGACATTTTCGTGTCTTGGGTAGCAGTGATGTATTTCTAGATACCGCTCCCTGTTTATTATGTTAAATACATGATTTAATATAATTGATAATGTCGCGAAAACCTACAGGGTCACACATAAAAGGACGAATTGATGAGAGATAGAGTAAATAAAGAATACCGTAAGGTACGGTGAACTTAAGTGAATTGTAGAACATCGTAAGGTACGGTGTACTTAAGTAGAATATGAAATATGGTAAGGTACCACACGCTTAAGTGATTTTGGCATATCATGAGATATGGGTCACATACACTTAAGTGAGCTTTTTAGCTTGCAGCCCACACAAGTGGTTCTATAAATAGAACCCTTGTGCAGAAGCATTTGTGCAATTGTAATTTCGTTTCTCTCTCTCTCACTCAAAGCCTTCATCCGTAGCAGCTAGCATTGAGATTGAAGGAATCCGTTCGTGTGGACTGAGTAGAGGCGTTGTCACCATTCAACATTCATGATCACTCCGTAGATCTGCATCAAAGGTTTCAATTGCCACAAGAGGTAATGATTCTATCACTGATCATGCCCATTCATAAGGATCACTAAAGGAGAAATTCTTAGATTCCGTTGCGTTTTGGATCGCTCTTCTCCAATCCTTCTGAGGCATATAAAAAATATTTTAAGAATGATCATGATGTAATGAAATATGCTATGCAGAAAAAATGATTTTACATATAAATTAACATGTCAAACAACATTCATAATTAAGATAAATCAAACATGGTGATAAGAGAATAATGAATTAGAACAATCATACGAATTGCGATGATCTAGAACTTAACTTGTTGCGTAAGAAAAGTTAGTAAATAATAAAATTTATATAGCAAAATAACAATATAATCAAATGTGGTTAGATACATATTCCTTCACTTGTATTGTGGACCCATTAACAAGTAACATTTGTCTTGTTTTAAGATTCTCACACATTTCTGCACTAGATATCAATGAAGTAACAAATATATCCACTTGGATTTGGGTTCTTAGGGTTAGTACACATATTTTTAGGTGCCTAAGTCATGAGACCACTTGTAACTTCTATGTTACTAATTTGAAATTTGGGTCTTACACACTACTACAGAAAATACCTTTTATAACGGTTGGAAAAGGGATACAACCATGTTTGGCCAACCGTTGTGAGGTAAGATATGATTGTATGTATGATTCTTTCCATCATGGTCGTGCGGCCGTGATTATAAGTCAAGTAGCACGCATTCTATCATAACGATTACTTTAAAAAAATATTATTTTATGTCTCAGTCTATCACAACAGTTACTTTAAACAATCGTTATTATGTGTCCTTTAATAAAATAAAATAAAATGCAGTAGTAGAACAACAACAACAACAACAACAACCAGAACAAAAAAAATAAGAACAACAATAAAAACAAGAAGAAGAAGAAGAACAAGAAGAAGAAGAACAACAACAACAATAACAACAACAAGAAGAAGAACAACAAGAACAACAAGATTAATAACAAGAACAATAAGAAAAACAACAACAACTAACATTACTAACTTGAATCCATGTTTTCCCTGTCTTATTCAAGTTGGAGAAAAGGTGGTGGAGTTTTGAAATTTGTTAATGAAAGAAATGATGTTTTCAAAAAAAAATTATGGAAGCAATGATGTTTTCGAGCTTGGTTTAGTGGAGAAATAGAGTGTCATAAATGGAAGAGGATGTTTGGAGGTAGAAGATGAAGTTTATCTAAGTTTTAGGTTTCAGGCGGATCACTAATGATAATGTCTTGAGCGTTGATACTCACTAAATGGACGACAAATATTTGTTTAAGGATGATGAAGAAACTCAATAAACACGCTTATATTTCCCCATGACCCTGAGTGGATTTTCACTATGGTTGGAAGTTCTAACCATGGTAAAAAGTGGCTTAAAAATAAATAAAAACAAAATTGTATGGGCTAGGATCTGAACTCGTGACCATGCACCACTTTTCACCACTGTTGGAAGTTCCAACCGTGGTAAAAAGTGGCTTAAAAATAAATAAATAAATAAACAAAACTGTAGGTGTTAGGATTCGAACTCATGATCATGCATCACTTTTCACCACAATTGGAAGTTTCAACTATGGTAAAAAGTGGCTTAAAAGTAAATAAAAAATAAAATTGTAGATGCTAAGATTCGAACTCATGATCAGGTGTCACTTTTCACCACGGTTGGAAGTTCTAACTATGGTGAAAAGTGTCTTAAAAATGAAAATAAAAGGAAAACGCCTAAGTGAATAGATTCTACCATGGTGTATACTTCGGCCGAGGTGAAATGGTGTTACGAAAGATACTTTTTGCAGTAGTGATATGACTTTTTTCACAACAATAACGACATACAACCTTAGGAAAATTATATTTTCTATACTTCTTAGTGATATAGAAATTCTTTTTAAAATCTTTTCTTTTATCACTTTGAGCTTTAGAATCAATACTAAGTAACTTCTGAAGTTTTGTAAGTTGTCCTTTTAAATTTTTAATTTCAAACTTTAAACTAGGACAAGAATCACACTCTAGTGTATCAACCTTTTCTACTAAAGTTGGATAAATACATACTTGATCATTAACAAGATATGCATGATCATCTTTTAATGATTTAAAATCACTTTTAAGTTTTAAAATTTCTCCCTTAAGTTTCAAAATCTTTTTCTTTTGAGAGAAAACTTTCTTAAAATCTTTTAGAGCATCATCATGGATTTTATTAAAAACCTTAGACAACTCATTATATGAAGGTAAATAATAGGTTTCAGAATCCCTTACTTCTGTGTCTTTTTGCTTGTGTGGTGTCAGCAAACAAAGATTAGTCACTTCTTCACTTGAACTTGTGTTGGAAGATGATGAGTCTTCATCTTTTTTCCAAGCAATGTATTCCATACGTCCTTTGATTTTTATCTTGGACTTATAGAACCTTTTCTTGATTATGTGCTTTGACAATCGTTTTTTTATAGTAACCGGGTTTACCAAATTCAAAGCATATTGCTTTCTTTTATTCCTTCTTGTTGTCTTCCCATTTCCTTGGAGGATTAGGTCTTCTAAATCTCACCAAGTTTTTATTTGAATGTTTTAGATCATTTCTCTTCATGTAATTATTGTAATGTTTAACAAACAGATTCATCTTTTCATCCTTTGAATAGTCTTCACCAGAATCATCTTCATCATCCTTTCCTACTTAAAAAACTCTTTTAAAATGTTTTCCAAAATTAGAGTGTTAATATTTCCCGGGAGTGATAGTTTTGAAAAAAATGTGTTATGAACTGATTGCACGATTTACTCAATGAACATAAAATACCAAGAAAATTAGACTGGTGAAATTACTAATGAACAATGTGCAATTTAATCAAACTCAATTCGCAACAACATACTTGAATATAATATTATTAATAGAAATAATAATATGATATTAAGAGTTTGTACATTTATAATCACTATAGAGAATGTTTAGAAAACAAGATCTAACACAAACCTAAGCTTAAATATTAAAACATTATGAACAATAAACCTAACAACATACAATTCTAGAAAGAGATAGAAACGGATAAATGACCTACGAACATGCAAGCTATACATAAATTAAAAAATAGGGCTTCATATAATTGTACACCTATATTTATACTGGTTTGGTGTGTCCATCTCACTTGCACCTAATCTAGTGTCCAATGGGGAACCATTGAAAACCAGTTGGTCTTATACAAATCTGAAAATATTACAAGTGTTCTTTTGGTACAACATATAATCACATATAAAATGAAACCTTAAAGCGATCTACTAAGCAACACAGTCCAAAATTCAACAAATATTTTTTCACTCGATCCTACCGACATTCCCTTGTTTGAGTCGTTGAACTAATGAAGGAGCTAGAAACTCTGAAATATAGTATTAAGATATCTTCAATCAACTCTATCAAAATTTCCTTGGAAAAGAAAGTCTTATTTTTTACGCTGGAAATCAATCTAAAAAATTCACAAATAGAATCTCATTCTTCAATCTGAAAGCACAAACAAAATTCACAAAAATATCAGAATCCCTTAATGCACCATACAACTACCACTCGCACTCTCACAGTTAGAGTTGAGCAACCAAAATAATGGATTTTTGACTAAAGGTTGAAGATGAATATTTCTTGAAGAATCTCACACACAAATTACTTACACTTAAGAAATCAACTCACTAAAGAAAATTTTCTTCAAGGTTGGCTTGAAAGAAACTTTGTGTGACTGGAAAAACTTTTTCTGATTTTTTTAAAATATTCTGAAAGAATGTAAAAAATCTTAATCAAAGATGAATGATTTTTCACAAAAGTGAATTGATGTGAACCTTATTCTAGATAGAGCAAATTTGTTTTGTATATGTGTAAAAGTGAATTGCTGTGAAAGTTAGTAAGATGAGTCAAAACCCAAAATTATGATTTGAATCAAATAAAAGAGTGGCTTGAATCAAGACGATAAAATCAATATTTGGTATGTTTTATTTGAGTCATGACTTGCATTTGTGATTCGAGTTAGGAGAATTTTGTACTTGTGTCACGATTATAGAACAGGACTCCAAAAGATTGAATGTTTACATGATTCAATTCAAGCATGACCATGACTCGAGTTAAAGTGCCCTTGATTTGAGTCAGAAAGAAGCTTGAATTGAATCAAGCCATTTAGCATAAAATTCCAAATTTCTCATTTACTCAAGTCATACATAGTTGACCTTTAATCCACTTATATATAAAAAATTACGTATTGTTCGAACAAACTGAACACGCATGGATTCATATCTATTTCATAAACACCACATATGTTTAAATCACGATTTTGTCCTAAATTAAATGCAAATCTCTTAAGTCTAATTTTTTTAAGACACTCAGTATAAAAATGAGTATAATGAATAATTGGTTCAACAATCAAAAGAAAGTCGGGCTTTTGTTGATCACAAATATTTTTAATAGCAACCTGATATCAAGGTTTTCCACTCCTCTAGCATTCTAATATATGGCTTTCATTGAATGTTGTTGTATTTATCCAACAGGACATGGGTGTTACTTTTCATTCTAGGTCGAATAAGTTTATGCCCACCCATATATTTCTTTTATCAAAGTAAATTCTACTTTATGTGCCTCCTGAGGATTATCATCATCACCTCACAGATTATTCTTCTTCTCCAAATTCAAACCATCATAAGGATCTCTCACCCAACTCTTGTCATTACTTTCGATAACCAAGTGATTAGGATCAAGTTGTTCCCTTCTATCATCAATCATCTCTTACTCAATCATCAAATTATCATTCAAATCATTAGTAGACTATACTTTTGTTCCTTCTTCATTCAGAGAGATTGTTTTTGATAAATTCTCCTCATTATAATCAACCTCATTCTCTGCATGTATCCTGTATATTATTTAATCAAAGGCTTCTTGAAATTCTTTCCTTTCAACTTACAACAATTATCAATATTATGACTAACGCACGCACGCACACACACATTTACAAACACACACACACACACACACACACACACACACACACACACACACACACACACACACACACACACACAATGATCACAAAAAAGAGGGAAAATATTGTATTCAAATTCAACAAGTTAAGGTTTATCAACACATATGCAAAAATTTCCTCAAGTTATTTTTCTTGTAAGATCATCAATTGATAAAGGAGTATCGATACCATAATCAAATGCAAATAAAGTGTTAGTTCCCAAAACTCTAGGCAGACAATGCATCCTCATCCACACATGAGCATGTGTAATCTTCAAAAAAACATGGCCTAAAATTTTGCGTCTGCGTAGCCAAACACATGAGCAAGGTCTTAACACTTCATTTCCATACACTCCAAATTTTATTGAAACCTTACCTTGATTTGTATGAAAATTTAAAATAGCAACGTCACAAAGGAGATGAATCCCAATTAGTGATTAAACTCTATAGTTTTATGAGTTTATCATGTAATTTTGATACCTTCAATAGCATATTATCTTAATTGGTGACCATGTAATTTGTATGAATAATTCTTGAAGAATCTCACACACAAATTACTTACACTTAAGAAATCAACTCACTAAAGAAAATTTTCTTCAAGGTTGGCTTGAAAGAAAGTTTGTGTGATTGGAAAAACTTTTTCTGATTTTTTTCAAATATTCTGAAAGAATGTAAAACTTCTTAATCAAAGATGAATGAGTTTTCACAAAAGTGAATTGATGTGAATCTTATTCTATATAGAGCAAATTTTTTTTGTATATGTGTAAAAGTAAATTGCTGTGAAAGTTAGTAAGATGATTCGATTCAAAACCCAAAATTACGATTTGAATCAAATAAAAGAGTGGCTTGAATCAAGATGATAAAATCAATATTTGGTATATTTTATTTGAGTCATGACTTGCATTTGTGATTCGAGTTAGGAGAATTTTGGACTTGTGTCACGATTATAGAACAGGACTCCAAAAGATTGAATGTTTACATGATTCATTTCAAGCATGACCATGACTCGAGTTAAAGTGCCCTTGATTTGAGTCAGAAAGAAGCTTGAATTGAATCAAGCCATTTAGCATAAAATTCCAAATTTCTCATTTACTCAAGTCATACATAGTTAACCTTTAATCCACTTATATACAAACAATTATGTATTGTTCAAACAAACTGAACACACATGGATTCATATCTATTTCACAAACACCACATATGTTTAAATCACGATTTTGTCCTAAATTAAATGCAAATCTCTTAAGTCTAATTTTTTTAAAAAACTCAATATAAAAATGAGTATAATGAATAATTGGTTCAAAAATCAAAAGAAAGTCGGGCTTTTGTTGATCACAATTATTTTTAATAGCAACCTAATATCAAGGTTTTCCACTCCTCTAGCATTCTAATATATGGCTTTCATTGAATGTTGTTGTATTTATCCAACAGGACATGGGTGTTACTTTTCATTCTAGGTCGAATAAGTTTATGCCCACCCATATATTTCTTTTATCAAAGTAAATTCTACTTTTTGTGCCTCCTGAGGATTATCATCATCACCTCAGAGATTATTCTTCTTCTCCAAATTCAAACCATCATAAGGATCTCTCACCCAACTCTTGCCATTACTTTCGATAACCAAGTGATTAAGATCAAGTTGTTCCCTTCTATCATCAATCATCTCTTACTCAATCATCAAATTATCATTCAAATCATTAGTAGAATATACTTTTTTTCCTTCTTCATTCAGAGAGATTGTTTTTGATAAATTCTCCTCATTATAATCAACCTCATTCTCTGCATGTATCCTGTATATTATTTAATCAAAGGCTTCTTGAAATTCTTTCCTTTCAACTTACAACAATTATCAATATTATCACTAACGCGCGCACGCACACACACATGTAAACACACACACACACACACACACACACACACACACACACACACACACACACACACACACACACACACACACACACACAATGATAACAAAAAAGAGGGAAAATATTGTATTCAAATTCAACAAGTTAAGGTTTATCAACACATATGAAAAAATTTCCTCAAGTTATTTTTCTTGTAAGATCATCAATTGATAAAGGAGTATCGATACCATAATCAAATGCAAATAAAGTGTTAGTTCCCAAAACTCTAGGCAGACAATGCATCCTCATCCACACATGAGCATGTGTAATCTTCAAAAAAACTTGGCCTAAAATTTGGCGTCTGCGTAGCCAAACACATGAGCAAGGTCTTAACACTATATTTCCATACACTCCAAATTTGATTGAAATCCTACCTTGATTTGTATGAAAGTTTAAAATAGTCACGTCACAAAGGAGATGAATCCCAATTAGTGATTAAACTCTATACTTTAATGAGTTTATCATGTAATTTTGTTGCCTTCAATAGCATATTATCTTAATTGGTGACCATGTAATTTGTATGATTATTTCTTGAAGAATATCACACACAAATTACTTACACTTAAGAAATCACCTCACTAAATAAAATTTTCTTCGAGGTTGGTTTGAAAGAAAGTTTGTGTGACTGGAAAAACTTTTTCTGATTTTTTTCAAATATTCTGAAAGAATGTAAAAACACTTAATCAAATATGAATGATTTTTCACAAAAGTGAATTGATGTGAATCTTATTCTAGATAGAGCAAATTTGTTTTGTATATGTGTAAAAGTGAATTGTTGTGAAAGTTAGTAAGATGATTCGAGTCAAAACCCCAAATTATGATTTGAATCAAATAAAAGAGTGGCTTGAATCAAATGATAAAATCAATATTTGGTCAATTTTATTTGAGTCATGACTTGCATTTGTGATTCGAGTTAGGAGAATTATGGACTTGTGTCACGATTATAGAACAGGACTCCAAAAGATTGAGTGTTTACATGATTCAATTCAAGCATGACCATGACTTGAGTTAAAGTGCCCTTGATTTGAGTCAGAAAGAAGCTTGAATTGAATCAAGCCATTTAGCATAAAATTCCAAATTTCTCATTTACTCAAGTCATATATAGTTGACCTTTAATCCACTTATATATAAAAAATCATGTATTGTTCAAACAAACTGAACACACAGGGATTAATATCTATTTCACAAACACCACATATGTTTAAATCACGATTTTGTCCTAAATTAAATGCAAATCGCTTAAGTCTAATTTTTTAAGACACTCAATAGAAAAATGAGTATAATGAATAATTGGTTCAACAATCAAAAGAAAGTCGGGCTTTTGTTGATCACAAATATTTTTAAAAGCAACCTGATATCAAGGTTTTCCACTCCTCTAGCATTCTAATATATGGCTTTCATTGAATGTTGTTGTATTTATCCAACAGGGCATGGGTGTTACTTTTCATTCTAGGTAGAATAAGTTTATGCCCACCCATATATTTCTTTTATCAAAGTAAATTCTACTTTATGTGCCTCCTGAGGATTATCATCATCACCTCATAGATTATTCTTCTTCTCCAAATTCAAACCATCATAAGGATCTCTCACCCAACTCTTGCCATTACTTTCGATAACCAAGTGATTAGGATCAAGTTGTTCCCTTCTATCATCAATCATCTCTTACTCAATCATCAAATTATCATTCAAATCATTAGTAGACTATACTTTTGTTCCTTCTTCATTCATAAAGATTGTTTCTGATAAATTCTCCTCATTATAATCAAGCTCATTCTCTGCATGTATCCTGTATATTATTTAATCAAAGGCTTCTTGACATTCTTTCCTTTCAACTTACAACAATTATCAATATTATGACTAACGCGCACACGCACACACACTTGTACAAACATACACACACACACACACAGTGATCACAAAAAAGAGGGAAAATATTGTATTCAAATTCAACAAGTTAAGGTTTATCAACACATATGCAAAAAATTCCTCAAGTTATTTTTCTTGTAAGATCATCAATTGATAAAGGGGTATCGATACCATAATCAAATGCAAATAAAGTGTTAGTTCCCAAAACTCTAGGCAGACAATGCATCCTCATCTACACATGAGCATGTGTAATCTTCAAAAAAACTTGGCTTAAAATTTGGCGTCTGCGTAGCCAATCACATGAGCAAGGTCTTAACACATCATTTCCATACACTCCAAATTTTATTGAAATCCTACCTTGATTTGTATGAAAATTTAAAATAGTAACGTCACAAAGGAGATGAATCCCAATTAGTGATTAAACTCTATAATTTTATGAGTTTATCATGTAATTTTGATGCCTTCAATAGCATATTATCTTAATTGGTGACCATGTAATTTGTATGAATATTTCTTGAAGAATCTCACACACAAATTACTTACACTTAAGAAATCAACTCACTAAAGAAAAATTTCTTCAAGGTTGGCTTGAAAGAAAGTTTGTGTGACTGGAAAAACTTTTTCTGATTTTTTTCAAATATTCTGAAAGAATGTAAAAACTCTTAATCAAAGATGAATGATTTTTCACAAAAGTGAATTGATGTGAATCTTATTCTAGATAGAGCAAATTTGTTTTGTATATGTGTAAAAGTGAGTTGATGTGAAACTTAGTAAGATGATTCGAGTCAAAACCCAAAATTATGATTTGAATCAAATAAAAGAGTGGCTTGAATCAAGATGATAAAATCAATATTTGGTATATTTTATTTGAGTCATGACTTGCATTTGTGATTCGAGTTAGGAGAATTTTGGACTTGTGTCACGATTATAGAACAGGACTCCAAAAGATTGAATGTTTACATGATTCAATTCAAGCATGACCATGACTCGAGTTAAAGTTCCCTTGATTTGAGTCAGAAAGAAGCTTGAATTGAATCAAGCCATTTAGCATAAAATTCCAAATTTCTCATTTACTCAAGTCATACATAGTTGACCTTTAATCCACTTATATATAAAAAATTATGTATTGTTCAAACAAATTGAACACACAGGGATTCATATCTATTTCACAAACACCACATATGTTTAAATCACGATTTTGTCCTAAATTAAATGCAAATCTCTTAAGTCTAATTTTTTTAAGACACTCAATAGAAAAATGAGTATAATTAATAATTGGTTCAACAATCAAAAGAAAGTCGGACTTTTGTTGATCACAAATATTTTGAATAGCAACCTGATATCAAGGTTTTCCACTCCTCTATCATTCTAATATATGGCTTTCATTGAATATTGTTGTATTTATCCAACAGGACATGGGTGTTACTTTTCATTCTAGGTCGAATAAGTTTATGCCCACCCATATATTTCTTTTATCAAAGTAAACTCTACGTTATGTGCCTCTTGAGGATTATCATCATCAACTCACGGATTATTATTCTTCTCCAAATTCAAACCATCATAAGGATCTCTCACCCAACTCTTGCAATTACTTTCGATAACCAAGTGATTAGGATCAAGTTGTTCCCTTCTATCATCAATCACCTCTTACTCAATCATCAAATTATCATTCAAATCATTAGTAGACTATACTTTGGTTCCTTCTTCATTCAGAGAGATTGTTTATGATAAATTCTCCTCATTATAATCAACCTCATTCTCTGCATGTATCATGTATATTATTTAATCAAAGGCTTCTTGATATTCTTTCCTTTCAACTTACAACAATTATCAATATTATAACTAACGCGCACACACACACACACACATGTACAAACACACACACACACAGTGATCACAAAAACGAGGAAAAATATTGTATTCAAATTCAACAAGTTAAGGTTTATCAACACATATGAAAAAATTTCCTCAAGTTATTTTTCTTGTAAGATCATCAATTGATAAAGGGGTATCGATACCATAATCAAATGCATATAAAGTGTTAGTTCCAAAAACTCTAGGCAGACAATGCATCCTCATCCACACATGAGCATGTGTAATCTTCAAAAAAACTTGGCCTAAAATTTGGCGTCTGCGTAGCCAAACACATGAGCAAGGTCTTAACACTTCATTTCCATACACTCCAAATTTGATTGAAATCCTACCTTGATTTGTATGAAAGTTTAAAATAGTCACGTCACAAAGGAGATGAATCCCAATTAGTGATTAAACTCTATACTTTAATGAGTTTATCATGTAATTTTGTTGCCTTCAATAGCATATTATCTTAATTGGTGACCATGTAATTTGTATGATTATTTCTTGAAGAATATCACACACAAATTACTTACACTTAAGAAATCACCTCACTAAATAAAATTTTCTTCGAGTTTGGTTTGAAAGAAAGTTTGTGTGACTGGAAAAACTTTTTCTGATTTTTTTCAAATATTCTGAAAGAATGTAAAAACACTTAATCAAATATGAATGATTTTTCACAAAAGTGAATTGATGTGAATCTTATTCTAGATAGAGCAAATTTGTTTTGTATATGTGTAAAAGTGAATTGTTGTGAAAGTTAGTAAGATGATTCGAGTCAAAACCCCAAATTATGATTTGAATCAAATAAAAGAGTGGCTTGAATCAAATGATAAAATCAATATTTGGTCAATTTTATTTGAGTCATGACTTGCATTTGTGATTCGAGTTAGGAGAATTATGGACTTGTGTCACGATTATAGAACAGGACTCCAAAAGATTGAGTGTTTACATGATTCAATTCAAGCATGACCATGACTTGAGTTAAAGTGCCCTTGATTTGAGTCAGAAAGAAGCTTGAATTGAATCAAGCCATTTAGCATAAAATTCCAAATTTCTCATTTACTCAAGTCATATATAGTTGACCTTTAATCCACTTATATATAAAAAATCATGTATTGTTCAAACAAACTGAACACACAGGGATTAATATCTATTTCACAAACACCACATATGTTTAAATCACGATTTTGTCCTAAATTAAATGCAAATCGCTTAAGTCTAATTTTTTAAGACACTCAATAGAAAAATGAGTATAATGAATAATTGGTTCAACAATCAAAAGAAAGTCGGGCTTTTGTTGATCACAAATATTTTTAAAAGCAACCTGATATCAAGGTTTTCCACTCCTCTAGCATTCTAATATATGGCTTTCATTGAATGTTGTTGTATTTATCCAACAGGGCATGGGTGTTACTTTTCATTCTAGGTAGAATAAGTTTATGCCCACCCATATATTTCTTTTATCAAAGTAAATTCTACTTTATGTGCCTCCTGAGGATTATCATCATCACCTCATAGATTATTCTTCTTCTCCAAATTCAAACCATCATAAGGATCTCTCACCCAACTCTTGCCATTACTTTCGATAACCAAGTGATTAGGATCAAGTTGTTCCCTTCTATCATCAATCATCTCTTACTCAATCATCAAATTATCATTCAAATCATTAGTAGACTATACTTTTGTTCCTTCTTCATTCATAGAGATTGTTTCTGATAAATTCTCCTCATTATAATCAAGCTCATTCTCTGCATGTATCCTGTATATTATTTAATCAAAGGCTTCTTGACATTCTTTCCTTTCAACTTACAACAATTATCAATATTATGACTAACGCGCACACGCACACACACTTGTACAAACATACACACACACACAGTGATCACAAAAAAGAGGGAAAATATTGTATTCAAATTCAACAAGTTAAGGTTTATCAACACATATGCAAAAAATTCCTCAAGTTATTTTTCTTGTAAGATCATCAATTGATAAAGGGGTATCGATACCATAATCAAATGCAAATAAAGTGTTAGTTCCCAAAACTCTAGGCAGACAATGCATCCTCATCTACACATGAGCATGTTTAATCTTCAAAAAAACATGGCCTAAAATTTGGCGTCTGCATAGCCTAACCCATGAGCAAGGTCTTAACACTTCATTTCCATACACTCCAAATTTTATTGAAATCCTACCTTGATTTGTATGAAAATTTAAAATAGTAACGTCACAAAGGAGATGAATCCCAATTAGTGATTAAACTCTATAATTTTATGAGTTTATCATGTAATTTTGATGCCTTCAATAGCATATTATCTTAATTGGTGACCATGTAATTTGTATGAATATTTCTTGAAGAATCTCACACACAAATTACTTACACTTAAGAAATCAACTCACTAAAGAAAAATTTCTTCAAGGTTGGCTTGAAAGAAAGTTTGTGTGACTGGAAAAACTTTTTCTGATTTTTTTCAAATATTCTGAAAGAATGTAAAAACTCTTAATCAAAGATGAATGATTTTTCACAAAAGTGAATTGATGTGAATCTTATTCTAGATAGAGCAAATTTGCTTTGTATATGTGTAAAAGTGAGTTGATGTGAAACTTAGTAAGATGATTCGAGTCAAAACCCAAAATTATGATTTGAATCAAATAAAAGAGTGGCTTGAATCAAGATGATAAAATCAATATTTGGTATATTTTATTTGAGTCATGACTTGCATTTGTGATTCGAGTTAGGAGAATTTTGGACTTGTGTCACGATTATAGAACAGGACTCCAAAAGATTGAATGTTTACATGATTCAATTCAAGCATGACCATGACTCGAGTTAAAGTTCCCTTGATTTGAGTCAGAAAGAAGCTTGAATTGAATCAAGCCATTTAGCATAAAATTCCAAATTTCTCATTTACTCAAGTCATACATAGTTGACCTTTAATCCACTTATATATAAAAAATTATGTATTGTTCAAACAAATTGAACACACAGGGATTCATATCTATTTCACAAACACCACATATGTTTAAATCACGATTTTGTCCTAAATTAAATGCAAATCTCTTAAGTCTAATTTTTTTAAGACACTCAATAGAAAAATGAGTATAATTAATAATTGGTTCAACAATCAAAAGAAAGTCGGACTTTTGTTGATCACAAATATTTTGAATAGCAACCTGATATCAAGGTTTTCCACTCCTCTATCATTCTAATATATGGCTTTCATTGAATATTGTTGTATTTATCCAACAGGACATGGGTGTTACTTTTCATTCTAGGTCGAATAAGTTTATGCCCACCCATATATTTCTTTTATCAAAGTAAACTCTATGTTATGTGCCTCTTGAGGATTATCATCATCAACTCACGGATTATTATTCTTCTCCAAATTCAAACCATCATAAGGATCTCTCACCCAACTCTTGCAATTACTTTCGATAACCAAGTGATTAGGATCAAGTTGTTCCCTTCTATCTTCAATCACCTCTTACTCAATCATCAAATTATCATTCAAATCATTAGTAGACTATACTTTGGTTCCTTCTTCATTCAGAGATATTGTTTCTGATAAATTCTCCTCATTATAATCAACCTCATTCTCTGCATGTATCATGTATATTATTTAATCAAAGGCTTCTTGACATTCTTTCCTTTTAACTTACAACAATTATCAATATTATAACTAACGCGCACACACACACACACATGTACAAACACACACACACACAGTGATCACAAAAACAAGGAAAAATATTGTATTCAAATTCAACAAGTTAAGGTTTATCAACACATATGAAAAAATTTCCTCAAGTTATTTTTCTTTAAGATCATCAATTGATAAAGGGGTATCGATACCATAATCAAATGCATATAAAGTGTTAGTTCCAAAAACTCTAGGCATACAATGCCTCCTCATCCACACATGAGCATGTGTAATCTTTAAAAAAACTTGGCCTAAAATTTGGCGTCTGCATAGCCAAACACATGAGCAAGGTCTTAACACTTCATTTCCATACACTCCAAATTTTATTGAAATCCTACCTTGATTTGTATGAAAATTTAAAATAGTAACGTCACAAAGGAGATGAATCCCAATTAGTGATTAAACTCTATAATTTTATGAGTTTATCATGAAATTTTGATGCCTTCAGTAGCATATTATCTTAATTGGTGACCATGTAATTTGTATGAATATTTCTTGAAGAATCTCACACACAAATTACTTACACTTAAGAAATCAACTCACTAAAGAAAATTTTCTTCAAGGTTGGCTTGAAAGAAAGTTTGTGTCACTAGAAAAACTTTTTCTGATTTTTTTCAAATATTCTGAAAGAATGTAAAAACACTTAATCAAATATGAATGATTTTTCACAAAAGTGAATTGATGTGAATCTTATTCTAGATAGAGCAAATTTGTTTTGTATATGTGTAAAAGTGAATTGTTGTGAAAGTTAGTAAGATGATTCGAGTCAAAACCCCAAATTATGATTTGAATCAAATAAAAGAGTGGCTTGAATCAAGATGATAAAATCAATATTTGGTATATTTTATTTGAGTCATGACTTGCATTTGTGATTCGAGTTAGGAGAATTTTGGACTTGTGTCACGATTATAGAACAGGACTCCAAAAGATTGAGTGTTTACATGATTCAATTCAAGCATGACCATGACTTGAGTTAAAGTGCCCTTGATTTGAGTCAGAAAGAAGCTTGAATTGAATCAAGCCATTTAGCATAAAATTCCAAAATTCTCATTTACTCAAGTCATATATAGTTGACCTTTAATCCACTTATATATAAAAAATCATGTATTGTTCAAACAAACTGAACACACAGGGATTAATATCTATTTCACAAACACCACATATGTTTAAATCACGATTTTGTCCTAAATTAAATGCAAATCTCTTAAGTCTAATTTTTTAAGACACTCAATAGAAAAATGAGTATAATGAATAATTGGTTCAACAATCAAAAGAAAGTCGGGCTTTTGTTGATCACAAATATTTTTAAAAGCAACCTGATATCAAGGTTTTCCACTCCTCTAGCATTCTAATATATGGCTTTCATTGAATGTTGTTGTATTTATCCAACAGGACATGGGTGTTACTTTTCATTCTAGGTCGAATAAGTTTATGCCCACCCATATATTTCTTTTATCAAAGTAAATTCTACTTTATGTGCCTCATGAGGATTATCATCATCACCTCACAGATTATTCTTCTTCTCCAAATTCAAACCATCATAAGGATCTCTCACCCAACTCTTGCCATTACTTTCGATAACCAAGTGATTAGGATCAAGTTGTTCCCTTCTATCATCAATCATCTCTTACTCAATCATCAAATTATCATTCAAATCATTAGTAGACTATACTTTTGTTCCTTCTTCATTAATAGAGATTGTTTCTGATAAATTCTCCTCATTATAATCAACCTCATTCTCTGCATGTATCCTGTATATTATTTAATCAAAGGCTTCTTGACATTCTTTCCTTTCAACTTACAACAATTATCAATATTATGACTAACGCGCACACGCACACACACTTGTACAAACACACACACACACACACAGTGATCACAAAAAAGAGGGAAAATATTGTATTCAAATTCAACAAGTTAAGGTTTATCAACACATATGCAAAAATTTCCTCAAGTTATTTTTCTTGTAAGATCATCAATTGATAAAGGGGTATCGATACCATAATCAAATGCAAATAATGTGTTAGTTCCCAAAACCTTTTCTGATTTTTTTCAAATATTCTGAAAGAATGTAAAAACACTTAATCAAATATGAATGATTTTTCACAAAAGTGAATTGATGTGAATCTTATTCTAGATAGAGCAAATTTGTTTTGTATATGTGTAAAAGTGAATTGTTGTGAAAGTTAGTAAGATGATTTGAGTCAAAACCCCAAATTATGATTTGAATCAAATAAAAGAGTGGCTTGAATCAAGATGATAAAATCAATATTTGGTATATTTTATTTGAGTCATGACTTGCATTTGTGATTCGAGTTAGGAGAATTTTGGACTTGTGTCATGATTATAGAACAGGACTCCAAAAGATTGAGTGTTTACATGATTCAATTCAAGCATGACCATGACTTGAGTTAAAGTGCCCTTGATTTGAGTCAGAAAGAAGCTTGAATTGAATCAAGCCATTTAGCATAAAATTCAAAAATTCTCATTTACTCAAGTCATATATAGTTGACCTTTAATCCACTTATATATAAAAAATTATGTATTGTTCAAACAAACTGAACACACAGGGATTAATATCTATTTCACAAACACCACATATGTTTAAATCACGATTTTGTCCTAAATTAAATGCAAATCTCTTAAGTCTAATTTTTTAAGACACTCAATAGAAAAATGAGTATAATGAATAATTGGTTCAACAATCAAAAGAAAGTCGGGCTTTTGTTGATCACAAATATTTTTAAAGCAACCTGATATCAAGGTTTTCCACTCCTCTAGCATTCTAATATATGGCTTTCATTGAATGTTGTTGTATTTATCCAACAGGACATGGGTGTTACTTTTCATTCTAGGTCGAATAAGTTTATGCCCACCCATATATTTCTTTTATCAAAGTAAATTCTACTTTATGTGCCTCCTGAGGATTATCATCATCACCTCACAGATTATTCTTCTTCTCCAAATTCAAACCATCATAAGGATCTCTCACCCAACTCTTGCCATTACTTTCGATAACCAAGTGATTAGGATCAAGTTGTTCCCTTCTATCATCAATCATCTCTTACTCAATAATCAAATTATCATTCAAATCATTAGTAGACTATACTTTTGTTACTTCTTCATTCAGAGAGATTGTTTCTGATAAATTCTCCTCATTATAATCAACCTCATTCTCTGCATGTATCCTATATATTATTTAATCAAAGGCTTCTTGACATTCTTTCCTTTCAACTTACAACAATTATCAATATTATGACTAACGCGCACACGCACACACACATGTACAAACACACACACACACAGTGATCACAAAAAAGAGGGAAAATATCGTATTCAAATTCAACAAGTTAAGGTTTATCAACACATATTAAAAAATTTCCTCAAGTTATTTTTCTTTTAAGATCATCAATTGATAAAGGGGTATCGATACCATAATCAAATGCATATAAAGTGTTAGTTCCAAAAACTCTAGGCAGACAATGCCTCCCATCCACACATGAGCTTGTGTAATCTTCAAAAAAACTTGGCCTAAAATTTGGCGTCTGCATAGCCAAACACATGAGCAAGGTCTTAACACTTCATTTCCATACACTCCAAATTTTATTGAAATCCTACCTTGATTTGTATGAAAATTTAAAATAGTAACGTCACAAAGGAGATGAATCCCAATTAGTGATTAAACTCTATAATTTTATGAGTTTATCATGTAATTTTGATGCCTTCAATAGCATATTATCTTAATTGGTGACCATGTAATTTGTATGAATATTTCTTGAAGAATCTCACACACAAATTACTTACACTTAAGAAATCAACTCATTAAAGAAAATTTTCTTCAAGGTTGGCTTGAAAGAAATTTGTGTGACTGGAAAATTTTTTTCTGATTTTTTTCAAATATTCTGAAAGAATGTAGAAACACTTAATCAAATATGAATGATTTTTCACAAAAGTGAATTGATGTGAATCTTATTCTAGATAGAGCAAATTTGTTTTGTATATGTGTAAAAGTGAATTGCTGTGAAAGTTAGTAAGATGATTCGAGTCAAAACCCCAAATTATGATTTGAATCAAATAAAAGGTGGCTTGAATCAAGATGATAAAATCAATATTTGGTATATTTTATTTGAGTCATGACTTGCATTTGTGATTCGAGTTAAGAGAATTTTGGACTAGTGTCACGATTATAGAACAGGACTCCAAAAGATTGAGTGTTTACATGATTCAATTCAAGCATGACCATGACTCGAGCTAAAGTGCCCTTGATTTAAGTCAGAAAGAAGCTTGAATTGAATCAAGCCATTTAGCGTAAAATTCCAAATTTCTCATTTACTCAAGTCATACATAGTTGACCTTTAATCTACTTATATATATAAAATTATGTATTGTTCAAAAAAACTGAACACACATGGATTCATATCTATTTCACAAACACCACATATGTTTAAATCACGATTTTGTCCTAAATTAAATGCAAATCTCTTAAGTCTAATTTTTTTAAGACACTCAATAGAAAAATGAGTATAATGAATAATTGGTTCAACAATCAGAAGAAATTCGGGCTTTTGTTGATCACAAATATTTTTAATAGCAACCTGATATCAAGGTTTTCCACTCCTCTAGGATTCTAATATATGGATTTCATTGAATGTTGTTGTATTTATCCAACAGGACATGGGTGTTACTTTTCATTCTAGGTCGAATAAGTTTATGCCCACCCATATATTTCTTTTATCAAAGTAAACTCTACGTTATGTGCCTCTTGAGGATTATCATCATCAACTCACGGATTATTATTCTTCTCCAAATTCAAACCATCATAAGGATCTCTCACCCAACTCTTGCAATTACTTTCGATAACCAAGTGATTAGGATCAAGTTGTTCCCTTATATCATCAATCACCTCTTACTCAATCATCAAATTATCATTCAAATCATTAGTAGACTATACTTTGGTTCCTTCTTCATTCAGAGAGATTGTTTCTGCTAAATTCTCCTCATTATAATCAACCTCATTTTCTGCATGTATCCTGTATATTATTTAATCAAAGGCTTCTTGACATTCTTTCCTTTCAACTTACCACAATTATCAATATTATGACTAACGCGCGCACGCACACACACATGTAAACACACACACACACACACACACACACACACACACACACACACACACACACACACACACACAATGATCACAAAAAAGAGGGAAAATATTGTATTCAAATTCAACAAGTTAAGGTTTATCAACACATATGCAAAAATTTCCTCAAGTTATTTTTCTTGTAAGATCATCAATTGATAAAGGAGTATCGATACCATAATCAAATGCAAATAAAGTGTTAGTTCCCAAACTGAACATGTAATTTTGATGCCTTCAATAGCATATTATCTTAATTGGTGACCATGTAATTTGTATGAATATTTCTTGAAGAATCTCACACACAAATTACTTACACTTAAGAAATCAACTCACTAAAGAAAATTTTCTTCGAGGTTGGTTTGAAAGAAAGTTTGTGTGACTGGAAAAACTTTTTCTGATTTTTTTCAAATATTCTGAAAGAATGTAAAAACACTTAATCAAATATGAATGATTTTTCACAAAAGTGAATTGATGTGAATCTTATTCTAGATAGAGCAAATTTGTTTTGTATATGTGTAAAAGTGAATTGCTGTGAAAGTTAGTAAGATGATTCAAGTCAAAACCCCAAATTGTGATTTGAATCAAATAAAAGAGTGGCTTGAATCAAGATCTTAAAATCAATATTTGGTATATTTTATTTGAGTCATGACTTGCATTTGTGATTCGAGTTAGGAGAATTTTGGACTTTTGTCACGATTATAGAACAGGACTCTAAAAGATTGAGTGTTTACATGATTCAATTCAAGCATGACCATGACTTGAGTTAAAGTGCCCTTGATTTGAGTCAGAAAGAAGCTTGAATTGAATCAAGCCATTTAGCATAAAATTCCAAATTTCTCATTTACTCAAGTCATATATAGTTGACCTTTAATCCACTTATATATAAAAAATTATGTATTGTTCAAACAAACTGAACACACAGGGATTAATATCTATTTCACAAACACCACATATGTTTAAATCACGATTTTGTCCTAAATTAAATGCAAATCTCTTAAGTCTAATTTTTTTAAGACACTCAATAGAAAAATGAGTATAATGAATAATTGGTTCAACAATCAAAAGAAAGTCGGGCTTTTGTTGATCACAAATATTTTTAAAAGCAACCTGATATCAAGGTTTTCCACTCGTCTAGCATTCTAATATATGGCTTTCATTGAATGTTGTTGTATTTATCTAACAAGACATGGGTGTTACTTTTCATGCTAGGTCGAATAAGTTTATGCCCACCCATATATTTCTTTTATCAAAGTAAATTCTACTTTATGTGCCTCCTGAGGATTATCATCATCACCTCACAGATTATTCTTCTTCTCCAAATTCAAACCATCATAAGGATCTCTCACCCAACTCTTGCCATTACTTTCGATAACCAAGTGATTAGGATCAAGTTGTTCCCTTCTATCATCAATCATCTCTTACTCAATCATCAAATTATCATTCAAATCATTAGTAGACTATACTTTTGTTCCTTTTTCATTCATAGAGATTGTTTCTGATAACTTCTCCTCATTATAATCAACCTCATTCTCTGCATGTATCCTGTATATTATTTAATCAAAGGCTTCTGGACATTCTTTCCTTTAAACTTACGACAATTATCAATATTATGACTAACGCGCACACGCACACACACTTGTACAAACACACACACACACACACACATACACAGTGATCACAAAAAAGAGGGAAAATATTGTATTCAAATTCAACAAGTTAAGGTTTATCAACACATATTAAAAAATTTCCTCAAGTTATTTTTCTTGTAAGATCATCAATTGATAAAGGGGTATCGATACCATAATCAAATGCAAATAATGTGTTAGTTCCCAAAACCTTTTCTGATTTTTTTCAAATATTCTGAAAGAATGTAAAAACACTTAATCAAATATGAATGATTTTTCACAAAAGTGAATTGATGTGAATCTTATTCTAGATAGAGCAAATTTGTTTTGTATATGTGTAAAAGTGAATTGCTGTGAAAGTTAGTAAGATGATTCGAGTCAAAACCCCGAATTATGATTCGAATCAAATAAAAGGGTGGCTTGAATCAAGATGATAAAATCAATATTGGGTATATTTTATTTGAGTCATGACTTGCATTTGTGATTTGAGTTAAGAGAATTTTGGACTTGTGTCACGATTATATAATAGGACTCCAAAAGATTGAGTGTTTACATGATTCAATTCAAGCATGACCATGACTCGAGTTAAAGTGCCCTTGATTTGAGTCAGAAAGAAGCATGATTTGAATCAAGCCATTTAGCGTAAAATTCCAAATTTCTCATTTACTCAAGTCATACATAGTTGACCTTTAATCCACTTATATATATAAAATTATGTATTGTTCAAAAAAACTGAATACACATGGATTCATATCTATTTCACAAACACCACATATGTTTAAATCACAATTTTGTCCTAAATTAAATGCAAATATCTTAAGTCTAATTATTTTAAGACACTCAATAGAAAAATAAGTATAATGAATAATTGGTTCAACAATCAAAAGAAATTCGGGCTTTTGTTGATCACAAATATTTTTAATAGCAACCTGATATCAAGGTTTTCCACTCCTCTAGGAGTCTAATATATGTATTTCATTGAATGTTGTTGTATTTATCCAACAGGACATGGGTGCTACTTTTCATTCTAGGTCGAATAAGTTTATGCCCACCCATATATTTCTTTTATCAAAGTAAACTCTACGTTATGTGCCTCTTGAGGATTATCATCATCAACTTACGGATTATTCTTCTTCTCCAAATTCAAACCATCATAAGGATCTCTCACCCAACTCTTGCCATTACTTTCGATAACCAAGTGATTAGGATCAAGTTGTTCCCTTCTATCATCAATCATCTCTTACTCAATCATCAAATTATCATTCAAATCATTAGTAGACTATACTTTGGTTCCTTCTTCATTCAGAGAGATTGTTTATGATAAATTCTCCTCATTATAATCAACCTCATTTTCTGCATGTATCCTGTATATTATTTAATCAAAAGCGTCTTGACATTCTTTCCTTTCAACTTACAACAATTATCAATATTATCACTAACGCGCGCACGCACACACACATGTACAAACACACACACACACACACACACACACACACACACACACACACACACACACACACACACACACACACACACACACACAGAATGATCACAAAAAAGAGGGAAAATATTGTATTCAAATTCAACAAGTTAAGGTTTATCAACACATATTAAAAAATTTCCTCAAGTTATTTTTCTTTTAAGATCATCAATTGATAAAGGGGTATCGATACCATAATCAAATGCATATAAAGTGTTAGTTCCAAAAACTCTAGGCAGACAATGCCTCCCATCCACACATGAGCTTGTGTAATCTTCAAAAAAACTTGGCCTAAAATTTGGCGTCTGCATAGCCAAACACATGAGCAAGGTCTTAACACTTCATTTCCATACACTCCAAATTTTATTGAAATCCTACCTTGATTTGTATGAAAATTTAAAATAGTAACGTCACAAAGGAGATGAATCCCAATTAGTGATTAAACTCTATAATTTTATGAGTTTATCATGTAATTTTGATGCCTTCAATAGCATATTATCTTAATTGGTGACCATGTAATTTGTATGAATATTTCTTGAAGAATCTCACACACAAATTACTTACACTTAAGAAATCAACTCATTAAAGAAAATTTTCTTCAAGGTTGGCTTGAAAGAAATTTGTGTGACTGGAAAATTTTTTTCTGATTTTTTTCAAATATTCTGAAAGAATGTAGAAACACTTAATCAAATATGAATGATTTTTCACAAAAGTGAATTGATGTGAATCTTATTCTAGATAGAGCAAATTTGTTTTGTATATGTGTAAAAGTGAATTGCTGTGAAAGTTAGTAAGATGATTCGAGTCAAAACCCCAAATTATGATTTGAATCAAATAAAAGGGTGGCTTGAATCAAGATGATAAAATCAATATTTGGTATATTTTATTTGAGTCATGACTTGCATTTGTGATTCGAGTTAAGAGAATTTTGGACTAGTGTCACGATTATAGAACAGGACTCCAAAAGATTGAGTGTTTACATGATTCAATTCAAGCATGACCATGACTCGAGCTAAAGTGCCCTTGATTTAAGTCAGAAAGAAGCTTGAATTGAATCAAGCCATTTAGCGTAAAATTCCAAATTTCTCATTTACTCAAGTCATACATAGTTGACCTTTAATCTACTTATATATATAAAATTATGTATTGTTCAAAAAAACTGAACACACATGGATTCATATCTATTTCACAAACACCACATATGTTTAAATCACGATTTTGTCCTAAATTAAATGCAAATCTCTTAAGTCTAATTTTTTTAAGACACTCAATAGAAAAATGAGTATAATGAATAATTGGTTCAACAATCAGAAGAAATTCGGGCTTTTGTTGATCACAAATATTTTTAATAGCAACCTGATATCAAGGTTTTCCACTCCTCTAGGATTCTAATATATGGATTTCATTGAATGTTGTTGTATTTATCCAACAGGACATGGGTGTTACTTTTCATTCTAGGTCGAATAAGTTTATGCCCACCCATATATTTCTTTTATCAAAGTAAACTCTACGTTATGTGCCTCTTGAGGATTATCATCATCAACTCACGGATTATTATTCTTCTCCAAATTCAAACCATCATAAGGATCTCTCACCCAACTCTTGCAATTACTTTCGATAACCAAGTGATTAGGATCAAGTTGTTCCCTTCTATCATCAATCACCTCTTACTCAATCATCAAATTATCATTCAAATCATTAGTAGACTATACTTTGGTTCCTTCTTCATTCAGAGAGATTGTTTCTGCTAAATTCTCCTCATTATAATCAACCTCATTTTCTGCATGTATCCTGTATATTATTTAATCAAAGGCTTCTTGACATTCTTTCCTTTCAACTTACAACAATTATCAATATTATGACTAACGCGCGCACGCACACACACATGTAAACACACACACACACACACACACACACACACACACACACACACACAATGATCACAAAAAAGAGGGAAAATATTGTATTCAAATTCAACAAGTTAAGGTTTATCAACACATATGCAAAAATTTCCTCAAGTTATTTTTCTTGTAAGATCATCAATTGATAAAGGAGTATCGATACCATAATCAAATGCAAATAAAGTGTTAGTTCCCAAACTGAACATGTAATTTTGATGCCTTCAATAGCATATTATCTTAATTGGTGACCATGTAATTTGTATGAATATTTCTTGAAGAATCTCACACACAAATTACTTACACTTAAGAAATCAACTCACTAAAGAAAATTTTCTTCGAGGTTGGTTTGAAAGAAAGTTTGTGTGACTGGAAAAACTTTTTCTGATTTTTTTCAAATATTCTGAAAGAATGTAAAAACACTTAATCAAATATGAATGATTTTTCACAAAAGTGAATTGATGTGAATCTTATTCTAGATAGAGCAAATTTGTTTTATATATGTGTAAAAGTGAATTGCTGTGAAAGTTAGTAAGATGATTCAAGTCAAAACCCCAAATTGTGATTTGAATCAAATAAAAGAGTGGCTTGAATCAAGATCTTAAAATCAATATTTGGTATATTTTATTTGAGTCATGACTTGCATTTGTGATTCGAGTTAGGAGAATTTTGGACTTTTGTCACGATTATAGAACAGGACTCTAAAAGATTGAGTGTTTACATGATTCAATTCAAGCATGACCATGACTTGAGTTAAAGTGCCCTTGATTTGAGTCAGAAAGAAGCTTGAATTGAATCAAGCCATTTAGCATAAAATTCCAAATTTCTCATTTACTCAAGTCATATATAGTTGACCTTTAATCCACTTATATATAAAAAATTATGTATTGTTCAAACAAACTGAACACACAGGGATTAATATCTATTTCACAAACACCACATATGTTTAAATCACGATTTTGTCCTAAATTAAATGCAAATCTCTTAAGTCTAATTTTTTTAAGACACTCAATAGAAAAATGAGTATAATGAATAATTGGTTCAACAATCAAAAGAAAGTCGGGCTTTTGTTGATCACAAATATTTTTAAAAGCAACCTGATATCGAGGTTTTCCACTCGTCTAGCATTCTAATATATGGCTTTCATTGAATGTTGTTGTATTTATCTAACAAGACATGGGTGTTACTTTTCATGCTAGGTCGAATAAGTTTATGCCCACCCATATATTTCTTTTATCAAAGTAAATTCTACTTTATGTGCCTCCTGAGGATTATCATCATCACCTCACAGATTATTCTTCTTCTCCAAATTCAAACCATCATAAGGATCTCTCACCCAACTCTTGCCATTACTTTCGATAACCAAGTGATTAGGATCAAGTTGTTCCCTTCTATCATCAATCATCTCTTACTCAATCATCAAATTATCATTCAAATCATTAGTAGACTATACTTTTGTTCCTTTTTCATTCATAGAGATTGTTTCTGATAACTTCTCCTCATTATAATCAACCTCATTCTCTGCATGTATCCTGTATATTATTTAATCAAAGGCTTCTGGACATTCTTTCCTTTAAACTTACGACAATTATCAATATTATGACTAACGCGCACACGCACACACACTTGTACAAACACACACACACACACACACATACACAGTGATCACAAAAAAGAGGGAAAATATTGTATTCAAATTCAACAAGTTAAGGTTTATCAAGACATATGCAAAAATTTCCTCAAGTTATTTTTCTTGTAAGATCATCAATTGATAAAGGGGTATCGATACCATAATCAAATGCAAATAATGTGTTAGTTCCCAAAACCTTTTCTGATTTTTTTCAAATATTCTGAAAGAATGTAAAAACACTTAATCAAATATGAATGATTTTTCACAAAAGTGAATTGATGTGAATCTTATTCTAGATAGAGCAAATTTGTTTTGTATATGTGTAAAAGTGAATTGCTGTGAAAGTTAGTAAGATGATTCGAGTCAAAACCCCGAATTATGATTCGAATCAAATAAAAGGGTGGCTTGAATCAAGATGATAAAATCAATATTGGGTATATTTTATTTGAGTCATGACTTGCATTGGTGATTTGAGTTAAGAGAATTTTGGACTTGTGTCACGATTATAGAATAGGACTACAAAAGATTGAGTGTTTACATGATTCAATTCAAGCATGACCATGACTCGAGTTAAAGTGCCCTTGATTTGAGTCAGAAAGAAGCATGATTTGAATCAAGCCATTTAGCGTAAAATTCCAAATTTCTCATTTACTCAAGTCATACATAGTTGACCTTTAATCCACTTATATATATAAAATTATGTATTGTTCAAAAAAACTGAATACACATGGATTCATATCTATTTCACAAACACCACATATGTTTAAATCACAATTTTGTCCTAAATTAAATGCAAATATCTTAAGTCTAATTATTTTAAGACACTCAATAGAAAAATAAGTATAATGAATAATTGGTTCAACAATCAAAAGAAATTCGGGCTTTTGTTGATCACAAATATTTTTAATAGCAACCTGATATCAAGGTTTTCCACTCCTCTAGGAGTCTAATATATGTATTTCATTGAATGTTGTTGTATTTATCCAACAGGACATGGGTGCTACTTTTCATTCTAGGTCGAATAAGTTTATGCCCACCCATATATTTCTTTTATCAAAGTAAACTCTACGTTATGTGCCTCTTGAGGATTATCATCATCAACTTACGGATTATTCTTCTTCTCCAAATTCAAACCATCATAAGGATCTCTCACCCAACTCTTGCCATTACTTTCGATAACCAAGTGATTAGGATCAAGTTGTTCCCTTCTATCATCAATCATCTCTTACTCAATCATCAAATTATCATTCAAATCATTAGTAGACTATACTTTGGTTCCTTCTTCATTCAGAGAGATTGTTTATGATAAATTCTCCTCATTATAATCAACCTCATTTTCTGCATGTATCCTGTATATTATTTAATCAAAAGCGTCTTGACATTCTTTCCTTTCAACTTACAACAATTATCAATATTATCACTAACGCGCGCACGCACACACACATGTACAAACACACACACACACACACACACACACACACACACACACACACACACACACATACACACACACACACACACAGAATGATCACAAAAAAGAGGGAAAATATTGTATTCAAATTCAACAAGTTAAGGTTTATCAACACATATTAAAAAATTTCCTCAAGTTATTTTTCTTTTAAGATCATCAATTGATAAAGGGGTATCGATACCATAATCAAATGCATATAAAGTGTTAGTTCCAAAAACTCTAGGCAGACAATGCCTCCCATCCACACATGAGCTTGTGTAATCTTCAAAAAAACTTGGCCTAAAATTTGGCGTCTGCATAGCCAAACACATGAGCAAGGTCTTAACACTTCATTTCCATACACTCCAAATTTTATTGAAATCCTACCTTGATTTGTATGAAAATTTAAAATAGTAACGTCACAAAGGAGATGAATCCCAATTAGTGATTAAACTCTATAATTTTATGAGTTTATCATGTAATTTTGATGCCTTCAATAGCATATTATCTTAATTGGTGACCATGTAATTTGTATGAATATTTCTTGAAGAATCTCACACACAAATTACTTACACTTAAGAAATCAACTCATTAAAGAAAATTTTCTTCAAGGTTGGCTTGAAAGAAATTTGTGTGACTGGAAAAATTTTTTCTGATTTTTTTCAAATATTCTGAAAGAATGTAGAAACACTTAATCAAATATGAATGATTTTTCACAAAAGTGAATTGATGTGAATCTTATTCTAGATAGAGCAAATTTGTTTTGTATATGTGTAAAAGTGAATTGCTGTGAAAGTTAGTAAGATGATTCGAGTCAAAACCCCAAATTATGATTTGAATCAAATAAAAGAGTGGCTTGAATCAAGATGATAAAATCAATATTTGGTATATTTTATTTGAGTCATGACTTGCATTTGTGATTCGAGTTAAGAGAATTTTGGACTAGTGTCACGATTATAGAACAGGACTCCAAAAGATTGAGTGTTTACATGATTCAATTCAAGCATGACCATGACTCGAGCTAAAGTGCCCTTGATTTAAGTCAGAAAGAAGCTTGAATTGAATCAAGCCATTTAGCGTAAAATTCCAAATTTCTCATTTACTCAAGTCATACATAGTTGACCTTTAATCTACTTATATATATAAAATTATGTATTGTTCAAAAAAACTGAACACACATGGATTCATATCTATTTCACAAACACCACATATGTTTAAATCACGATTTTGTCCTAAATTAAATGCAAATCTCTTAAGTCTAATTTTTTTAAGACACTCAATAGAAAAATGAGTATAATGAATAATTGGTTCAACAATCAGAAGAAATTCGGGCTTTTGTTGATCACAAATATTTTTAATAGCAACCTGATATCAAGGTTTTCCACTCCTCTAGGATTCTAATATATGGATTTCATTGAATGTTGTTGTATTTATCCAACAGGACATGGGTGTTACTTTTCATTCTAGGTCGAATAAGTTTATGCCCACCCATATATTTCTTTTATCAAAGTAAACTCTACGTTATGTGCCTCTTGAGGATTATCATCATCAACTCACGGATTATTATTCTTCTCCAAATTCAAACCATCATAAGGATCTCTCACCCAACTCTTGCAATTACTTTCGATAACCAAGTGATTAGGATCAAGTTGTTCCCTTCTATCATCAATCACCTCTTACTTAATCATCAAATTATCATTCAAATCATTAGTAGACTATACTTTGGTTCCTTCTTCATTCAGAGAGATTGTTTCTGCTAAATTCTCCTCATTATAATCAACCTCATTTTCTGCATGTATCCTGTATATTATTTAATCAAAGGCTTCTTGACATTCTTTCCTTTCAACTTACAACAATTATCAATATTATGACTAACGCGCGCACGCACACACACATGTAAAAACACACACACACACACACACACACACACACACACACAATGATCACAAAAAAGAGGGAAAATATTGTATTCAAATTCAACAAGTTAAGGTTTATCAACACATATGCAAAAATTTCCTCAAGTTATTTTTCTTGTAAGATCATCAATTGATAAAGGAGTATCGATACCATAATCAAATGCAAATAAAGTGTTAGTTCCCAAACTGAACATGTAATTTTGATGCCTTCAATAGCATATTATCTTAATTGGTGACCATGTAATTTGTATGAATATTTCTTGAAGAATCTCACACACAAATTACTTACACTTAAGAAATCAACTCACTAAAGAAAATTTTCTTCGAGGTTGGTTTGAAAGAAAGTTTGTGTGACTGGAAAAACTTTTTCTGATTTTTTTCAAATATTCTGAAAGAATGTAAAAACACTTAATCAAATATGAATGATTTTTCACAAAAGTGAATTGATGTGAATCTTATTCTAGATAGAGCAAATTTGTTTTGTATATGTGTAAAAGTGAATTGCTGTGAAAGTTAGTAAGATGATTCAAGTCAAAACCCCAAATTGTGATTTGAATCAAATAAAAGAGTGGCTTGAATCAAGATCTTAAAATCAATATTTGGTATATTTTATTTGAGTCATGACTTGCATTTGTGATTCGAGTTAGGAGAATTTTGGACTTTTGTCACGATTATAGAACAGGACTCTAAAAGATTGAGTGTTTACATGATTCAATTCAAGCATGACCATGACTTGAGTTAAAGTGCCCTTGATTTGAGTCAGAAAGAAGCTTGAATTGAATCAAGCCATTTAGCATAAAATTCCAAATTTCTCATTTACTCAAGTCATATATAGTTGACCTTTAATCCACTTATATATAAAAAATTATGTATTGTTCAAACAAACTGAACACACAGGGATTAATATCTATTTCACAAACACCACATATGTTTAAATCACGATTTTGTCCTAAATTAAATGCAAATCTCTTAAGTCTAATTTTTTTAAGACACTCAATAGAAAAATGAGTATAATGATTAATTGGTTCAACAATCAAAAGAAAGTCGGGCTTTTGTTGATCACAAATATTTTTAAAAGCAACCTGATATCGAGGTTTTCCACTCGTCTAGCATTCTAATATATGGCTTTCATTGAATGTTGTTGTATTTATCTAACAAGACATGGGTGTTACTTTTCATGCTAGGTCGAATAAGTTTATGCCCACCCATATATTTCTTTTATCAAAGTAAATTCTACTTTATGTGCCTCCTGAGGATTATCATCATCACCTCACAGATTATTCTTCTTCTCCAAATTAAAACCATCATAAGGATCTCTCACCCAACTCTTGCCATTACTTTCGATAACCAAGTGATTAGGATCAAGTTGTTCCCTTCTATCATCAATCATCTCTTACTCAATCATCAAATTATCATTCAAATCATTAGTAGACTATACTTTTGTTCCTTTTTCATTCATAGAGATTGTTTCTGATAACTTCTCCTCATTATAATCAACCTCATTCTCTGCATGTATCCTGTATATTATTTAATCAAAGGCTTCTGGACATTCTTTCCTTTAAACTTACGACAATTATCAATATTATGACTAACGCGCACACGCACACACACTTGTACAAACACACACACACACACACACATACACAGTGATCACAAAAAAGAGGGAAAATATTGTATTCAAATTCAACAAGTTAAGGTTTATCAAGACATATGCAAAAATTTCCTCAAGTTATTTTTCTTGTAAGATCATCAATTGATAAAGGGGTATCGATACCATAATCAAATGCAAATAATGTGTTAGTTCCCAAAACCTTTTCTGATTTTTTTCAAATATTCTGAAAGAATGTAAAAACACTTAATCAAATATGAATGATTTTTCACAAAAGTGAATTGATGTGAATCTTATTCTAGATAGAGCAAATTTGTTTTGTATATGTGTAAAAAAGAATTGCTGTGAAAGTTAGTAAGATGATTCGAGTCAAAACCCCGAATTATGATTCGAATCAAATAAAAGGGTGGCTTGAATCAAGATGATAAAATCAATATTGGGTATATTTTATTTGAGTCATGACTTGCCTTTGTGATTTGAGTTAAGAGAATTTTGGACTTGTGTCACGATTATAGAATAGGACTCCAAAAGATTGAGTGTTTACATGATTCAATTCAAGCATGACCATGACTCGAGTTAAAGTGCCCTTGATTTGAGTCAGAAAGAAGCATGATTTGAATCAAGCCATTTAGCGTAAAATTCCAAATTTCTCATTTACTCAAGTCATACATAGTTGACCTTTAATCCACTTATATATATAAAATTATGTATTGTTCAAAAAAACTGAATACACATGGATTCATATCTATTTCACAAACACCACATATGTTTAAATCACAATTTTGTCCTAAATTAAATGCAAATATCTTAAGTCTAATTATTTTAAGACACTCAATAGAAAAATAAGTATAATGAATAATTGGTTCAACAATCAAAAGAAATTCGGGCTTTTGTTGATCACAAATATTTTTAATAGCAACCTGATATCAAGGTTTTCCACTCCTCTAGGAGTCTAATATATGTATTTCATTGAATGTTGTTGTATTTATCCAACAGGACATGGGTGCTACTTTTCATTCTAGGTCGAATAAGTTTATGCCCACCCATATATTTCTTTTATCAAAGTAAACTCTACGTTATGTGCCTCTTGAGGATTATCATCATCAACTTACGGATTATTCTTCTTCTCCAAATTCAAACCATCATAAGGATCTCTCACCCAACTCTTGCCATTACTTTCGATAACCAAGTGATTAGGATCAAGTTGTTCCCTTCTATCATCAATCATCTCTTACTCAATCATCAAATTATCATTCAAATCATTAGTAGACTATACTTTGGTTCCTTCTTCATTCAGAGAGATTGTTTATGATAAATTCTCCTCATTATAATCAACCTCATTTTCTGCATGTATCCTGTATATTATTTAATCAAAAGCGTCTTGACATTCTTTCCTTTCAACTTACAACAATTATCAATATTATCACTAACGCGCGCACGCACACACACATGTACAAACACACACACACACACACACACACACACACACACACACACACACACACACACACATACACACACACACACACACACAGAATGATCACAAAAAAGAGGGAAAATATTGTATTCAAATTCAACAAGTTAAGGTTTATCAACACATATTAAAAAATTTCCTCAAGTTATTTTTCTTTTAAGATCATCAATTGATAAAGGGGTATCGATACCATAATCAAATGCATATAAAGTGTTAGTTCCAAAAACTCTAGGCAGACAATGCCTCCCATCCACACATGAGCTTGTGTAATCTTCAAAAAAACTTGGCCTAAAATTTGGCGTCTGCATAGCCAAACACATGAGCAAGGTCTTAACACTTCATTTCCATACACTCCAAATTTTATTGAAATCCTACCTTGATTTGTATGAAAATTTAAAATAGTAACGTCACAAAGGAGATGAATCCCAATTAGTGATTAAACTCTATAATTTTATGAGTTTATCATGTAATTTTGATGCCTTCAATAGCATATTATCTTAATTGGTGACCATGTAATTTGTATGAATATTTCTTGAAGAATCTCACACACAAATTACTTACACTTAAGAAATCAACTCATTAAAGAAAATTTTCTTCAAGGTTGGCTTGAAAGAAATTTGTGTGACTGGAAAATTTTTTTCTGATTTTTTTCAAATATTCTGAAAGAATGTAGAAACACTTAATCAAATATGAATGATTTTTCACAAAAGTGAATTGATGTGAATCTTATTCTAGATAGAGCAAATTTGTTTTGTATATGTGTAAAAGTGAATTGCTGTGAAAGTTAGTAAGATGATTCGAGTCAAAACCCCAAATTATGATTTGAATCAAATAAAAGGGTGGCTTGAATCAAGATGATAAAATCAATATTTGGTATATTTTATTTGAGTCATGACTTGCATTTGTGATTCGAGTTAAGAGAATTTTGGACTAGTGTCACGATTATAGAACAGGACTCCAAAAGATTGAGTGTTTACATGATTCAATTCAAGCATGACCATGACTCGAGCTAAAGTGCCCTTGATTTAAGTCAGAAAGAAGCTTGAATTGAATCAAGCCATTTAGCGTAAAATTCCAAATTTCTCATTTACTCAAGTCATACATAGTTGACCTTTAATCTACTTATATATATAAAATTATGTATTGTTCAAAAAAACTGAACACACATGGATTCATATCTATTTCACAAACACCACATATGTTTAAATCACGATTTTGTCCTAAATTAAATGCAAATCTCTTAAGTCTAATTTTTTTAAGACACTCAATAGAAAAATGAGTATAATGAATAATTGGTTCAACAATCAGAAGAAATTCGGGCTTTTGTTGATCACAAATATTTTTAATAGCAACCTGATATCAAGGTTTTCCACTCCTCTAGGATTCTAATATATGGATTTCATTGAATGTTGTTGTATTTATCCAACAGGACATGGGTGTTACTTTTCATTCTAGGTCGAATAAGTTTATGCCCACCCATATATTTCTTTTATCAAAGTAAACTCTACGTTATGTGCCTCTTGAGGATTATCATCATCAACTCACGGATTATTATTCTTCTCCAAATTCAAACCATCATAAGGATCTCTCACCCAACTCTTGCAATTACTTTCGATAACCAAGTGATTAGGATCAAGTTGTTCCCTTCTATCATCAATCACCTCTTACTCAATCATCAAATTATCATTCAAATCATTAGTAGACTATACTTTGGTTCCTTCTTCATTCAGAGAGATTGTTTATGATAAATTCTCCTCATTATAATCAACCTCATTTTCTGCATGTATCCTGTATATTATTTAATCAAAAGCGTCTTGACATTCTTTCCTTTCAACTTACAACAATTATCAATATTATCACTAACGCGCGCACGCACACACACATGTACAAACACACACACACACACACACACACACACAAACACACACACACACACACACACACACACACATACACACACACACACACACACACACAGAATGATCACAAAAAAGAGGGAAAATATTGTATTCAAATTCAACAAGTTAAGGTTTATCAACACATATGCAAAAATTTCCTCAAGTTATTTTTCTTGTAAGATCATCAATTGATAAAGGAGTATCGATACCATAATCAAATGCAAATAATGTGTTAGTTCCCAAAACTCTAGGCAGACAATGCATCCTCATCCACACATGAGCATGTGTAATCTTCAAAAAAACTTGGCCTAAAATTTGGCGTCTGCGTAGCCAAACACATGAGCAAGGTCTTAACACATCATTTCCATACACTCCAAATTTTATTGAAATCCTACCTTGATTTGTATGAAAATTTAAAATACTAACGTCACAAAAGAGATGAATCCCAATTAGTGATTAAACTCTATAACTTGATGAGTTTATCATGTAATTTTGATGCCTTCAATAGCATATTATCTTAATTGGTGACCATGTAGTTTGTATGAATATTTCTTGAAGAATCTCACACACAAATT
Source organism: Lathyrus oleraceus (assembly GCF_024323335.1). Classification (NCBI taxonomy): domain Eukaryota; kingdom Viridiplantae; phylum Streptophyta; class Magnoliopsida; order Fabales; family Fabaceae; genus Lathyrus; species Lathyrus oleraceus. The sequence continues at coordinate 279,262,357 of NC_066581.1, forward strand.
ACGTACACTTAAGAAATCAACTCACTAAAGAAAATTTTCTTCAAGGTTGGCTTGAAAGAAAGTTTGTGTGACTGGAAAAACTTTTTCTGATTTTTTTCAAATATTCTGAAAGAATGTAAAAACTCTTAATCAAAGATCAATGATTTTTCACATAAGTGAATTGATGTGAATCTTATTCTAGATAGAGCAAATTTGTTTTGTATATGTGTAAAAGTGAATTGCTTTGAAAGTTAGTAAGATGATTCGAGTCAAAACCCAAAATTATGATTTGAATCAAGATGAAAAAATCAATATTTGGTATATTTTATTTGAGTCATGACTTGCATTTGTGATTCGAGTTAGGAGAATTTTGGACTTGTGTCACGATTATAGAACAGGACTCCAAAAGATTGAATGTTTACATGATTTAATTCAAGCATGACCATGACTCGAGTTAAAGTGCCCTTGATTTGAGTCAGAAAGAAGCTTGAATTGAATCAAGCCATTTAGCATAAAATTCCAAATTTCTCATTTACTCAAGTCATACATAGTTCACCTTTAATCCACTTATATATGAAAAATTATGTATTGTTCAAACAAACTGAACACACATGGATTCATATCTATTTCACAAACACCACATATGTTTAAATCACGATTTTGTCCTAAATTAAATGCAAATCTCTTAAGTCTAATTTTTTTAAGAAACTCAATAGAAAAATGAGTATAATGAATAATTGGTTCAACAATCAAAAGAAAGACGGGCTTTTGTTGATCCCAAATATTTTTAATAGCAACCTGATATCAAGGTTTTTTACTCCTCTAGCAATCTAATATATGGCTTTCATTGAATGTTGTTGTATTTATCCAACAGGACATAGGTGTTGGTTTTCATTCTAGGTCGAATAAGTTTATGCCCACCCATATATTTCTTTTATCAAAGTAAATTCTACTTTATGTGCCTCTTGAGGATTATCATCATCACCTCACAGATTATTCTTCTTCTCTAAATTCAAACCATCATAAGGATCTCTCACCCAACTCTCGCCATTACTTTCGATAACCCAGTGATTAGGATCAATTTGTTCCCTTCTATCATCAATCATCTCTTACTCAATCATCAAATTATCATTCAAATTATTAGTAGACTATACTTTGGTTCCTTCTTCATTCAGAGAGATTGTTTCTGATAAATTCTCCTCATTATAATCAACCTCATTCTTTGCCTGCTTCCTGTATATTATTTAATCAAAGGCTTCTTGCCATTCTTTCCTTTCAACTTACAACAATTATCAATATTATGACTAACGCGCGAGCGCACACACACACACACATGTACAAACACACACACACACACACACAGTGATCACAAAAAAGAGGGAAAATATTGTATTCAAATTCAACAAGTTAAGGTTTATCAACACATATGCAAAAATTTCCTCAAGCTATTTTTCTTGTAAGATCATCAATTGATAAAGGATTATCGATACCATAATCAAATGCAAATAAAGTGTTAGTTCCCAAAACTCTAGGCAGACAATACATCCTCATCCACACATGAGCATGTGTAATCTTCAAAAAAACTTGGCCTAAAACTTGGCGTCTGCGTAGCCAAAAACAAGAGCAAGGTCTTAACACTTCATTTCCATACACTCCAAATTTTATTGAAATCCTACCTTGATTTGTATGAAAATTTAAAATAGTCACGTCACAAAGGAGATGAATCCCAATTAGTGATTAAACTCTATAATTTTATGAGTTTATCATGTAATTTTGATGCCTTCAATAGCATATTATCTTAATTGGTGACCATGTAATTTGTATGAATATTTCTTAAAGAATCTCACACACAAATTACTTACACTTAAGAAATCAACTCACTAAAGAAAATTTTCTACAAGGTTGGCTTGAAATAAAGTTTGTGTGACTGGAAAAACTTTTTCTGATTTTTTTCAAATATTCTGAAAGAATGTAAAAACTCTTAATCAAAGATCAATGATTTTTCACAAAAGTGAATTGATGTGAATCTTATTCTAGATAGAGCAAATTTGTTTTGTAAATGTGTAAAAGTGAATTGCTGTGAAAGTTAGTAAGATGTTTCGAGTCAAAACCCAAAATTATTATTTGAATCAAATAAAAGAGTGGCTTGAATCAAGATGATAAAATCAATATTTGGTATATTTTATTTGAGTCATGACTTGCATTTGTGATTCGAGTTAGGAGAATTTTGGACTTGTGTCACGAGTATAGAACAGGACTCCAAAAGATTGAATGTTTACATGATTCAATTCAAGCATGACCATGACTCAAGTTAAAGTGCCCTTGATTTGAGTCAGAAAGAAGCTTGAATTGAATCAAGCCATTTAGCATAAAATTCCAAATTTCTCATTTACTCAAGTCATACATAGTTGACCTTTAATCCACTTATATAAAATAAATTATGTATTGTTCAAACAAACTGAACACACATGGATTCATATGTATTTTACAAACACCACATATGTTTAAATCACGATTTTGTCCTAAATTAAATGCAAATCTCTTAAGTCTAATTTTTTTAAGACACTTAATAGAAAAATGAGTATAATGAATAATTGGTTCAACAATCAAAAGAAATTCGGGCTTTTGTTGATCACGGATATTTTTAATAGCAACCTGATATTAAGGTTTTCCACTCCTCTAGCATTCTAATATATGGATTTCATTGAATGTTGTTGTATTTATCCAACAGGACATGGGTGTTACTTTTCATTCTAGGTCGAATAAGTCTATGCCCACCCATATATTTCTTTTATCAAAGTAAATTCTACTTTATGTGCCTCCTGAGGATTATAATCATCACCTCACAGATTATTCTTCTTCTCCAAATTAAAACCATCATAAGGATCTCTCACCCAACTCTTGCCATTACTTTCGATAACCAAGTGATTAGGATCAAGTTGTTCCCTTCTATCATCAATCATCTCTTACTCAATCATCAAATTATCATTCAAATCATTAGTAGACTATACTTTTGTTCCTTCTTCATTCAGAGAGATTGTTTCTGTTAAATTCTTCTCATTATAATCAACCTCATTCTCTGCCTGTATCCTGTATATTATTTAATCAAAGGCTTCTTGACATTCTTTCCTTTCAACTTAAAATTATCAATATTATGACTAACGAACGCACGCACACACACATGTACAAACACACACACACACAGTGATCACAAAAAAGAGGGAAAATATTGTATTCAAATTTAACAAGTTAAGGTTTATCAACACATATGCAAAAATTTCCTCAAGTTATTTTTCTTGTAAGATCATCAATTGATAAAGGAGTATCGATACCATAATCAAATGCAAATAAAGTGTTAGTTCCCAAAACTCTAGGCAGACAATGCATCCTCATCCACACATGAGCATGGGTAATCTTCAAAAAAACTTGGCCTAAAATTTGGCGTCTACGTAGCCAAACACATGAGCAAGGTCTTAACACTTCATTTCCATACACTCCAAATTTTATTGAAATCCTACCTTGATTTGTATGAAAATTTAAAATAGTCACGTCACAAAGGAGATGAATCCCAATTAGTGATTAAACTCTATAATTTTATGAGTTTATCATGTAATTTTGATGCCTTCAATAGCATATTATCTTAATTGGTGACCATGTAATTTGTATGAATATTTCTTGAAGAATCTCACACACAAATTACTTACACTTAAGAAATCAACTCAATAAAAAAAATTTCTTCAAGGTTGGCTTGAAAGAAACTTTGTGTGACTGGAAAAACTTTTTCTGATTTTTTTCAAATATTCTGAAAGAAAATGTAAAAACTCTTAATCAAAGATCAATGATTTTTCACAAAAGTGAATTGATGTGAATCTTATTCTAGATAGAGCAAATTTGTTTTGTATATGTGTAAAAGTGAATTGTTGTGAAAGTTAGTATGATGATTCGAGTCAAAACCCAAAATTATGATTTGAATCAAATAAAAGAGTGGCTTGAATCAAGATGATAAAATCAATATTTGGTATATTTTATTTGAGTCATGACTTGCATTTGTGATTCGAGTTAGGAGAATTTTGGACTTGTGTCACGATTATAGAACAGGACTCCAAAAGCTTGAATGTTTACATGATTCAATTCAAGCATGACCATGACTCGAGTTAAAGTGCCCTTGATTTGAATCAGAAAGAAGCTTGAATTGAATCAATCTATTTAGCATAAAATTCCAAATTTCTCATTTACTCAAGTCATACATAGTTGACCTTTAATCCACTTATATATAAAAAATTATGTATTGTTCCAACAAACTGAACACACAGGGATTCATATCTATTTCACAAACACCACATATGTTTAAATCACGATTTTGTCCTAAATTAAATGCAAATCTCTTAAGTCTAATTTTTTTAAGACACTCAATAGAAAAATGAGTATAATGAATAATTGGTTCAACAATCAAAAGAAAGTCGGGCTTTTGTTGATCACGAATATTTTTAATAGCAACCTGATATCAAGGTTTTCCACTCCTCTAGCATTCTAATATATGGCTTTCGTTGAATGTTGTTGTATTTATCCAACAGGACATGGGTGTTACTTTTCATTCTAGGTCGAATAAGTTTATGCCCACCCATATATTTCTTTTATCAAAGTAAATTCTACTTTATGTGTCTCTTGAGGATTATCATCATCACCTCACAGATTATTCTTCTTCTCCAAATTCAAACCATCATAAGGATCTCTCACCCAACTCTTGCCATTACTTTCGATAACCAAGTGATTAGGATCAAGTTGTTCCCTTCTATCATCAATCATCTCTTACTCAATCATCAAATTATCATTCAAATCATTAGTAGACTATACTTTTGTTCCTTCTTCATTCAGAGAGACTGTTTCTGATAAATTCTCCTTATTATAATCAACCTCATTCTCTGCCTGTATCCTGTATATTATTTAATCAAAGGCTTCTTGACATTCTTTCCTTTTAACTTACAACAATTATCAATATTATGACTAACGAACGCACCCACACACACATGTACAAACACACACACACAGTGATCACAAAAAAGAGGGAAAATATTGTATTCAAATTCAACAAGTTAAGGTTTATCAACACATATGCAAAAATTTCCTCAAGTTTTTTTTCTTGTAAGATCATCAATTGATAAAGGAGTATCGATACCATAATCAGATGCAAATAAAGTGTTAGTTCCCAAAACTCTAGGCAGACAATGCATCCTCATCCACACATGAGCATGTGTAATCTTCAAAAAAACTTGGCCTAAAATTTGGCGTCTGCGTAGCCAAACACATGAGCAAGGTCTTAACACTTCATTTCCATACACTCCAAATTTTATTGAAATCCTACCTTGATTTGTATGAAAATTTAAAATAGTCACGTCACAAAGGAGATGAATCCCAATTAGTGATTAAACTCTATAATTTTATGAGTTTATCATGTAATTTTGATGCCTTCAATAGCATATTATCTTAATTGGTGACTAATCTCCCATGTGAATTATTCCTGAAGCGTTCGAGTCCTGCTCTATAAGCCTTATCAAGTGTCTTGATTGAGAGGCGTTTACCTTTAAGGTAAGGCTTGACAAAATTAGAAACTAATATGTCACACGTGTTTTGAAGAGCTTGTGCAAAGGATTTATTTTTGTTTGGGGCTGGGATGGAGACACAGGAGTTGCTCGAGGAAGAATAGTCAACCATGGAAGGTCTCCATGCCAATGCTAAGCATTGAAGGAACCCATGCATATTAGGTTTTCTTTTAAGCCCTAGCAGAGTAATAGTTTTCTTAAACTCTTGATTTCTCCAACTTATTGATCCCATCAAGCATAGGTTGCATGTATAATAATTTTCTGTACAATTTGACAATGAAACCTAATGCAGTCGAGTATAATATAAATCGAAAACAGTTGTCAACTAATTTTATAAGTCAACCCTTTTAAATCAGTTTTAAATTGTGACATATAACTCATTTTGGGATGTTTCAAACATTGTGCTAGATTTCAACAATGTGTGTTGTATGATTTGTCACATAATTCTTTTTTATTTGTCAATATTAATATTGTGTATGTGATTTTTTTTTATATTCATCTATCACAAATATGTGTCCCGTGTTTTGTATCAAATAATAAATATATTTGTGATGTATTTTATTTATCAAAGAAAAAGATTTGTTTTGAATTCTTTTATTTATCAAAGAAAAAAATTTGTTTTGAATTCTTTTATATTTATTAATAACAAATATTCTTCGTCATGTTTTTTTGTGTATATTGATAGTAAATAGTTGTTTCTTTTTAATATTTTTCAGGGGTAAATTTTGTCTCATGAGTTTGCCTATAGGTTTAGTTAATTTGTTGGTTCCTTAACTTAACAATTTGCTTCATGTTGGTCCTATATTTAATAAGTATTATTATTAGATCCTTTAAATATATCTCTGGTAGTCAATGTAGTCTCTTACATTAGTTTTTTTATAGAAAAACATTCAATTTTGATGACTTGACATTACAAAGTAGTATTTTTGTTGTTAGATGTCTTATGACATATCAATTTTTATTGTCTTGTTTTTCAATAAAAATAAAATATGAAAGTGTTTAATGAAGGCTAGAAAATGATATATGAATGTGATTAATGTATGTAAAATTGTGATAGAGAATCAACTCTTCATGAGATGGACGAGTATTTGCATCTTCAACACATAGTTTGTAATTTTTTCGTCTTCTTTCATCGATAATAATTCATATTTGTCATCACAAAGTTTTCAACTTGACAACCTTGACTTTCTCGTCTCCTTTGTAGTACTTGACAAGAATATCACATGTCTCCTTCGTCGATTCAACATGAGTGATTCTGTCGAAATTAGTCCATCAACCGCTGATTGAATGTAAAATGTCTCCTTATAGTCCTTTTTCTTGGCATCCTTATCAGCAATTCTTTGTGTGTCGGTTGCATCTTTACCAACCGCAGGAACACCATTAGTAACCACTTCTAGGGTTTCATGAAAGGCAAATACATATTGCATTTGTTTTCTCCATCGAAGTCAATTCTTGTCATCAACAGTTGGAAGGGAGTTTGGTAAATTTCCGTTATCATTCATCTTTGTAACGATTGATCAACAACAATCCACGATTCCGAATTCACGATCTCTGATGTGTGATTCTTGAAAACAAGATCAAAAATCTAACTGGAACTCTGATACTATTTGTTGGATTATGAGGAAAGTTTCAATATTGGACTAAGAGCAACACACAAATGAGATAAACACCACATATTCACCCAAAATATTAAGATGATAGGTGTGTGGATTCTCATACTTATAAATATTCAAATCTCCACATTTATAATCAATGTGAGACCTTAACTCACACTTGATTATTATTCTTAACTCACTTGATAAGAAGATGATATGCAGATAGTGGATTCAACTTAATACATTCAAAAATCATTGAAAAGTTTGAGAAAAAATACACCAATGTATGGTTAAGATAAGAAAGATGATGAAGAACGAGCTTTAATATGTATGAGAAAGAGAAACATGACTTCTGCATTAAATTCTTGACTCATCAGTATTCATGAATTTGTCTTCACCAATAAAAATTGTTTGTGTCTTTATATATGTATATAAGGTAATAAATAAAAAGATTAGATGTTTCAATAAATAAAAATTAGAAAAAACAAATATTTTAATTTTGGATACATGTTTTTTTTAAAAGCTAAATGTCTCTCTGAAGTTCGTAAGCATCTTCTTAAAGAAAATAGATATCTGAATTAAGCTGTAAAATTAAATATTTATGAAGTTAGAAATAAAAATAGAAATCATAGAGTAGGTCGGCTACCACTGATGTACATTAAATATTTTACTAATTATAACCAACAAAAACATTTTAATAAATAAAATCAATTTTATTTTAGATAGTAAAGTAATGTGAGAGGGTGATGTAGATAGATTTAGAAGAACATTATCAAAACGAATCATGAAATGAAGTGACTAAATATTTTCTTAATTGCTGTAGTTAATACGAGAAAGTAAGAAAGGACACACTATACAGCTGTTTTGTGTGATGCCATTTTCGTGAAAATTTGCTTCCATTGAGATTTCACTTGGGCAAAGATTTCAAACGAATTTATGGATTCCAAGAATAAAAAAAATGTTTGATGAGAACCGATGGTTGAAAATATAAATAGAAAAAAGGAATATTGCCTATTTCATGAAATGTATAGATGTGTCATTACGACAGGTTTTCAAGGATTTGGTCCTATGACCCATTGGTCACGGACACAAACAAACTCTTCAATCAAGTATAATAGTAGTACATAAAAAATATAGAGAAAAAATGAGATATTTTTACTAGAATAACAATATTTACATAAAAAATATAGAGAAAAAATGAGATATTTTTACTAAAATAACAATATTTTCATCGATTATTCAAACCAATCCTTCATAAATTCTATTATATCTAACTTTCAAATAAAAAAAATCTACACGTAAAAAAAGATGTCAATAGAATTAAAATCTCCTCTTAAATTTGGAAGGGGACGTCAATAGCAATAAAATCTCCTATAGAATTTATACGGGGCACCACTTGAATTAAAGTTCTCTTTAAATTTATATAGAGATGTCAATTAGATTAAAGCCTTGTCTTCTTGATTTATTTATTTAATTTTTAATATATATAATATTATAAAATTTATTATTATTTAATATAATAATATTTGAATGTGCGAATAGCAATGTACATTAATTTCTATGATCTGGTCGAATTAAGTGTCTGACGATTTCGCATTCTCACAGTCGTATGTCTTTTATTGCTCTGTGGCTGTAGATCCACCTGAGGTGTTTCCTAAAAAATCGTCGCGGATTATGTTGCATCTGTTTGAAGAACTTCGTGTAAGTAGGTCCATGTCGACGAACTCAAATCAGTGAAGTCGTCTAGATTGAATTAAGTTCACATGCCTTTGTAGTTTTGTTGTGTTGGTTGTGTTTATGAGGTAATGAGTGGATGGTATCAGGGTCAGTTGAACTGTGACATTTGTGTGAATGTTTGGGTGAATATTAACTGATGTGGTGTTTGGTAGTCCATGTTAATTTGTTATGTATTCTGATAAGAGTGTGATGGGTTGGTTGGTTGGGTTTGTTGGGATTGGGACTGATAAAAAGTTTGTGGTTGTTGTTGGAGATGAGGGTTGGTATGGGGTATGTTCTTGATATTATGGTTGTATGAGTGACATGTGTTGTTGGTAATTATTCTGGGATGAATTTTGATTGTAAGAAGTGTGTTGGGTTGGAGGTTAGGTGTTTGATGATGAAGCTTATTGCCGTAGATAAACCAAATATTTGGGATCAGATAAGAAACCAATCAAAACTGATTTATACCAATTCATGTATTCGATAGTTGGTTTAGACTCGATTGGCAGTACATCGTTAGTTAAGACTAAATGATGGTGGCGCTTCCATTCACGACACTATGCTTTTGCATATAATGTCCAGTTGTCGTAGTCTCATTGGTCTGAGACTTTACTATTGTGGTATTGAGTAAAGCATCTCGAAGGACTTGGGATTTCTTGAAGCATGCCAAATTGAAGTTTCACCTAATCACTATGGTGCATGTCCACGGTAGTGAACATAATAATAAGTATTTTTGCATTCCAAACGGCAACATCTTGTTGATTCATTTCATGCATGCCTTCTAAATTCAGATATGATCTCCAGAATAATTATCTTTTAGCTACTTTAATTTAATTTTTTGGCCCCTCATATCGGTTTGTGTCAAACGTTTACCCAAAATTTTCCCAGATATATCTTCATCAATATTTGTGGGACTATTTACCGCCTTACCGCTAATAGGTAAATCCAACAACATTTTCACGTTCTCTAGTGTAACGGTACATTCACCGGTTAGAAGACGGAATGTGTGTGTCTCTGGTCTCCATCTTTCTTGAAGAGCAAGAATAAACTTTGTATCAACGACATATATCTTAAATTTTATGACATGGCCAAAACCGGAAAGCTTAAAATAAGGTTCAATCAACTCATCATGTGCAACATAACCATGGACATGAGTGCGAGTCATGAGGGTTCTAAAAAAAATATTAATAAGATACAAATAAGTATTGAATATAAAATATAATGCATCAAAAACAAACAACAATGCATCAAAAACAACAACAATGCGTCAAAAAACAACAACACAAACTATAAATAAAAAAACAATTAACACTGCAAAATAACTAAGAGATAACAACAATCAAAATAATATCATATGTTACAGACATCATATCACTAATGTTGACCCACATATGCTACATAGCTTTATTGTCATCTGCAATTGAGATGTACGAAACAAGTTTTTCAATACTTCTAATTCTTCCCCCATCCTAAATCTCTCTGTCTAACCAACGATTCAAATTCCTTTCTAGTTGCTCTAAATTTTGGATGTTCCAAAAAAACATCTTTATCGAAGTTTTGGTTCTAGAAAAAAATAACATGCACATATCTTCTAATATACATGATGAAACAAATAAAAAAAATTGTAAGAAGAAAACGAGAAGAGGTGTGAAAAAATTTACAAATGATCACCTTTATATACAAAAAATTCTACCATTAAAATAATAATAAACTTTTTAATATTATATAACATAATATATATTTAAAATTAATTAAATAAATCAACAAAATGGGGCCTTAATCCTATTGGTACCCCCTTTTAAATTATAGAAGGGGATTTAATTCAATTGGTGTCTCCATACAAATTTAAGAGGAAAATTTAATCAAATTGGCGCCCCATACAAATTTTAAAGAGGACTTTATTCCTATTGGCACCCCCTTCCAAATTTAAGAGGAGGTTTTAATCCTATTGTGTTCCCTTCTACGTGTAAATTGTTTTTGTTTGAAAGTTGGGTATAATGGAATATATGATGGAAAGATGGTTAGTTTAAAAAATAATGGGTGAAAACATGGGTATTCTAGTACAAAAATCGAAAAATGAATTATAATAGGACCCTATTTATTTTCAATCTTTTGTCTTGTTTTTCACCAATAATGCTTCAATCGCGTTATATGCTCCAATGATGAAAATTTAAATTTGTCATCGTCACTAGCTCCAACTTGATAAAGGTCATACTTACGGTATGCATGTGGATCTCTTAATTCTTAATAAACTTCAGGTTTTTTGTTACCGTATATTGAATCCTCCTAAAATTATCGTGATTCTTTGAAAATCACTAATTATCCTTTGGATTAAGGTTAATACATATAGGTGATTTCTTAATGCACTATATATGTTATTTAGGGACCACATAAAAATATTTAAATACCCCCAGATTCCAGAGATGCATCTTCGGATTCACTTTGAAATGTTAAATGAATCAGAGATGTGTCTCCGTAACAATTTAAAACATATACAATGCATCACACTCAGAAATAATTTTACAAGATTATTGTATCAGAGATGCATCTTTGTTTATTTTCTGAAGATGTATCTTTGTAACATATCAGAACATAATTGTACATGTTATATTTTGTTTACGTGTATTCAGATGAAGTATATAAAACATACAATCCATATAAACCATACAATCCATATTAAACCATACAATCCATATGCAAAAAATGACATATATAAAACCAGGTGATCCAAATGTCATATACAGATAAAGTCGAATACAACGATAAAGTAGCATGAGGTGAAAATAAAATATAATCCATAGTAAAACTACTATATACTACTGTCTATTGCACTACTATGTATGTCAGACTACATCTCTTTTGTCTCATCTGCCTCCTCGGGCTCCGTGGCCATCAATCTCCTCTGCCCTTTGGAACTGTCTTCGGTACATCAATGCCCCTCGTGCCTCTGTCGTGATGGCATCTAGGACCAGTCTCACATCAGACCCATCAGGGAAGATACCTCTATCAATGCATGCCTGCATAATATCCACTATACGATAACATCTAGGAAAGACACCCTCAACATAATCTAACTGTGCCTACTCCTCCTCTAGTATCTCTTGATGAGCTGGCCTCAATGGATCTCCTGGAGAAGCCTGCATCATATACGGATGTGACACCCTAAAGAACCACCTAAGATACCCTTTGATGTAACTCTAGTCGCTCACAACTATGATACTTTGTGCCTCTTTCGATACTAGATGACTTTCATAATCATCAAACATGGCATCCATTTGTCTACGTGCCAAAGCAGGAGGAGTAGATACAAAAGGGTGTCTGAGAATGGTCTTAGTGTAGCCGAACTTATGCATGACGCGCTCGAACAAATAAGGAGCAGTGAGACATGATCTGCAGGTCAATCATCCAGAGTATAACACTATTTCTTCAAATGGCAGCATGTCACAGTGATCGACATAGATGTTAAAGTGCGTACCATTGACAACCAAGCGGTTAATATACACTCTAAATGGATCAATCGCCTAGTTCCCTCTAGAGGGGAAAATGCAATAGCATGCAGCATATCCTCAGTGTAAGTCGGTACACTCGCCCAGTCAGAGATGCATGGGAAGTGCTGAAGGATCCAAGCCTAAAAAAGTTTGGCACACACAAATCATAATTAATGGCGTTATAAATATGAAATGAAAATGACACAGAAAGATTAAAAGACCAATAAATATTATTGTTAGTAGTGTGATGCTTCTTGTGACCTGCTTCATCTTCCACCTAAAGCCCTCTGAATACTTAGAGTACAAGTTGATCAAACAAGCGGCCCCTCAATTGTACTCATGGATTTACTCAAAATCCTGGAAGTACCACAGGTATATGACATTTGTATAAGTGGGACTCTTGTCCATAAAAATCATAGTACCAACCAAATATAGCAGGTAGGCTCTCATAGCATGCGCTTTGTAAAGCCCCACCTGCTCGTCATCACCTATGGCCTGATGTGCTCTCTAGAGCTCATCTGTATATTCCTTTTTCAGGTATTCAAACCTAGCATGAGCCCCCTGGTTCTATCTAATTCCTTCTTCTCCTCCGCTGGGTTAGCCCTTAGATAGTCTACCATCATCTCGAGTGATTTGTCTTTGGTAATCCTCCCATGATCTAGAAGTCTCCCCCTGATCGGAAAATATAGCAAACACGACATATCATCGAGTGTGATAGACATTTGAGTGTCATCTTTCCATGAATGCATTAATCATCCCCCTTTAGATCGTTTCCTTCATCTAACAATATGGATAGACTGATGATCACATATCACGGATCATGGATAAAGAGTTATCAAGTCTTCACATAAGTATAAATATTTGGAGTAATATTTATATAGGTTTGACCCTTAATGAGTTTTATACTTATAATGTTATGCAAGTGTCATAAGTTATTCTCATGGTGATAGTGGTGTATATCACTCTTTGATTTGAAATCACTATGGATCCTAGAAATAAAGTCGAGTACTTTATTTATGTTTAAAACTTGTCCATAACATGATAAATATAAAGATGGTTGGTGAGTACTCCACAAACCATGTTGAGGGATATGGGTGACCAAGTTGGAATTTTCCATCCTATGTAACATAATAAATGTATAAAGATCCAATATTAAATTGGGAAAAGGTGACACAAACTATGCAAGGTATTTCATATAGACATGAGGGGAAAATGACAATTGTATGTATAAACATTATCACTCAAAGATTTTGTCAGAATACATGACATTTTTTGTCACTTGGGTAGCATTTATGTGTTGATCGATGCAATTCATTATTTATTACATTAAATGTCTGACTTAATATAGTTTCTAATGTTACGAGAACCTATAAGATCACACACATAAGAATAAATTAATGAGAGATAAAAATAAATAAGTGAAACTTATTCAATGGTGTGATCATCAGAACATACTTGTGTTAATTAGAAAAATATGGTACGCCGTAAGATATGTGTACCTAAGTGCAATATGAAATAACGTAAGGTACAATGTACTTAAGTAAAATACAAAACAACGTAAAGTATAATGTTGTTAAGTAAATTATGCTATAATGTAAGGTACAATGTGCTTAAATGGGTTTGATTAGCTTGCAGACCACACAAATGGTTATGTAAATAGAACCTTGGTGCTAAAGTAAATTTTGCTTAACCAAATTTGGTTTCCAAAACCCAAGTTTTATGAAACCTAGAGTTGCGCGCGCGCGCACACACACACACACACACATATACACACACATATGCACACACACACACACACACTCACAGACACACACACACGCACACACACACACATACACACACGCACACACACACACACTGTCATACCCCAAAATTTGCCCATTAATATTACAAGGCATTTCTTGGGCACTCCAACTTATTTTTCAAGGCATTGACCTTAAAGGAACAAAGCCCAGCTCACAACAGGCCCAATCCAGAAAAGGCCCAAACTAGCTGGCTCGCTAGGCGAGCAATTCCTTCGCCTAGCGAACCCTTCGCTATACAGCTCGCCTAGCGAAGCTTGCGAATAACAGAATTTTCGGGCTTCATTCTGAGCCCGTTAGGTCACAACAAGAGCATTATAAATAGCCAAGCTTCAGTCAGAAAAGAGAAAAAAACAGACGACGACGGACGGAAACCCTGGCATAAAAACCCTAAAGACTAGTCCAGAGAGGTCGAAGTAAAGAAACCCTGACGGCCCCTCATCCGCACCGAAGTTACCGCCGTCCAACTCCACCCGATACCAAAAGCGATCTGCCAGTTCAGTGTTACAATTCAGCTGCAACAGGTTTGCGCATCACTATTGTTTTATGCTTCCAAGTTGTAATCTCTAAATACATAATGCATCATAATCGAATTTTTGGATATGTAGTTAGATTTTGCATGTGAGTTTAAGTATGCCTGCCTATCCTGAATGTTTGACCATATTATTTCTGTAATTGAATACCATAAGGTTTGCAGCATGCTGAGATTCTACTGTTCTGAAATTCAAAACCCGCAGCCGCTCGCTAGCACATCGCTAAGCGAGCATGTAGCGAATATTCGCTAGGCCTTCGCTAGGCGAGGCAAAGGCGAACGTGACAGTCGCTAATATTTTGGTTGTTATGTCCTATGCTTATCTGATCCATTCTATGTTAATTCTGCGTTGTTTGCCTGACATGCATACTGCTGTGTTCGTTTTGCGGTGTAATCCTCGATTGCACCCTGATTTGGTATTCTAACCCGTTTGCTGAATGTTGCAAAGGTTCATACACCCCAGGAAAAGATTGTTGTTTAGGTCTTCCACTTTATTTGTGGGATACCCTTGTGAAGATCTACCCTAAATTGCTTAATTAATTTTAATGTAGTAATTTTAATGTATTATTTTTAATGTATTGATTTTAATGTGGAGATTCATCCTAATTACCTAATTAACTTTAAAATATGGCCTTTAAATATGTGATCTTGGACCTCTCTTTTGCCTTACGATATTACGGTATTACGGTCATGTCCCGCGAATGTGGGGATACACTTAGCAAAGACCCTTCGATTAAATCATCATAAAATAAATCATAGTCCCTCGGATGTTGCCTCGAATATATGATTTTTGTCCCTCGATGACCCTTCGGTGTAGCCTACGGTTAAATGATGATCGTCCCTTCGAATGCTAAGGTATCCTTACAACTGTTGCCTTCAATGACCAATCGATGACCCTACGATGACCCTTTTACATCCAAAGGCTAAAATTACTTACTTCTCAATAGTAAGGACAGTTTTACCCTCATAAGGATTGGAAATGCCCATCAAGACCTTGGGTAGGTATAACTCTTAATTGCTTACTCACAATTGAAAAATACTTTTCACACTTCACAAATACTAGAAAATCACCACTTGGTATACATTCATACTAGAATCATTACTGAGTTATATTTTTCTAAACCATTTTCAAAACTAAACGAGATAACCACTTTGTATACATTCATACGAGAATCATTACAAAGTTAAATTCTCTTTTTCAAAACATTTTCTGAACAATTCACGAACACTTTTTCAGACAAAATATAAGTGATCCAGCAATTAAGAGCCCATGGATAACCATGGATACAAAGGGTGCTAATACCTTCCCTTTGTATAATGTACCTCCCGAACCCAAAATCTATTAAGGTCTTTCCTGTTCTTTTCCACCTTTCCTTATTGGATAAAAGAAAAGTCGATGGCGACTCTTGCTATCCGCGACATTGCGATAAAAAGCAAAACACACCAAGTCAGTTCACCGTATGACAGAACTGGCGACTCTGCCGGGGAGTCTTTAAAGAGAGGTTACCTTAAAAACAAGGTCACTTATTCAAATTGTCTGATTTACTTTTAAGGGATTGCTTGGGTATTTTTGAGTGAAAGATCCTACACCCGGATCTAGGGTACCTTAGGTAAGTAGCAATAGATCATCGCAACTATCCAGCGTATACTGGAATGGTTAAAATGATGGCTACGGTTAATGTGACACTTTGGATGTCCTGATGTTCCTCATGTTTACTTGAGGAAAAATTTGGCGTCTGCGTGGTGTCATCAAAGCATTAACCAGACCTTTAGAACCCTAATTGACTCATCCTAGCCATTAGCAAGTAGTGAGATAACTGACTTCGGTTCCGACTGGGGTTGGTTGAGACTCGATACTACACTCTTTAAGATTGGACTTTAGGGAAGCTTCGGTCAACCACTTGGTGTTGCACTGAAGTGGACTTAAAGAAAGGTCGATGATTTGAGATCCTTCTAGAACCCGGTTACTATTCTAGGACAGGTTGAACCAACCAAACTTCAGTGGGGAGGGTACTTACCTATGGAACTCATGCAAGCCTTTAAACTTAGGAATGATTGTTGTGTGACTTGCTTGTGCTTGTTATTTACTTAACATCATAACATCATAACATCATAACATATGGCATTGTACTAACCATTTCAAGGACTTAGGGATTTAACTTTGCTCTGTTTTGTAAGGCTATGGCTCCCAGGAAGACCATCCGGATCAATCTTGTAGCGATCTCTCCTCAACTCAAGAATTTAGTGTCAGAACTTCCCGATCATGCTCAGTTCATCAAGAAACATGGTTCTCTCCTCAATTTGGTCACCACCGGTTTCAAGGAAGATATGATGAGAGTTTTATTCCAGTTCTTCGACCCTAAACATCATTGTTTCACCTTCCCAGATTATCAGTTGGTACCCACATTAGAAGAATTCTCCAGGCTACTTGGGATACCTATCCTTGACCAAATACCTTTCAGTGGTTTAGAGAAGATTCCGAAGTCTGAAGAAGTCGCCGCGGCTTTACACATGACAAAGTCCGACATTGAAACTAATTGGGTAACAAGAAGTGGAGTTAAGGGTTTACTTGCCAAATTTCTGATAAATAAGGCCCGAGAATTCTTAAAAGTTATGAATGTCCATGCTTTCGAAGATGTCCTAGCATTACTAATCTATGGTTTGGTGTTATTTCCTAACCCAGACCAATTCATAGATATGAATGCTATTAAGATATTTCTCACTCATAACCCTGTGCCTACCTTGCTTGGAGACATTTTGCATTCCCTTCACACCCGTACTATGAAGAGACAAGGGACCCTCATGTGCTGCGTACCTTTATTGTCTAGGTGGTTTATTTCGCACCTTCCTCAATCAGTCTTGAAGAACGAGCAGAATTTGAAATGGTCACAAAGGATAATGTCGCTCTCCCATTCAGACATCCGTTGGTGTCCTAATATCAAAGAGAATGTTACCATCATTGACCGCTGCGGAGAATTCTCCAACGTACCACTCCTGGGGACAAGAGGGGGTATTACTTATAACCCAGCTTTAGCCCTGCGTCAATTCGGTTATGCTCGAAGAGACGGTTCACATGAGATAATTATCCAAGGCACTGTGTTTGGCTATGACAACGATTCCCAAGGTATCCGCCAAAGGTTTGTACGAGCTTGGGGCATGGTGAAAAGAAGTACTTTAGGTCAGAAAAACTCTATTCCTATGGAACCTTATCTCAGATGGGTACGCACCAGAGCTCGTGAACTTGTCATGCCATATCTTGCAATCGGACCTCAGATTGTCGAACCAGAAGTTGAAGGAGATACTCCTCAGATCATTCCCTATCCAGATATGCCCACTGATGTTGAAGAATTGAAGAGATCCTGGATCCAGTTGAGAGAGGAAAGAGATACTTTTGAAGCCCAGTTCTGTGCTGAGAGGAAGAAAGTGTTAGAACTCACCAGTCAGCTTAATGAGGAACGAAGACTCAATGCATATCTTCGCCCAAAAAGAAGTCGCCCCTGGGAGACTTGAGCTTTCATTGTATTTTTATTATTATTCTTCTTGTAATGAATATTGATTAAAGAAATTATTAATAAAAGTTTCTCTCTTTTTTTTGGTGGCTTACGCAAAGTTAAATTCCAAAAGTCGTTGAAAACATTTCATACATTGCATAGCATAACATAACATTGCATAACAGGTATTCTGAAAGATCAATGTTCTCACGGTCTTCCTTCTAAACAGAAAAATGGACCTCGAACAAACTGTCAAAGATCTCCAGACTCAGAATGCTCAATTCCAGGAGTTGATCTTGAGCTTATCCAAAGGGCAGGAGGAACTGAAGGCTCTCTTGCTCGAGAAGAAGAAAGACAAGAAAGCTGTGAGTTACATTAACACGGGAAGAAGGCTTAAAAGACAGGCCGCGGGAGTCAAGTCTGGAATTCCGAATGGGCCAGAAGAGGAGACGGAGAATGATTCAGAGGAGGAGAATGTTGATTTCTCCAACCCTGAGGAGGACGATGAAGATTATGAAGATGAACGGTACTCTCCAAGAGATGATAAGTACAAGTTGCTGGAAGAACGTATGCTAGCTATGGAGGGTCAGAAGGCGCCCGGCCTGGACTTCGAAAGCTTGGGTCTGGTCTCTGATGTGGTCATTCCCCGCAAATTCAAGATCCCCACTTTAACTAAGTATGATGGGGCATCTTGTCCTCAGATGCATCTAAGAGCTTATGTGAGAAAGATTCAGCCGCATACCACTGATAGGAAGCTATGGATCCATTTCTTCCAAGAGAGTCTGTCAGGCACACAGTTGGAATGGTATTATCAGCTCGAGAGCTCTGACATCCGCACCTGGACTGATTTAGCAACAGCTTTCTATAAACAGTACCAGTATAACTCTGAACTAGCGCCTACTCGGCTACAGTTGCAGAATATGACTATGGATCCAAAGAAAGCTTCAAAGAATATGCTCAGAAATGGAGAGATTTGGCGGGCAGAGTCAAACCCCCTATGACTGACCGAGAATTAGTGGACATGTTCATGGGCACACTGACTGGCCCATTCTACAGCCATCTACTGGGAAGTTCTTCATCAGGTTTCACTGAACTTATATTGACAGGTGAACGCGTTGAAAGCGGCATCCGAAGTGGAAAGATACAGGCGGCTACCTCTACAAGCACCAAAAGGTCCTATCAGGGGAGGAATGAATCAAATGCTGTGTACGGTCAAAAGGGTCGTAACAAGAAAAATCGTGACCATACCATTGGAGCGGTTACGATTGCAGCACCACCATCTCAAAACTTCCAGCCCAAACAAGACAGGCCAAGAAGGCAGTTTACCAGGATCAATATGACCTTGGCACAGGCACTGCAGGGAATGCTAAAGGCAAATTTGATCACCCTCAGAGATCCTCCTACGAAACCCAACACTACTTCTTCTCGTTATAATCCCAATGCCAGGTGTGCATATCACTCCGATAGCCCCGGGCATGATACAAACGATTGCTGGTCATTGAAGAATAAGGTTCAGGATATGATCGAAGCTGGAGAAATCGAATTTGAGCCTCCGGAGACTCCTAACGTCATCACTGCACCTATGCCTAATCATGACAAAACTGTTAATGCTGTGAACGACTATTCTCACATTTCTAATGTAGCTGACTTAGCATCTCCTCTCCTGATCATCAAGAAGAATTTAGTACAAGCTGGTTTATTTCCAGGTTGTGCTGAAAATTGCGATCTCTGCATACTCCGACCCAATGATTGCTCGAAGTTGAGGAAGGGTATTCAACGGCTGATGGATGATCGTACAATTCTCTTCGAAAAGATTCCCAAGGCAGAGAACCCTATTGAAGAAGTATCTGTGATTGCTAGGTCCAAAGTTCCAGTGAAGATTACCGCTACTAGGGCACCTGTGAAGATTACCGCTGAGCCCAAGGTAGCTCCCTTAATCATTACTGCACCTGGCCCAGTACCGTATTCCTCAAACAAAGCCATTCCGTGGAATTATGGAGGTGATGTTTACGTCCATGGCGTAAAGCAAGCGGATAATGCTGCTAATCCTAGTGGCATTGTTGGGACTAGTAAAATTACTCGAAGTGGAAGGATCTTCTCTCCAGAAATCTCACCTCCCGTCCTTGAAACTCGAGGAAAGGAACCAATCAATCCTTCTCAGTCAGAGACACCGGTCGAGGTTACTGCTGAAGATGTTGCCAAACAAGAAATGGAAGAAGTGCTGAAAATCATCCGCAAGAGTGATTTTGATGTGGTAGAACAGTTGGGGCATACTCCGTCTAAGATCTCGATGCTATCCTTATTGTTATCTTCTGAATCTCATGCCAATGCCTTGATAAAATTCTTGAAGACTGCTCATGTACCTCAGGAGACGTCTGTCGATCAGTTCGAAAACTATGTTGCTAACTTGGCTGTTGACAATGGCTTAGGCTTTTCCGATGCTGATCTGACACCAGCAGGAAAGAATCATAACAAAGCTCTGCACATCTCCATTGAGTGTAAGGGGATCACCTTGGCTCATGTGTTGATCGATAATGGCTCTTCTTTGAATGTGCTACCGAAAGTTGTACTCGATAAGCTTGACTGTAAGAGCATCGAATTGAAACCTAGTGATACTGTGGTGCGCGCGTACGACGGCGCAAAAAGTGTTGTCCATGGTGAAGTGGTTCTCCCTATCAAGATATGACCTCAAGTCTTCAACACTACCTTTCACGTGATGAACATCCGTCCTGCCTATTCATGCTTGCTGGGACGCCCTTGGATTCATGAGGCAAGTGCCGTAGCTTCATCTCTCCATCAAAAGCTGAAGTATCCAATGGAGGGTAAGATTGTCACGGTGTGTGGAGAAGAAGAGTACATTGTCAGTAGTCTGCAGGCCTTCAGATATGTTGAGATGGATGGCGAATTCTTTGAGACTCCTTCTCAGTCATTTGAAGTAGTTCCTCCGACTAATCCTGTCCTTAAGCCAACTTCCTGTGTGCCCAAGGTTATTCGTGCTCCTCCTACTATGATTTCTCTGAAAGATGCTCAAGCTGTGGTTGAAAAGGGTAGTCGTACTGGCTGGGGTCAACTGATCAACGTGCCATACAAGTCTGATAAATTTGGCCTGGGGTTTAACTCTGAGAAGATAGTCAAAGATCAGATTAATGCTGTAGAAGATGCTGACAGCGATTGCGACCTGGATAGCTGGATTTTCCCAACAATTGGTGACGGACTCAATAATTGGAAGGCTGAAGACACTATCCCGATTTCTTTTAGTCAGGAGTAATTGTTATTGTCTATTTTAGTGTTGCGATTTTTTTAATTTTTACAATTGAACTTCTTAAAGCATTGTGTCTATGCCCGGGGCACAATAGCTAATTTGTTAAGGGTTTTGTCATTTTCATAAGCATATTCACATTCAATAAATCAATGGACTTTTTGCATTCAAATATTGCGCTCTTTATCTTTCCTGTCATCTTCCGAAAAAGCTATGTTTTCTTACACACACTCACGTAACGAATTGCAGATCCATACCCACTCTGGATCCTGTTGATAATAGTTCTACTACTATCCATTATGACTTTGAAAATCCGATCTACCAAGCCGAGGATGGAAGTGAGAAAGATTGTGAAGTACCTGGAGAACTTGCCAGACTGGTACTGCAAGAAGAGAAGACTATACAGCCGCATGAAGAGTCAATCGAAATTGTAAACCTGGGTACTGAAGTGGACAAGAGAGAAGTCAAAATAGGAGTAGGCTTGGAAAACAGTATTAAAGAAAGATTGATTCAGATGTTACATGACTATGTAGAGATTTTTGCTTGGTCTTATGAAGACATGCCAGGGTTGGATACTGATATAGTAGTGCATCGTTTGCCAACGAAGGAAGATTGTCGTCCTGTTAAGCAAAAGGTTCGCCGCATGCGTCCTGAAATGTCTGAGAAAATCAAAGCCGAAGTTATGAAACAATTTAATGCCGGTTTTCTAGCTGTTACTTCTTATCCTCAATGGGTTGCTAATGTGGTACCAGTGCCGAAGAAGGATGGTAAGGTGCGAATGTGCGTAGATTACAGAGATCTGAATAAAGCAAGTCCCAAAGATGACTTTCCACTCCCGCACATTGATGTTCTGGTGGACAATACCGCTCAACACAAAGTATTCTCCTTCATGGATGGATTCTCGGGTTATAACCAGATTAAGATGGCACCTGAAGACATGGAGAAAACCACGTTTGTGACGCAATGGGGCACTTTCTGTTACAAAGTAATGCCATTCGGTTTAAAGAACGCTGGGGCGACGTACCAGCGTGCTATGGTGGTTTTGTTCCATGATATGATTCATCATGAAATAGAAGTATATGTGGATGACATGATAGCCAGATCTCCTACTGAAGAAGAACATCTCAATCATTTACACAAACTGTTTGAGAGGTTGAAGAAATACAGGCTGAGATTGAACCCGAACAAGTGCACCTTTGGAGTAAGATCCGGTAAACTCTTGGGATTTATTGTCAGTGGTAAAGGAATTGAGGTTGACCCGGCTAAGGTGAGGGCTATCCAAGAAATGCCAGTGCCCCGTACAAATAAAGAAGTCAGAGGTTTCTTGAGACGTTTGAATTACATTGCCCGGTTTATCTCCCATTTAACTGCTACCTGCAAACCCATCTTCCAATTACTGAGGAAGAATCAAGAGATGGTATGGAATGATGAGTGTCAAGAAGCTTTTGATAAAATCAAGAAGTATCTCCAAGAACCTCCAATTCTGATGCCACCAGTCGAAGGAAGGCCTCTAATCATGTATTTGACCGTGTTAGAAAATTCAATGGGGTGCGTGTTGGGGCAACATGACGAGTCTGGTCGAAAAGAGCATGCCATATACTACCTTAGCAAAAAGTTTACCGACTGTGAAACAAGATACTCACTGCTCGAGAAAACTTGTTGTGCTTTGGCCTGGGCTGCTCGCCGACTAAGACAGTATATGTTGAATCACACCACTTTATTGATTTCTAAGATGGATCCTATCAAATATATATTTGAGAAACCTGCCCTCTCCGGAAGAATAGCAAGATGGCAGATGATTTTAACAGAGTATGATATCCAGTATACTACCCAGAAAGCAATCAAAGGAAGCGTGCTAGCTGATCATTTGGCTCATCAAGCGGTGGATGATTACCAATCTATGAATTTTGAGTTCCCAGATGAGGATGTCATGCTTGTCACTGCTTATGAAGAACCTGGACCGGATGAAGGACCCGAGCTGGGATCCCGATGGATTATGGTTTTTGATGGATCTTCTAATGCGTTGGGCAATGGTGTTGGTGCTGTAATCATTTCCCCCAAGGGTTGCCATACGCCTTTCACTGCTAGACTATGTTTCGATTGTACCAACAATATGGCTGAGTATGAAGCATGTATTTTGGGACTCAGAGCTGCTATAGACCTGCGAATCAAGTTTTTGAGTGTGTACGGAGATTCAGCATTAGTAATCAGTCAGATCAAAGGAGAATGGGATACTAAACATCCGAATCTCATCCCTTATCGAGAGCGGGTGTTAACATTAATCCCGTACTTTGAAGAGATTACATTCGAACATATTCCACGAGAAGAGAATCAGTTGGCGGACGCGTTGGCTACCATGTCATCTATGTTCAGAGTCAGATGGGACAGTGAGGCTCCCATGATCACCATTGAACGGTTAGACGAACCAGCATATTGTTATGAACTTAACGCTGATGAAGTAGAAGAGAAACCTTGGTTCCACGAAGTGAAAAGATATTTAGAAACTCAGGAATACCTTGAAGGGGCATCCATCAATGACAGAAAATTTCTGAGGAAGTTCTCCGCTAAATTCTTTTTGAGTAATGGAGTATTATACAAACGTAATCATGATTCAACTTTGCTTCGCTGTGTGGACAAAAAGGAAGCAGAAAAGATTATGGAAGACATGCATGATGGTATTTTTGGGACTCACTCTAGTGGACATACAATGGCCAAGAAGATTCTGAGATCAGGGTATTACTGGTCTACCATGGAAGCTGATTGCCACCATCACTCCCGAACTTGTCACAAGTGCCAGATCTATGCGGACAAAGTATATGTGCCTCCTGCTCCTTTAAACGTGTTGACGGCTCCTTGGCCCTTTGCAATGTGGGGCATTGATATGATTGGAGAGATTAAACCTACTGCTTCTAACGGACATCGTTTCATTCTTGTTGCTATTGATTACTTTACAAAGTGGGTAGAGGCAGCCTCATTTGCTTCTGTCACCAAGAATGTGGTGGCGCGATTCATCAAGAATAATCTCATTTGTCGATACGGCATTCCTGAAAGAATTATCACTGACAATGGTACTAATTTGAACAATAAGATGATTACTGAACTATGCACGCAGTTCAACATAAGACACCATAACTCTTCTCCGTACCGGCCAAAGATGAATGGCGCCGTAGAAGCGGCTAATAAGAATATTAAGAAGATTATACAAAAGATGACAGTAACATACAAAGACTGGCATGAGATGTTACCGTTTGCTCTTCATGGTTATCGCACTTCAGTACGCACTTCGACAGGGGCAACCCCGTTCTCTTTAGTCTACGGAATGGAAGCCGTTTTACCAGTGGAAGTTCAGATTCCCTCTCTAAGAATTATGAAAGATGCAGGCTTAGATGAAGATGAATGGATTCAAACTCGACTCGATCAGATAAATTTGATTGATGAGAAGAGACTTGCGGCTGTTTGTCATGGACAGATATATCAGAAGCGCATGACCCAGGCATTTAACAAAAGAGTCAAGAGACAGGTGTATCAAATTGGCGACTTGGTGATCGAGCGTATCATTCTACCACAAGGTGACCCCAGAGGCAAATGGACTCCCACATACGAAGGGCCTTTTGTAGTTAAGAAGGTATTCTCTGGTGGAGCCATGATACTAGCTACAATGGATGGCGAAGACTTCCCGCATCCCGTGAACGCAGACATAGTCAAAAAATACTACGCATAAAAGAGACTCGCTAGGTCGACGTACCTAGGCAAAAGTAAGGGCATCCCGGCGAACCAAAAGGGTTCGGGCAAAATTAGGGATAGACATATAAAAATGTACACCCGGCAAGTCGAAAACCTGAAAAGGCGGCTTGGGCAAAAAAGGGTATCCTGGTGGACTGAAAACCTGAAAAGGCGGTCCAGGCAAAAATTAGGGATTAAAAGCGTATGACTATGTCCCGTCCTCAGACAGCTTCATCCAAGTTCAAGGGACTGAGCAAGCCAATCACTTCCATCCGACAGCAAGGGATGAGATGCTTGAAGACATAATGACAGTAGTGGAATTAAAATCAATAGGACTTTTTCTTCATAGCTTTCTCTTTGTTTTCTCGACAATTTCCTCTTACTAGGATTTCTGTCTCCCTGTACACGAATTGCCTGTTTATAGGCCCTCCTTCAAAATCAATACCATTTTATTTCCAAAAGATGCTTTTGTTTTACTTTTTCTGTTTTGTTTGCGTAAACGTCCATTGATTTAATTTGAATTAATATATGCATTTGAATATAATCGATGTTTACCAAAAATGCATGCATAAAATAGAAATAGCGATTACTACGAGACTTCAGGATCGAGGAGAAGGTCTAACCATGCTTTCCAAGGAATCCGTTGCTAATTCTATTCCCCAGCGAAACCAGTTATTCCTCAGAAGAGGTTGGCATCACCGGACAGACTAGTCATCTCTTCTATCCCCAGCCGGGCTCTGTTGGATGTTTCTGCCATCAGACAGAAATCGAGTATCCCCAGCTAAGGAAGGGTCATCAATACAAATATCTCCAATCGTAATATGGGGATTTATTTTCCCCAGTAGAACCCTCGGGAGGAACCTTTCAGATGCATAATTCATTCATTACATCATTTCACAGCATACGCATGCATACATTGCTCGCATTTATTGTTGAAAGCATAAAACATCTCATGCATCATGACATGGCATGAAGCTAACTTTATTTTTCAGGTTAATTATCCTCCTAAGGATGGTATCTTTAAGCCCATCCCGGCCATTTATCGCAAATACAACATCTACAAATACGATCGGATACAGTCTAGCGTACGATTCAGTCCGGTATTTCATCCCCAGCGGAGTCACCGGCCTGATGGACGGCTCATTCTGCAACTCGGATACGATCTAGCGTACGATCCATTCCGATGTTTCATCCTCAATAAAGTCACCCGCCTAAGGGACAACTCATTCTGCGATTCAGATACGATCTAGCGTATGATCCATTCTGATCCTTTATCCCCAGCAGTGTATGACTCATTCGGATCTTTATCTCATCCTGATTCGGCACAGCATATGACTCCTCCAACAAGCCCGATACGGTCTAGCGTACGACTCATTTGGATGATCTTTCCTCAGATACTACCTAGCGTACAGTACATTCCGAGGTGCAGTCTAGCGTACGACTACTTTTCATCAGATGCAGCCTAACGGACGGCTCATCCTGCAATTCAGATACCATCTAGCATATGGTCCATTCTGATCTTTTACCCCAGCGGCGTATGACACACTCTGACTCCCCAGTAAAGGCGACAGCCTAATGGATGACCCACTATACGGTCTAGCGTATGACCTAGTATGACACACATGGTTTCAGATATCGTCTAACGTACGATGCACTCTGAAGCTCTCATCATCAAACTACCTGGATGGCATCTTTAAGCCCATCTCCATCAAGACTAATTAGCAAGTGCAAATTCTTGGGGCGTTCTAGTGTTCAATAATCTTCCACCTCCAGACCACGAATGGCGCACTTACCATCCTAACTCTCTCGGTTCAAGAATCTTGAACAGGGGCAGCTGTCATACCCCAAAATTTGCCCATTAATATTACAAGGCATTTCTTGGGCACTCCAACTTATTTTTCAAGGCATTGACCTTAAAGGAACAAAGCCCAGCTCACAACAGGCCCAATCCAGAAAAGGCCCAAACTAGCTGGCTCGCTAGGCGAGCAATTCCTTCGCCTAGCGAACCCTTCGCTATACAGCTCGCCTAGCGAAGCTTGCGAATAACAGAATTTTCGGGCTTCATTCTGAGCCCGTTAGGTCACAACAAGAGCATTATAAATAGCCAAGCTTCAGTCAGAAAAGAGAAAAAAACAGACGACGACGGACGGAAACCCTGGCATAGAAACCCTAAAGACTAGTCCAGAGAGGTCGAAGTAAAGAAACCCTGACGGCCCCTCATCCGCACCGAAGTTACCGCCGTCCAACTCCACCCGATACCAAAAGCGATCTGCCAGTTCAGTGTTACAATTCAGCTGCAACAGGTTTGCGCATCACTATTGTTTTATGCTTCCAAGTTGTAATCTCTAAATACATAATGCATCATAATCGAATTTTTGGATATGTAGTTAGATTTTGCATGTGAGTTTAAGTATGCCTGCCTATCCTGAATGTTTGACCATATTATTTCTGTAATTGAATACCATAAGGTTTGCAGCATGCTGAGATTCTACTGTTCTGAAATTCAAAACCCGCAGCCGCTCGCTAGCACATCGCTAAGCGAGCATGTAGCGAATATTCGCTAGGCCTTCGCTAGGCGAGGCAGAGGCGAACGTGACAGTCGCTAATATTTTGGTTGTTATGTCCTATGTTTATCTGATCCATTCTATGTTAATTCTGCGTTGTTTGCCTGACATGCATACTGCTGTGTTCGTTTTGCGGTGTAATCCTCGATTGCACCCTGATTTGGTATTCTAACCCGTTTGCTGAATGTTGCAAAGGTTCATACACCCCAGGAAAAGATTGCTGTTTAGGTCTTCCACTTTATTTGTGGGATACCCTTGTGAAGATCTACCCTAAATTGCTTAATTAATTTTAATGTAGTAATTTTAATGTATTATTTTTAATGTATTGATTTTAATGTGGAGATTCATCCTAATTACCTAATTAACTTTAAAATATGGCCTTTAAATATGTGATCTTGGACCTCTATTTTGCCTTACGATATTACGGTATTACGGTCATGTCCCGCGAATGTGGGGATACACTTAGCAAAGACCCTTCGATTAAATCATCATAAAATAAATCATAGTCCCTCGGATGTTGCCTCGAATATATGATTTTTGTCCCTCGATGACCCTTCGGTGTAGCCTACGGTTAAATGATGATCGTCCCTTCGAATGCTAAGGTATCCTTACAACTGTTGCCTTCAATGACCAATCGATGACCCTACGATGACCCTTTTACATCCAAAGGCTAAAATTACTTACTTCTCAATAGTAAGGACAGTTTTACCCTCATAAGGATTGGAAATGCCCATCAAGACCTTGGGTAGGTATAACTCTTAATTGCTTACTCACAATTGAAAAATACTTTTCACACTTCACAAATACTAGAAAATCACCACTTGGTATACATTCATACTAGAATCATTACTGAGTTATATTTTTCTAAACCATTTTCAAAACTAAACGAGATAACCACTTTGTATACATTCATACGAGAATCATTACAAAGTTAAATTCTCTTTTTCAAAACATTTTCTGAACAATTCACGAACACTTTTTCAGACAAAATATAAGTGATCCAGCAATTAAGAGCCCATGGATAACCATGGATACAAAGGGTGCTAATACCTTCCCTTTGTATAATGTACCTCCCGAACCCAAAATCTATTAAGGTCTTTCCTGTTCTTTTCCACCTTTCCTTATTGGATAAAAGAAAAGTCGGTGGCGACTCTTGCTATCCGCGACATTGCGATAAAAAGCAAAACACACCAAGTCAGTTCACCGTATGACACACACACACACACACATTATCTCTCTCTAAGCATTCACTCAAACTAGTTAGCACTATGAATGAAGACATTTTGTTTGTGTGGGTTGAGTTGAAATATTGTCATTTGTATAGTGATCGGGATCACTCTTTAAGTTTGACTTCAAGGGTTTATCACTAAAAGAGGTAATCATCTGATCACTAATCATGATCATTCGTAAGGATTCACAAAGGGGGGAAATTTATCTGTTACGTATTGCTCGTAATTTCCCTTCAATTGTGTTAAAGAGTTTGTGAATGTAATTGAAGAAGATTTGTGTGATTGTCCTGAAATATTTGAGAAACTAGTGGGTGATGTAGAGATACCATTGTATGATGGATGTACTAAGTTTATAAAATTTTATACGTCTTAAAATTATAAAATATTAAAGCCTGAAATGGATGGTCTAGTAAGAGTCTTGCCAACTTGCTAAGTCTTTTAAAGATATGTTGCCTAAAAAAACATGCACCTTAGTCGCACTTATGAGAGTAAGAAAATTTTATGTTATATTAGAATTAGTTATGAGAAGAAATGAGTTTGCATCATTAAGTATTAAGTATGTGTCATAAATATGGTTCCCCATGATATAAAAAGAAATAAAGAAATTCAGGCAAGGTGTTATGGTATTTTTCAATAATCCCAAGATTTAATCGTATGTATAAGAATGCAAAAGATGAAAAAAAAAAAAAAACTTAACATGGCATGGAGATGATATGGTTATTTATGAAGTGCTTCAACATCCTCCAAATTCTCTCTAATGGAAAAAAAAAACTTGATAATGATTACCCTTATTTCACATAATAGGCAATAAATATCTGTCTAACATTGTCTAATGACGGAACAAATCCATGTGATATTCAAAGTAATTATTATAATATATGGATGATGATTTTGTTAATTTATAACCTTTCTCATTGACTATGCATGAAACGCAAGTTTATAATGTTGACTTTGTTGATTTTTGGGCCCAAACAATTGGCAAATGGTATAGACATATAATTACTTTCATTAATTAAAGACTTCAAGCTTTTTTCGGAGACATAGATATAAGATGAGTGCAATTAAGAACTATACACATTAAAAGCTATTTTATTTGAAATAATTGATGATTTTCTATGACATGGTAATCTATCAGACTATATTATCAAAGGAAAATATGCACATCTGATATGTGAAGATGATATACAAACGATGTGATTGGAGAAATGCAAAAAGAATTATTTCTATGCCATCATAGATTCTTGAATTCTAAACATCATTATCAAAAGAAGAAAAACATTTAATGGTTAAATAGAAGAAGATAAACCTTTTTTTTTAAAGACAATCAATTATATGAAGGAAAAAATGAAGCATGTGAATACAAATTTTGGAAAGCATTTTGCGTATAAATTTTTCCCAAGTCAATTTTATTTAAATTTTTATATTGAAAGTCATCTTATGCGAGACATTTTTTTCATGTCATGCATATTAAGAAAATATTTTTAAAATTTGAATTAATATACTAATTAAATAAAATGTTTTGAAAGACTAAGAATGAAATCAGTGTAAGGTTAAACCTTCAAATAATTGAATCAAGACATGAATTGAAATTGTTTAAGAAGAGTTGTACATCCAAAACTCATATTAGGTCGATAGAAGAAAATTTATCTTATGTATGTTTCTTTAAGAAATTAAAATTTTAGAGGAGTATTCTTCAAACATTGGACATTTAGTATCTATGAACAATTTCAAATTAAAAAATTTAAAGTCTCGTGAATATTATATTATAATGGAGAATATTTTGCCAAAATAGATATATGTTCTATTTTGCCTTAGATGGTGTATTAGACTATAGCTAAATTGTGTTTATTTTTCATATTATTTGTAGCAAAGTTTCTTGGTATTGCAGAAAAGAAATTATGGTCACCTTATGCGAGTTCAAGATGAACTTCCTCCATTATTTTTTTTATAATGATTTTCATTTAAATTTCCATCTTATAATAGAAACAAAATACAGTAGACCAATTATATGATGAATATATTAAAAAGGTGTCTGAATAATGAAAATCAATTAGAAGATTAAAAGATATTGAAAAAAAAGATATATAATTAAAGAAGCTATTAAAATTTATACTAAATTTTTCTTAAATGTTGAATCTTCTTTGGGACGTTTATGGACGTCGGTCTATTCGTGAATCTGTCAATCCAAACCGAATCAACTCATAAATTAATCGAATTCCTTCATTTTCCGGTATACTCAATCCAACCCATAACAATCTAAGTAACTTTTGTTCGAGTATTAATTTTGAGTTTTTCAACCCACAAATCCGTTAACCAAATTTATTAATATGCTATTAACGATTTATTATTTTTTAAATTATTTTAAATAAATATAAAATTAATATTTTATTACTAACCACAATTTAACCCAAAAAAATTCTATACACCACCAATATAAATATTAGTTCAATAAATTTATGTAATTATAAAACTAAAAAAAAATTCTTTTGAATCATTTTCAATTGCATTTATGAAATTTTATACTATTATCAAGTGTTATGTTATATGGATAAATTTTATTAGACATTATATGACGTGTTTCATTCAATTTGAGTGTTATAAATAAATCTAATTATATTGAATTATGTTATAATTTTTTTATAATAAAAAAATTATCAAAAAAATATTTTTTATTTAAAATACAATTCGTGAATCCAATCCTATACAATCCATAAATGAATGAGACGGTTTGGTTCCATATTTATGGTGAAATTGCGTTCTATAATGAATCCAATCCATTAAAATTTTAACGGATTAAGTCAAATTCAATCAAATCCAACTCGTAGACATTCCAATTTAGCCGAAACAACATAGTAACTTTATTTTATTTTTATCCTTTAAACTAATATTTTAAATTAATTTATAAAACAAATTGAAAAAAAAACAAAAACAAGAAACAACACAACAAAACAAAACCCCTAAAACAAAGAGTATTTTTGTAGTTGACTACTATTAGTACTTTGTAGTACTTCTAATTGACTCTCAAATCTCAATTTCCTACAAATCTCCAAAATCCAAATTGAAAAAAAAAAGTTGAAAACAAACCAAAACTTCCCACTCATTCTTTCTCTCTCTCTCCCATACAATTTAATGCATCTTAACTCCTTTATTGAAATTTGAAACTCGAGTCTCTCCACAAAAACGCAGTATTAAATGCAGCAGATGAAACCTCACCCACCCTTACCCTTCAAAAAAAATTAATCCCATCCTAACCCCTTAATTTCCTCCCTCAATTTCTCTTTCTCTCCCTCACAAATGGAGAATTCCCCTTTTTCTCCTCCTCCTCTTCCTCTTCCTCTCCCTTCTCCATGTCCTCTCCACACAGTTACTTCACCAACCTTGGCCTCGGCTACTCCATAGCCATAACCCTCGCTTTTCTCGTCCTCCTCGCCACTCTCTTCCTCTCTTTCTACCT
Source organism: Lathyrus oleraceus (assembly GCF_024323335.1). Classification (NCBI taxonomy): domain Eukaryota; kingdom Viridiplantae; phylum Streptophyta; class Magnoliopsida; order Fabales; family Fabaceae; genus Lathyrus; species Lathyrus oleraceus. The sequence continues at coordinate 279,294,792 of NC_066581.1, forward strand.
CTGTTGTCGCACCAATCACAACAACAACAACAACCTCAACAACAACAATCCCAACAACAACAATCCCAACAACTACACAGAAGGCATCGTTTTGTCACGTGACATCTTCATATCTGAAACCGATGAAGAAAACCAACTCGGCGAAGAAAACACTGTAATCGGTCTAGAAGACAACGTAATAAACTCGTACCCGAGGTTTCAATTCAACAGAGACAACGCTACCGTATTAGGACAGAACACAACATGTTCTATTTGTTTGTGTGAGTATAAAGATTCCGAGATGCTGAGGATGATGCCTGAGTGTCGTCATTATTTTCATCTCTGCTGTCTTGATTCGTGGTTGAAGCTTAACGGTTCTTGTCCGGTTTGCCGAAACTCCCCGCTTCCAACGCCGCTAGCTACTCCGCTTCAGGAGGTTGTTCCGCTTTCTCAGTACGGTGCTGATCGGAGACGAAGAAGGTGACTTTTTTTTTCTTCTATAATTATAGTTAGATTGAAAATTATTTTAGTGAGGGATTGAACTGAGGTGATGTATGAATTATTAGAGTTTTGAGTTGAGGGAGAGGATGAGATTTATATTTGGCTGTTTTATGTAAGAACCTTAGAAAAGAACATTGTAAAGTCCATTGCTATCTTGTTGCAGTTATTGCGTTGCGCCCACAATAATGCGGCAGTTGCAGCAGCATTATAATGCATTGCAGTTTTGTCGAGTGCTTTTTTTTATTTGGATAAAAATTTACGAATTTACATCGGTTATGTAAATCTGGAAATCCAACGGTATGAATTTGGATTCTTACGCATTCACATAATTACAATGAAATTCAAATCGTTCAAATTTTAAATTCAAAAATTGTGTTTTTAATTTTTTTAATTAAAATTTTAAAAACAAAATTTTAAAAAAAGATTTTATATTAAAATTGACTCTAAGTCAACTCTCTCCGGTAAATATGCTTTTTAATTTTTAAGAAACAAAGAAAATGTTACCCAGGCTATAGATAGTACAAACTTTTCAACCAACGGCTTAGATTTTCAATTACATTAATTTAGGATGGTAGGCATTCATTCTATTTTCAATCGTAAAAAAAATTACTCATGTGCTAATATAATTTTTAACACATATTTCTCAATACAAAACAAAGGTAATATGGATCCTCGCAATCCCTTTCTCTCATGCTTCCATCATGTTCAAATTCTAGTTGTTGATCACTTTATTTATTTGTCTCTTATGCATTTTTTTAATCTATCAACCATTGGATTCCAAAAAGGGGAGGGGTTGTACCATAAGAATTTGAAAGGATTCAAATCTGAGCAAATGTAGAAGTGTTTTTCCACTCACAAAGTTATCGTTAGACATAAGATATAATTCAAGTTGTGTGGTCCAAGTCCGAAATCAATTAGGATTTAAGATTTATTATTTAGTTTGTTATATTTTTTACTTAGTAGTCAAATAACTTTGTATATAAATACATGCATATGTAAATCATTTTGTAACACAATCATTCTTCAATAATAAAATTCTTATTATCATATTTTCTTTATTTTTTCTCTCCTCACAAAAGTGTCTCATGTACTAACAAATTGGTATTTAGAGTTCCAGTTAGATTCTTGACCGTGCTTTCAAGAATCACACGTCAGTGATCGCGTTTCCGGGATTGTGGGTTGTTGATCGTGTTTGCTGCAAAGATGAATGGTACTAATGACATTCCAGATTCTCTTCCAATTCTAGACGGCAAGAATTGGATTCAATGGAGAAAACAAATGCAGTTCTTGTTCGACTTTCATGAAACCCAATAAGTGGTTACTAATGGCGTCCATGTGCTTGCTGAGAATGCAAGTGATGCCCAGAGATTTACGCACAAGGAGGCAAAGAAGAAAGACTGTAAGGTCGTGTATTGCATTAAATCGACGGTAGATTCGACAAATTTCGACAAGATCTCTCATGTTGAATCGGCGAAGGAGGCATGGGATATTCTTGTCAAGTACTATGAAGGAGGTGAGAAAGTCAAAGTCATCAAATTGCAGACTTTGCGATGGCAACATGAATTGATGCAGATGGGAGAAGATGACAAGATTGCAGGTTATGTGTCGAAGGTGCAGAATCTCGTTCATCTCATGAAGGGTTTTGGTGAAACCTTAATTGGTAAGATGATAGTTGAAAAGGTAATGCGTACATTGACCTCTCACTTTTATCACATTATCGTAGCTATTCAAGAATCAAACAATCTTGAAACTATGAAACTGGAAGATTTGGTTGGTTCGTTGGAGGCACATGAGATTAGGACTATCGAAAGAAAAGGGGTTCAAGATTCGATATAAGCATTGCAGGATCAGGCTTGGAAGAAGCATGGTGGTTCTGACAAGTTCAAAGGCAAATGAGATAAGACTCAGAGCAAGAAGTCTTGGTCAAACCCTCAAAAGCACAAGGTTGATGATAAGGTTTATGAATCCTCGAAAAGAGAAGGAGGAAACTCCAATCATAAAGACAAAGAGAAAAAAGGTGTGCAATGTTATAACCGTGAAAAGTGGGATCACATGGCCAAGAATTATTGGTACAATAAAGACAAGGGATCGATAAAAGGCAAGGAAGAAGGAGTGAACCTTGCACGCCAAGATTGAGACGATTATGAATATATGGTGGTTATGGCTGCAGTTGCAAATGACCATGTCAAATCCAAGATCTGATTCCTTGACTCAGGTTGCTCGAATCACATGACTGGTCGAAAAATGTGGTTAGAGATTTTGAATCGTCGAAGAAGATCAAGGTCAAACTTACTGATAATAACTCGTTGTAAGCAAAAGGTATTGGCGACATAGTTTTTCAAAAGAGCAATGGAGGAAAAGTTATGATCAAAGATGTACTCTATGTACCTGGAATAAAATGTAACCGACTAAGTGTTGGACAATTGGTCGAAAAAGGTTTCTCAATGATTATGAAAGATGGGGCCTTAGAATTGTTCGAAACCCAGAACAATCTGGTCTTAAAATCTCCTTTGTCAAAGAACAGAACATTGAAAACCATGATCAGTTCGTCTGAAGTACAATCTCTAAAAATTATTGTCGACCACAAGAATAGTTGGTTGTGGCATTTAAGGTTTGGACATTTGAACTTTTTATAACTCAATTAACTAATTTCTCAATATATTGTATCTGCTTACTAAGATGCAACGTCACCTACATCTCGGGGCATCCAAGCCAGGAAGTAAATCCACTATAACAGTATTAGTTTAAAGTTCTAAACAACCTCCGGTTTTACAAACTTCTCACATAATCATTACCCGTGGAATTTCTACCTAAGACTCTCCTAGATATGAGACCCTTCTCACTTCCCTTCAATCACACAACAGTGATAACAACTGAAAAATAATCAAAGAATAGAAGACACACTTCCAATGAAAAAGAATGCACTCTTGCTCAAAATCTCATGAGTGATTCACAATCATAACTCAATAAACTCAGTCCAATTCAAGTATAAAAGAGATACTAGAATGGCTCACAAATAACAACGACAACTAAATCCTAACAATAACAATATTCAACGCAACTCTCTCTTCTGTGCATTAGGTTTAATAACGTCCTTTTTAAATAGCCTTTGGTAAGCATGGGCTTAGGCATAAAAAATCAGCAGATCCAAATCAAATCAAATTTGATGTCTCATTAAATGTTTTGACATCTGTCTGTAGAATCAAATCAAATGTTTCCTTAAATGTTTTGACATCCATTCTGCACAATCTTCTATAGAATTAAATCATATCTGATCTAATGGTTCTTAAAATGTCTCAACATCCCTTTTATGAAACAAGTGCACAGCTGGAAAAGAAACAAGAGTTCCTAAACTAAACCTTCTTGGACAGTCGGATATGATAGCTAAATATTCAGAGAATCTTCAGATATCTCATAATAAAATAAGTCTTCCAAGAAGTAAAACAAAACATGCAAAGATATCGGATCAACATGTTACGACATCTTGCTCAATATCTTGCAGTGATACAAGATTTAACAAAATTGCGGCCAATCATAAAAACACAGAACTAACAATCTCCCCCTTTGACAAATTTTGGCTAAAACAACCTTTCCATCATATAGCTGGAGAAAAGGTAAAGCAACAACAACAATCACAAGCGCAAAAAACCGAACACTTGGTATAACACCAAGACATATCATAGCCATACGCGGAAGAAATAAGTAGTAGAAACCCAGCCTCACGGAAAAGACATAGAGAGAAATAAACTCTCACACTCCAAGCCTCTTTCAGAAACAAAATATCAGGGCATTCTGTATGACATCGCCGCAAGCATAAAACAACCTAAGCACAAACAAAATTCTCTTAAACAAAATGTCATGATAATCCGTCTGACATCACAACAAGTATACAACAGCCTAAGCACAAACAAAATTCTCTGAAACAAAATGTCAAGACATTATGTCTGACATCTCAGCAAGTACACAACAACCTTGGTACAAACAAATCAAACTCCCCCTGAATATCATGATCAGCAACACAGAAATAACTCCCCTTGTCACACAACAAACATACTCCTCCCCAAAGAAACAACCTTCATAGAGAACTAGACATCTTTATATTATCTACTCCCTTTTTTAGCCAGAATATGACAAACCAAGCAGACCTTCATCAATGGTAATAAAACAATAGAGCAAAGCAGTAGCAAAACATGTAAATTAGAGGTATAGACCATGACACACAGAGGTGCAATAATCAGGGAAAAGGCCCACAAAAAACATGCAAAATCAAACAACTCGAATGTCAGCAGAAGCATCTTATTTATTCCTTGTTAGCTCAATGTTTGACTCAATGTTTTCCATATTTTCTAAAGCATCAGTCTGTTGAGATGATATTCCAACATCTTTATAGACATAAATCCTTTTTACAGTAATTGAATCATTAACCGCAACATTAATGGATTCCATCATCCCCTTGGTTCTGGAGTTAAATACTCTGTAAGCAATACTATTTGTAGAGTAACCAAGACATATCCCTTTGAGATTCAGATGTCCAAGCTTCTGGTGCCACAACTTGACTTCATCTTCCTTGGACATTAGGCATGTGGAAGAACAAGTAGTTTCATGTGGAACAACCTTAGGTTTCCACTCCTTTCTAGTTTTAATAATTACATGATTGGCCCTAAGATGTGTTGGATGTTTTGGATAACCATGCAGTTTGTAGCAGAAAGGCTTTATATGTCCATATTTACCACAATAATGACATTTCCAAGGCAAACACTTAACTTTAGTTTGAGTTTCGTGATGTCTGGATGGATGTTGTAACATTTGGTCGGACATCACGGGCTCATACTTCCTTTCTGGAGGAATAAATTTTGTCACATGGGTTTTTCCATGTTTATTTTGATATTGGTAATTAAAACCTATACCTTTTAGTTTCCAGTCTCTTTTCCAACTTGAAGAATTTCATCTAGCTAATCAGACCCATTGTTCAACATTCTTATGGATTTGGTCATGTTTTCAAGTTTAGAAGAGAATAGAGTTACCTCATTTTCAAGATCAGTTACAATAGATAAAATTTTATCTTTTTCGGCTTGTAGTTGAGCTATGATTCTCTTCTGCTCTTTTCCTATCTTACACACCTCTTCACTTTTGACACAAAGCTCTTTGTAGGAAGCAACCACTTCTTCGTAAGAGACATCCTCATCACAAGAATCTTCATCAGATTCATATATATCAGTGAAAGATGTAACATACTTAGCAGTTTCATCATCAATTTCACCTTTAAAATCATCAGACAAAGAAACAGACAAGCCCTTCTTTTGTTTCTTGAGATACGTGGGACATTCTGATCTAATGTGACCAAAACCTTCACATTCATGACACTGAATACCTTTTCCTTGATTGGGCTTTTCTTCTGTTGTTGCTTTTCTTTGGGAATCACTATTCTTGCTGATGTCAAATGAGATGTTCTTGACATTTGGTCTCGGCTTCCTGTCCATTCCCTTCAGCACCTTGTTGAATTCTCTCTTAAGTAGTACAATAACATTATACATTCCCTTATCAGTATCCAAGTCACATTAGTTCTCTCATCTTCAGTGTTGGATACAAAAGTTATACTCTTGTTCTTCTTTTCAGATCTGTCACTAATACCCAATTCAAAAGTTTAGAGTGACCTAACAAGTTCATCTACTCTCATGTTGCTGATGTCTTGGGCTTCTTCAATGGCTATGACCTTCATGCCAAATTTCTTAGGTAGGGACTTGAGAATTTTTCTAACCAGTTTTTCTTCTGACATCTTCTTCTCTCCCAAGGCATGAATTTGCAATTTCAAGAACATTCATGTGAAAATCATGAAAACTCTCATCATCTTTCATCTCTAGATTCTCAAATCTAGTAGTGAGAAGCTGAAGTCTATACATCTTCACTTTAGATGTGCCTTGATGGGTGGTTCTGAGAATTTCCCATGCATCTTTGGCCATAATACAAGTGTTTATTAACCTGAATATGTTTTTGTCAACTCCATTGAATAGAGCATTCAAAGCTTTGGAGTTTCCAAGAGCCGGTTCATCTTCTTCCTTAGACCAGTCCTCTTCAGGCTTTGTTGAAAAGTATATTTTCGGCAAATATTTTAATATCGTATCCACAGAGATTGGTTGTTATTACCGCCGTTCTATAATCCAAATTGTTATAAGTTTAGAATGTAACCAAGTTGTTTTGTTTGAAAAGTTATCTTTTTGAGTAAAATGTAACTAAAACAATAAAAATAGTTTTAATCAAATGTAAAAGACTTGGCAAGATTGAAGTTCACTATTCAAATTGCTTATGATTCCTTATGACAACTATATAGATTTAAGATTATTGATGATGTTCAAGTATCCTTTCAATATCATTTATGTCTAAATGATATTGTGATAATCACTATATTAATCTTTAGACGATTTCTCCACCTAACTATCAATATAACAATCTTTAATGGTTGATACAAAAGAATAGTAGTGAATAAATCTATTTCTACAACTTATTCACTACTTGAAAATATATTTTATGTCAAGACTTAAATAATCTCTTTCAACAACTACTCAAATTTAATATTCAACTTAGGGCAAAAATATCATTCAATACATCAACAATCTTTTATCATATATAAGAGTCAAATGAAATACATAAACAAATAGGAATAGCTACTACCTCCAATCTTGACAAAATGAGGTTTAACTCCTCATCATCATTTTGTCAAGCAAAAGGCAATGGAAGAATAAACTTTGTTTTTCTCTTACAAAATATCAAACTATGAATGAATGAATGAACAATTTCCATTCTGTTTTCTAAAAGGGTTGACCTTTCCTAAAATGCTCATTTTCTTCTAAAGCTGAAAAGCCCCTAAAACAGATACAAAATTGTCAAAACAGCTGGCATTGAAAACAGAACACTTGGCCAAAACAGCTTGCTAGATCCGCAAGGTTCGCGGCGCGAACTGAAGCTACCTCAGCTTCCTTGCTTTGAAAGCTTCATGCAATTATTCTTCCAAGTGTTAATCTTCAAAAATAGGCCTCCAACTTGCATTCAATACTTCTTCCAAATTATGATTATGCATTCCGAAGCTCTCATTTCCAAAAATTCTACAAAACTAACAAATATGTGAAATAACTACTCAAAACAACATCAATTAAACCTAATTACATTTATACAAAATAGTGAGAATAAAAGTGTGTAATTACATCAAAAATTGGTAAAAGGGACCAATAAAATTATATAAAAAGTAGTACTAATTGGTCCCTAACAACTCTCCCCAACTTAGCATTTTGTTTGTCCCTAAACAAAAGTTTCCACCAACACGACCAAAGCAATGACACAAAAGATTGAAACAAGGATTAACCAAGGACATTCAAATGGTTCAAAAGTGTTAGGCACTTTCTCAATCCACCTATCTCAATGCTAGACAAAACATGAATAAGAGCAATGGTTGGGTGCAAAAATCATACCAAGGAATTCAAAGCCATATATGTCAAAATTGAATCAAACCTACACACACATCATAATAATGATGAATAAACATGACGGTTTACTTTCACTCATCCAAGCAATTAAATCAACAACAACTCAAATCATGTGGTCATAAAAACAAATACCAAATCATGTGAAAATTTAGAATCAAGAGGTCTTTCAAAGGTTGTAATGTGGCTTGGGTTACAAGAAAGAATATGATTAAGAGAATTCAACAAAATTGCCTATCCTAAGGGAGCATTCCCATACATTCAACTCTACACAATTTCCATTTCTTTGATCCCCGTCTTTTTCTTTTCTTTTTCTTTTTACATCCATACAACCATGAGCCTTTTCTTTGTTTTTTTTCTTTCTTTTCTTTTTCTTTGCTCAATGGTTTCAAGGGTGATTTCTTTTTCTTGTTTCTTTTCATATTTTCACCCTTTCATAAAAACTCACTTCTCCAAGTTTCTAATCAACTCTTTTTACTTTACTCTCCCCAACTTTAGATTCCAAAACCAAATTTATTCAATAATGCTCCCTACTTAGACATAAGCAAAAGGCAAAATTTGCAAACAACTCGGTTTGAGGGTTCAATTGACACGAAAGAAATTAGGATTCATTTATTCACAAAATTTTCAATTGTTTTTACACTTATCAGTCAAATGAATCCTAAAGTAAGCTCAAAGGGGGTTAACTAAGGATTACTCCTCACAAGGTTAGTTGATTCAAAACTTTTTTGGTCAAGTGGTTTTTCTCATAACAAACAATGCCTCTATCATTTTCAATATTTTCACACAAAAATAGATTGATGCATGATTTAGCATGATAAGAATGAGTTGAAATAATGCTCGGTTTCCCGCATTTTAGTGTACAATGGAAAGCCTCCTTACAATTGGTTAAGTCCTATTTTGATTCAAAAATGACATGTATTTCAATGAATTTATGATATGGAATTTGCAAACACCATCAAACTACTCATGTTAAGTCTAGAAAGCGATAAAGTGTACCTTGAAATGTCGACACTAATTCTTATCATCACCACTCGAAGTGTCTTATGCTTCTTTCTTTGCGAACATTTCTTGGTTGCTTTAAGCTTGACTTAAGAGTAAGAACAATTAAACAAAAAAAAAATGTTGGTAAACCAAATTCATTGTAACACACTTAAATCTCACAGAGTATTCATGCAATTAACAAGACAAATTAACAAACCAAAGTTTTGGTGAACTAGAGCCACCCAAAAGTACAATCAAAATTTAACAAAAGCAATGATAATACAAAGAAAACTCAAAATAAAAACAAACTCTAAAATTCAACAAACTCCTCAATCTTCCTCCTCTTGGCCACCACCAACAGATCCAAGGACGTCATCCATCTCATCGTCATGGGTCGCACCACCTCCTGCACCCCCCATAAAAGTTGGCCTGCCCTCAGGCCAATTAGCATAAGCAACATATTCCGTCTGGGAAGGAAATGTGCAGGCTTCAGGTGCAAGGAAAGTGTTCTGAAATTGTTGTTGCATAGCATCAAATATGAATGATTGAGACCTCCTAGAGGCCTCAAAGCTCTCACAGCAATAATTAGCAAACGCCATCTGATCGAATGCTGGAGTAGTGTGGGCTCGGGGTCTAGAGGACGAAGTCTTAGCTCCTTCGTCTCTGGCCATCTGGCTCTGGCAGAACCTATTCAGATAAGCATCATTAATAACACTAGTAATAGACAAATGTACCTCATCCGGAATGGGAACATTTTCCCTTCGGCAAAGTCCCATAATCAGCCCCGGATATGCAAGAACACCCGCTTTACCGCCAAACTTTGTTCCGCTTGTAGCCACCTTGCGCATTTCCACCGCAATAATGGATGCTACATCAACAGATTTTTCTATCATGATGTAATACAATAAACACCCTACATCCAAAGGGATAGTGGTGTTGTGGCTCCTTGGCCGGATATTGTTCAACAGCAGCACCAAAAATGCCCTTGCCTCCAGATTCAGATTTTCTCTCTTCCATGACTTTGTAAATCCTTGATCATTTAAGTCATATGTGCTTCCTTCAAGGCATAAGGTAGCACTCACCGTTGGAAGGTCCCAATCGTTGGCCAATTCCTTGGTACGATACTCGCACCGCTCATTCTCTCCCAAGGTGAGAAGATTACCTAGATATGTGTTAATTACATCTCTTCCGAAAGAAATAATCTTGCCTCTCACTCTTGTTTGATAATGAAAAGCTACTCCCTCTTCAAGATGCAGAGCATTGGCATAAAACTCTCGCACAATGTCGTAATTAATTGCCGACTCTGGTTCACAAAGTTTGCTCCATCTTCTTCTCTCAAAATTCGATACCAAATTCCGATAAGTTCCACCCGGCGACAATCGGATGAATCTCTCAGGTTGGATGGTTCGCTTGATTAATTTTTCAAATCTTTCTTCATGTTCATCACTTGTGAACCGTCTCAATGAACGAGAAGGACCAGAATACACGGTTTTTATTCTTTTAGACATCTGCAATAAAAATCAGAACAACGACACAACAAACCATAAGGGGAGTTAGCAATCAAAAGCATAAAACATGAGACTGGAATTTCCCAGTTCGCGGCGCGAAGGCTCGTTCGCGGCGCGAACCCTGCGAACCAGGAAAATTGCATGAGCCTTCTAGGGTTCCTAAGGTTTGCACCACCATCAGTCATAATCACAATCCCTATCCTAATCCTAATCTGAATCCACTTTAGACATGCATGGTCATTTCTAGTATCAAATTCCAATCTTTGCAAAACCCTACTCTTACCTAAGTGAGAAACCAAAAAGGAATGGGAAGAGAACAAACATACCTTGTTGAAGTTGAATTGATTCTTTATTAACAGGTTGGGATTTGGGAGATGGAGGGGATTTTTTGTTTTTTTGGAAGTGGGGTAGTGGGAGTGTTGAAGACAGGTTTAAGTTTGTGAAAATAAGGATGACTTGAAAATAACCTAAACAGAACTTAAGTGGTTTTGCTACGCTCAGTTCGCCGGGCGAACTTTGTTTGCGGCGCGAATTGAAGCTTTCCATTCAGTTCGCGGCGCGAAAGATGATCGTGGGGCGAACTTAAGGAATTTCTGAGAAGTTTTATTGGCTGCGGACAGAACTCAAGTTTCACAATAAAAGACACAACAGAATATCATAATAGTAGAATTGAGAAAATTTAAAATGTAGACTTACAGCATTGGGTTGCCTCCCAACAAGCGCTTTATTTAACGTCGTTTAGAGCTCGACAGTTCAATGATTAGCTTCACGATCTGGCTTTGTTGAGCAACTTACTCAAGGGCTTTGTTGTCTTCAAGAGGTTCTTGATAAACCTTCGATAAAATCCGATACCACCCTTTTTCGGAACTACTTGCACCAAACTCACCCATTCACTATCAGAGATAGGACAAATCATCCTGACCTCCAATAGTTCGACAACTTCCTTCTTTTTCAGCACTCGTATCAATTGATTCTCCTCTTTTGTGGACAAGGTATTACTAATGATCACCGGTTTAGTACAATCATCACCAAGGAACACATACTTCAAGTGTGGCTCTAGTTTTGGCTCTTTCACTTTCTTTGTCATATCCAAGCCTTCGTTTGTCTCTTCATGATAACTAAGTTCTCCACAAGACTCTAATTCATGCAACATTGCTTCAATCTTTTTTCCTTCATTTTCGGTCGAAACTTTGTAGACTCCGATAAGAGATCTCTCTGATGGATTAGAAACATGAACCTGGTTTGCGATCTCCAGTAATTCCTCCTTGGTGGCATCGATTCGGAAAGAATCATGCTTATCATTAGGATGCTTTTTGGCTTCAAAAAGATTGAAGGCTACCTCTTCATCTTGCACCCTTACTTTCATTAGTCCATCATCAATGTCAATCATCATTCGGGCCGTTTTCATGAATGGTCTTCCAAGAATTAGAGGAACATCACGATCCTCATCCATGTCTACTATCACAAAATCTACCGGAAACAAGAATTTGTCCACCTTCACTAACATGTCTTAAGCAACTCCATATGGTGAAGTGGTAGACTTATCAGCTAGTTGTAAAGTCATCCTTGTAGATTTGATCTCAACATTTCCTAATCTTTTAACAATGGATAGGGGGATTAAATTGATGCTAGATCCCAAGTCAATCAAGCCATTACCAATGTAGGTGTCTCCAATGGTTACCGATAAAACGACTCGGCCCGGATCAGATTCCTTTCTTGGGAGAGTTTTTTGAATGATGGCACTACAACGTGCATCAAGCAAGATTGTCTCGTCTTCCACATGTCTTCTTTTCTTTGTGAGAATATCCTTCATGAACTTTTCATACCGTGGCATTTTCTCTAATGCATCGGCAAATGGAATATTGATTTGAAGTTGTTTGAATATGTCCATAAACTGTGCATAGTGTCTAGCATTATCCTTCTTTGATGGTGCGCGCGGATATGGTAGATGTTGAACTGGAATGACATTCACTCCTTTGTCTCTTTTTTTCTTCTTTCTCGGTTGGATTTCCTTCTTCATTTCTACTTCACACTGCTGTTCTGCTATCAATTGCTGGTTCTGCTTTTTTCGCGGCGCAAAGGGAGATCGCGGCGCGAACTGAACAGTTTCTGCCACTTTCTCCTTTTCACAATCCACACCCTCATTTTCATATACAACATCCTTCTCATTCTCTACTATAATCTCCTCACTTTTTCCACTTGTCAACTCTTTACCGCTTCTAGTAAAAATTGCTTTACAATGCTCCTTTGGATTAGCTTGAGTGTTAGCGGAGAAGGAAGATCCCGCAGTTTGTTCCGACAATTGTTTCGCAAGTTGACCTACTTGGTTTTCCAAATTCTTGATTGCTGCCTCGTTGCTCTTCTGATTTTCCATGGAAGCTTGCGTGAATTATTGAAGAGTGTCTTCTAGCTTTGAATTTCCTCCTTGCGATTGTTGTCCTTGAGAATTTGGGTGTTGATAAGGACTTTGATGCTGAAAATTTTGGTTGTTGAACCTTGATGGTTGATAACCTTGATTGTTCCTTTGATAGCCTTGATTTTGATTGTTCATATAACTCACTTCTTCTAGTGGAGGGCAAAAACCGGGTGGATGATCTCCTTGACATAATTCGCAACATGCTACTTGATGTCGAACTTGAGACCCTTGAATTTCCTTCATTTATTGTGGAAGCTTGGCCATTTGTTGAGTAAGCAACTCCACTTGTTGAGAAAGTCACTTGTTTTGAGCAAGGATGGCATCATTGGTATTTAACTCAAGAACTCCCGGTTTACGTTGTGAAGGACTACGGTCATGTTGACTTTGACGATCATTGAGTGCCATCCGGTCAATAATGACTTTAGCTTCTTCCGCATTCTTTGACATAAGAGAACCACCCGCGGTAGCATCCAAAAGTGTTCTGTGAGTCGATTGGAGCCCATTTAAAAAAATATGGATTTGAGTGAGCTCATCAAAACCATGGCCCTTGCATTTTCTCAACATTGACTTGAATCTTTCCCAAGCCTCATTTAGAGACTCGTTGCTTCCTTGAGTGAATACCGCAATAGCCGTTTTGGCTTCCATGAATCGGGATTGAGGGAAATATCTTTCTAAGAACTTTTCTTCTAGCAAATTCCAATCCGTCATCACTCTTGGTGCTTGATCAAGGTACCACTCTTTTGCCTTTCCCACTAAGGAGTGTGGGAATATCCTCTTGAATAATGCTTCTTCACCCGTTTCATCAATTCCCGTAGAACCCGTAATCTCATAGAATTTGATGAGATGGGTATACAGATCTTCATGGTCCATTCCGGTGAATGGATTTGCATAGAGAAGTTGGAGGATTCCGGTCTTCATCTCCGTATTCCTTCCTTCACGAGCAAATTAAGCATTCCTTCTTGGACTATTAACGGACATTTCGGTAGGAGTGTCATCCGCCATGTTTCCGTCACAAGCCTCTACAACCACTTCTTTGATTTGAACAAGTGCGAAAGTAGATGCTTCTTCTCTCCGGTTCCTCTCTTCGGCTAGTTTCCTTCTTCTTTGTGTTTTGCTATTGAGCTTCCGAAGTGTTCTTTCAATTTCGGGATCGAATTGAAATTGCTCCTCGGTAGCTTTTCCTCGCATGCACTAGAATCTACAAAACTAACAAACCAAGTGAAACACAAGAGGGATAGTAATAAAAGTAACACAACTTAAAACAATGAATTATTGCAATGCTTGTAATATTGAACACCAATCCCTGGCAACGGCGCCAATTTGTTGAAAAGTATATTTTCGGCAAATATTTTAATATCGTATCCACAGAGATTGGTTGTTATTACCGCCATTCTATAATCCAAATTGTTATAAGTTTAGAATGTAACCAAGTTGTTTTGTTTGAAAAGTTATCTTTTTGAGTAAAATGTCACTAAAACAATAAAAATAGTTTTAATCAAATGTAAAAGGCTTGGCAAGATTGAAGTTCACTATTCAAATTGCTTATGATTCCTTATGACAACTATATAGATTTAAGATTATTGATGATGTTCAAGTATCCTCTCAATATCATTTATGTCTAAATGATATTGTGATAATCACTATATTAATCTTTAGATGATTTCTCCACCTAACTATCAATATAGCAATCTTTAATGGTTGATACAAAAGAATAGTAGTGAATAAATCTATTTCTACAACTTAATCACTACTTGAAAATATATTTTATGTCAAGACTTAAATAATCTCTTTCAACAACTACTCAAATCTAATATTCAACTTAGGGAAAAAATATCATTCAATACATCAACAATCTTTTATCATATATAAGAGTCAAATGAAATACATAAACAAATAGGAATAGCTACTACCTCCAATCTTGACAAAATGAGGTGTAGCTCCTCATCATCATTTTGTCAAGCAAAAGGCAATGGAAGAATAAACTCTGTTTTTCTCTTACAAAATATCAAACTATAAATGAATGAATGAACAATTTCCATTTTGTTTTCTAAAAGGGTTGACCTTTCCTAAAATGTTCATTTTCATCTAAAGCTGAAAAGCCCCCTAAAACAGATACAAAATTGTCAAAACAGCTGGCATTGAAAACAGAACACTTGCCCAAAACAACTTGCTGGATTCGCAAGGTTCGCGGCGCGAACTGAAGCTACCTCAACTTCTTTGCTTTGCAAGCTTCATGCAATTATTCTTTCAAGTGTTAATCTTCAAAAATAGGCCTCCAACTTGCATTCGATACTTCTTCCAAATTATGATTATGCATTCCAAAGCTCTCATGTCCAAAAATTCTACAAAACTAAAAAATATGTGAAATAACTACTCAAAACAACATCAATTAAACCTAATTGCATTTATACAAAATAGTGAGAATAAAAGTGTGTAATTACATCAAAAATTGGTAAAAGGGACCAATAAAATTATATAAAAAGTAGTACTAATTGGTCCTTAACAGGCTTCAAGTCACTAGTAGCCTTCCCATCTTTGTCCTTCATAACAGGATGTTCCCAACCCTTAATGACAGCTTTCCAAGTCTTGATATCCATAGATTTTAGAAATGCCACCATACGTGCCTTCCAATAGTCATAGTTGGTGCCATCTAAGATGGGTGGTCTGTTAACAAATCCTCCTTCCATGGTACCAACAAGTACCTTCCCTGGATCTCACCCAAAAATAGAGCATGATGCTTGCTCTGATACCAATTGAAAATTCTGGTACGCAGATATCAGATGTCGTATGCGATGTCACGACACTAATATCAGGACTTCACATAACAACAATAGTAAGTAGATAACAGATGTTGTATACGATGTCACGACACCAGGATCATGACATGTCACACTAGAAATAATTATGAAGATAACAAATGTTATATACGATGTCACGACACCAGGTTCAAGACATGTCACACCAGAAACAATTAAGCAAATAACAGATGTTGTATACGATGTCACGACACCAGGTTCAGGACATGTCACACCAGAAACAATAACAATGTAAAAAGCAGGAATAAAGTAACACAGGTTAATTGTTAACTTACATCGGTGCAACGTCACCTGCATCTGGGGATATCCAAGTCAGGAAGGAAATCCATTATAACAATATTAGTTTGAAGTTCTAAACAACCTCTGGTTTGGCAAACGTATCACTTAATCACTACCCGTGGAATTTATATCTAAGACTCTCCTAGATATGAGACCCTTCTTACTCCCCTTCAATCACACAACAATGATAACAACTGAAAAACAATCAAAGAACAGAAGACACACTTCCAATGAAACAGAATACGCTCTTTCTTAAAAGCTCATGAGTGATTCACAATTACAACTCAATAAACTCAGTCCAATTCAACTATCAAAGAGATACTAGAATGGCTCACAAATAACAACGACAACTAAACCCTAACAATAACAATTTCTAGCGCAACTCTCTCTTCTATGCATTAGATTTAGTAACGTCCTCTTTAAATAGCCTTTGGTAAGCATGGGCTTAGGCATTAAAAATCAGCAGATCCAAATCAAATCAAATCTGATCAAATTAAATCTGATGTCTCATTAAATGTTTTGACATCTGTCTGTAGAATCAAATCAAATGTTTCCTTAAATGTTTTGACATCCATTCTGCACAATCTTCTGCAGAACCAAAATAAATTTGATCTAATGTTTCCTTAAAATGTCTCAACATCCCATTATGAAACAAGTGCACAACTGGAAACGAAACAAGACTTCATAAAATAAACCTTCTTGGATAGTCGGATATGATAACTAAATATTCAAAGAATCTTCAGATATCTCATAATAAAATAAGTCTTCCAAGAAGTAAAACAAAACATGCAAAGATGTCTGATAAACATGTCACAACATCTTGCTCAACATCTTGTTGTGGTACTAGTTTTAACAAAATTGTTGCCATTCATAAAAACACAAAACTAATAAATTTGAATAGGTGCCCTGCCAAGAATTTGAAGAACAAGGTTCTTGAAGAAGTTTGGAGTGGCAAACGATCATCAATGATTCATCTGAAGGTGTTTGGCTCTATTTGTTACAAGCATGTTCTTGATGCTAGAAGAAGGAAGCTTGGTGATAAGAGTGAACCTATGATTTTGGTAGAATATCATAAAACTAGTGCATACAAGTTGTTCAATCCAATTAATTAGAAGATCGTGATGAGTCGAGATATTGTGATTAATGAAAATTATGCCTAGGATTGCAATTCTAGTGATGCAATTGATAAGCCATTGATGAGTTGTTATTTCGAAGAAGCAAGTAACGATGTTGGAGTCAGAGATATTTTCAATATTCTAGTCAACGTCAAAGCAGTTGCTAACATGCCCAACATAGTCGAATTCGAAGATGGTGTAGCTAGTACTAGTCAAAGACCTCAAAGAACTAGAGCTCGTCCAACAAGACTTCAAGACTATGAAGTAATTGGTGATGATGAAGTCACATCAGATGGAGAATTATTTCATTTTGCCTTACTTGCAGGTGTTGAACCAATCAACTATAGTGAAGCTTTAAATGATTAAAAGTGGAAGTCAGTTATGGTCGAAGAGTTACTAGCAATAAAAAGAAACAACACATGGGAGTTAGTCGAATTGTCGGCACATACAAAAGCTATCAAAGTGAAGTGGGTGTTCAAGTTGAAGCACGATGTTGATGGGTCGATAGCAAGATATAAGGCGAGATTGGTAGCTCGATGTTTTCTTCATAGAGCATGAGTCTACTACTTTGAAGTATATGCACCATTAGCAAGATTAGAGACTGTTTGACTAGTAGTAGCATTGACATGCAATCAAGGTTGGTCGACATTTCACTTAGATGTGAAATCAACATTTTTGAATGGCCCTCTAGATGAAGAGGTATATGTCACACAACCTCTTGGGCTTGTGATTCAGGAGGAAGCAAGGAAAGTATACAATTTTCACAAAGCGTTCTATGGCCTCAAGAAGACAACTAGGGCATGGAACAAGAAGATCGAATCATACTTAGTCGAATTGGGATTCATCAAATGAAATTATGAGTATGGTGTCTATGTTCAGGTTGTGGAAGAAGATATAACAGTCATCTGTTTATATGTCAATGACTTGTTAGTAACTGGAAGTAGCTTGGAGAACTTGTCGAAGTTCAAAGAGCTAATGAAGAAGGAATTTGAAATGTCAGATCTGGGAAACTTGTCTTATTTCCTAGGAATGGAATTTAAAATATCGAAGTAAGGTATTGTGCTACATCAAAGAAAGCATGTCAAAGAGATACTCAAGAGATTCCTGATGGATGATTCAACTCCTGCATCTTCACATGTCAAACCAACCTTGAAGTTGGAGAAGCATGGAGAGGAAGACAAAGTCTATGCAACTTTGTTCAAACAACTTGTTGGATCTCTGAGATATGAGTGAAATAGTTGACCTGATTAAGGTTTCTCAGTCAGTTTAGTGAGCATATACCTAAATGAACCAAGGGTGTCACACATGAAGGCTGCAAGAAGAATCTTGAGATATTGAAAAGGATCGGTAAACTATTGAATTTTATTTCGACAATACTCTAAAAGAAGAGAATCTATGATTAATTTCTATTTAAATTCTGATTGGTGTGGAGATAAGGAAGATCAAAGAAGTACAACTGGTTATTTCTTTCAAGTATTTGGTGCCTCAATCACATGGTGCTCGAGAAAGCAGCCTATGGTGGCATTGTCATCGTGTGAGGTTGAGTATATAGCAGGATCATATGATGCATTTCAAGAAATTTGGATCAGATGTATGCTTGAAGAAATGGAGGTCGAAGTGAAGAAACATGTGGTGTTGCAGATGGACAACAAGTCAGCCATAAATCTTGTGAAGAATCCAGTTTTGCATGGAAGGAGTAAAGCACAGTTGGTCGACATTTTCACCAAAGGATTGAAGATCAAAAGATTCCTGAATTTGAGAAAGAAATTAGGAATAGTTCAGATCGACTATGATTATCATACGTTCGACAACTTGGATTATATGGGGTATGTTGAGATATAAGATATAATCCAAGTTGTGTGTGGCCCAAGCCCAAAGTCATTTAGGGTTTAGGATTTGTTACTTAGATTGTTATATTTGTTACTTAATAATCAAGTAACTTTGTATATAAATACATGCATATGTAAATTAGTTTATAACATGATCATTCTTCAATAATAGAATCCTTACTTTCATATTCTCTCTCTTTTCTCTTCTCACAGAAGTGTCTCACGCACTAACAATTGTTTTGTTCAAGTGCACTCAAGTGTTGTTAGATTTTTTTAGGTGTAATTTTGACCGTTGATTTTTCATCTTCCATTTTTTTTGCAGTGTTGATTCGTTTCACCCGAATCCATTATATAAAGGTTATCTTGACCTTTCAAACAATTTTTGTTTTATCTCATAATTAAACCTTACATTTTTTGCGAGTTATGTGTTCTTCTTCTCTTAAGCTCTGGTGATTTCCAATTTTTTCATATTTCTCTCGTGTTTGGGTTCATTGTCCCTGGTTCATCCAAATTATCAAGTTCTTCTTGCTCTTAGTTATACATTTGTTTCACTTCTTACTCAGGTACCATTTCTAATTCTTTTTCCTTACATTTGTTGTTTATCTTTCTAGTATTCACTATTGCAAACATAGAAAATATTCCAGAGAACATAATGAATGGGCCTGGAGGTAGAATTCTCTAGTATCAATGATAAATGAGAACCGTGATGTCTAATATGCTAATCCCTTATAAGTTAACAACCAAAATTCCAACTTTATTGTACTTAGCGATAACTCTGAATTTGGAGGGATTTATGTGGAGATGGGTGACGGATCCCTCGATGCTTTTATAAGAGAAGTACTAAAGATTCCTCAAAAGAAGATGAAGTGGTTAAATCCACCAATCTAGATTTTAGGTAGGTGTTTACCCATTTTGCTTCCTCCATCAAGTCTTATACGGATCTGGATACTTCTATAGCGGCTCAAGATAAGCAACAAGCTTGCTTTTTACCAATACTTTTTATGTCGACACATGGTCGGGACCCTAGCGATGTAGAGATTATGGATCACCATATTTTTAGGAGCAGTAGTGCAATTTTTGACTAGCATTACATGTTTCATTAAATTACGGTAGAAATGTTTAAATAAGGATGTGCATGCTTAGTATAGTCAGGTGAGGCTCTTACGTATCGCTAGGTGGGCCCTGAATTGGTGGGAATGGTTTCTTACTTTGATAATGCTAAGAAAGTGGAGGAAGCTCATGTTGAAGTGTGTCCTTCTTTTGACTGGTCAATCTCACATGTAGATGTTGGCAAGAGGATTTGAACTTACTTTGATGAATGCTCTATCTCTTTCTCGGAGTGTGTTCTTACTCGATTAAAGTCCAAGTCTCCCTTCAGCGGGTTTGGGGGGGTTTGGGGTGGAGTTATTAAGGTGTATTAATATTTCCCCACCCACATTCATCCCCTAACCATTTACTAAAGTATTCTAAATTTGATATGTGTATCGAAGTAAAGAGATGTCCTTTGGTATCTTTTTTAATTTTTCTTTTATGTCACACACTTTAAGGGTTCCCATCATGGGAATGGGATGCTTTCATTTCGTCATGCATCAAAGATATTTGGCATTTAGATGGACAGTTGGAAGAGCTTTAAAGATCGCTTCCTTATGGTAACTCCTTAGACTTTAGAGGCCCTCTCAATCTTCTGCAAAGTCCTTGAGAGGGAACTTATAACAATCGGTGCCTCTGCCTCATTGACAACCAATTGAAAAGGGAAGATTCTGAAATATTGGGTTTGGAACCATTTTAGTCGGGGGTCACACCATTTTGTCGTACCTTGTGAAAATTTGACCCCATAAGATATGTCAACGAAGTAAGATTTGGTAACCTTCTTGGAACAACTAGCTTTTGAAGAAGGTAAGGAACTCCAAATATGTAAGGTTTTCTATGCAGGAGAGTAGGCTTATTGATACTCGGGTTATATTAGATGGAAGTAACGTCCAAGAGAAGATAGAACTCTTTGGTGGGGAGAGGAAAAAAGTGTGTACTTGCTTTTGGTATTTCTTGGGTGTTTACTAACTATTTTGTTCTTTTTGTATATGCAATGGTGTTTATTAAGAGTCTTTTAAGTAGGAAAAAGGTCAGGGTGATGGCTTATATGCTCTAGCCCCCTCTATCCATTCTAATTTCTACTCTAACAGAGGCAGTGGCGGACCAACCTTATGCAGCTGTTATGTCCTCGCTCATTACTCAAAGCCAGTCGACTCCCTCTGAATATGGTGAAAGACGGAGTAAGAGGTCAAATGATAGTAAATTTGTGATGGTAGTGGTGATAACAAGCAGGGTCAATATAAAATTATGCCAGAGAAGAAGGATCGGACAAGAGGCCTAAGTCCTCTAGCTCAAGCATCGTGAGGACCACTCTTACTTCCCTAAAATTACTCCTCCAAAATTTCCAACGAATATCCCTTCTCAAGTGCCTTGGAATTCTCAAGAAGCACGGGCTTGTGTCATTGATGACTCTGGTAGATATTGGTCAAACGGAAATACTTGCTCCAGGTGACACTTCAAAAGAGAAAGAGTGATGGAAGACTAAGTATGAAGTTGTTGTATATGAGCGAACTTCCCTTTAAGAAAAAGTGTCAAAGCTTCAGAAGGAGGTGAAGAGGCTACTGAAGGAGATAGGGAAGTTGCAAAAGGAGGTGGAAAAGTTGTTTGATCTCCAAAAAGAAGTGGATGCCCATGGTATTACTTATGACATGGCTGACAAGGTGACCATCCTGCAAGGATCTTCGAATCACAAAGAAAATGCCCTAGAAAAGGAGAAGATTGTCAATGAGGAGTTGTCTTCCTGAGTTACTACATTCGAGAAGGCTTTTGGAAAAAGGGAATATCATATGGAGTAGGTGGAGGCGCTAAAGAAGGAATGCGATAATGATGTTTTTGATGAAGGTATCAAGGGAACCTTTGATGTTTTCCATAATACTTGTGACCATGTTGAGGTGTTCTATTCGGATATTCAGATTCCTCAAGAAAATATGAACCCATAGAAGAAAGTTTTTTATAGAGAGATCATTTATGATCAAGAGGAAACCAAATAGGACGGGGAGCCTGGATAAGAGGCGAAATAATTTTGTAATATTTGATGTCGTTAAGGCTTTTTTAATTTAACTTGAATAAGTTTTCAGTTGATAGTAAATTATTTGTTTATCTCTGCCTGGTTTGCTTTGCCTTCTGGATTTTACTTCTTATTTATTGTTTATCCACCTACGATTTTGTTTCATCGCTATTCTCGCATGCAATTTTGGTTCAACACGTTACTCGCATGCGATTTTGTGTATCGTTATAGTCTCCTGTAATTTTGTTTCATCGCTTTATTCGCCTTTATGGCTTATCGTCCCTTTGTTGGGAATTGGCGTAAGATTTGGCGTTGACAAGGATCTTTCCTGACCAAAGGTTGACTCCTCTTCTCTGCCCCTAGGTTTTAGCTTAGTTCGGGTCTAGAGGGGTTTTTTGTAATTGATTTTGCTTTCTACTTTCTTTTAATGAAAATCAACATAATTCTAATAAAGAGCATTGTATTATTCATATCGAAGTATTTATATAGGAGTTTGAGTAATTACAATTTATGGCCATACTTTGGAATACTTAGTTGTAATATCATTTTAGTTTTGCAGTGTACCACGTCCTATGGATAGATTCTTCGGTTAGATTGTCTAGAGTGTAAGCCTTATTGTCTGTGATGGTATTAATCCTATATGGTTTTTCCCAGTTGGCTGTGAGTTTTTCGTCTGTAGAGTTCTTCCCTCTGATGTTGGCTTGTTTCAACACAAGATCATGTGGTTTAAACTCATGAGCACGGTGGAAATCCTCTTCTCTTCCATGAAATATTCCTCTTCTCTAATTTCCTTGGAATTATCTCCTCTTTATAAAGGGTGTGCCATCATCCAACTTATCCCTTTTACTTCAACGGGGATGACGAGCTTCGGTCTCATAGGTTATTCGAAAGGGAGTCTCATCATTCATTGAATGAGGCATAGTTTGGTACTTCCATAGGACGTGTGGGAGCTCATATGCCAAATTTCCTTTTTTAGTTTCAAATGTTTTATTTAACCCTCTCAAGACTAATTGGTTTTCCACTTCGTCCTTCTCGTTGGCCTGGGGGTTTTCTACTAACGTGAAATGTTGCTTGACCTACAAGTCTTCTAAAAGCTTCTTGAAGTTTATGTCTGTGATTTGCATCCCCTTATATGACAAGGCGGCCTGAGGAACTCCATACCTAGTTATTGAAATATTTTCTAACACTTATGCTTCAATCCACCAGGTGAAATAAGCCATTATCATGATCAAAATCTTGAGTTGTCCTAACGCTAAAGGGAAAGGGCCAAGAAAATCCATTCCCCTCTATGAGAAATTCCAGGTTGATGTCAACATGTGTAGTTCAGACAGGGAGAGTTTTAGATGTCTCCATGTCATTGTCATTGGTCACATATTTTAAAATACTCCTTGGCACTATGGACCATGTTCGGCCAATAGTACTGACTATGAGAACTTTCTTGGACAGAGCTTGAGCACCCCAAGTGTTGGCCAACTATCCCTTCATGCACCTTTATGAGAGCGTAGGTGACTTCTTCTTTTTCTAGACACTTCAACAAAGGGTTCACAATCCTCTTTGGTACAACCTCCCTTCAATCAAGGAGTGCAAAATGGCTTCTTCTTTTTACAAGGTGGCATTTGATGGGTTGGTAGGCAACACTCCTTGCTTGATTTATGTTTCAATGGGAGATATCCAAGATGGTTGTGTGCTGTCACTTATCACCGTCAGCCCACCTTCTGTTTTTTCTATGTTGATAATTCTCAATTTTTCTTGGATTATATATTGATTTACCCTGAGCAATTATGTGTTGGCTATCTTAGATACATCGGCTACCCAAGTGTTCTTCTCTCTCGGACATGCAATATCTATAATATTTTTAACTTTTATAACTTTTTTTGGCCCAAATGATGTATTTTTATAGAAATGTCTCGTTGATCTTGGCTTCTCCCTTGACTTGTGAGACCATAAGTTGGGAATCATCCTCAAACTTGACACTTTATGCTCTGATCTCAAATGCCAATGTGAAATCAGCAATAATCGCTTCATACTCGACTTGATCATTGGTGGTGGAAAACTAGACACGCATGGACACTTTGATCATTAGGCCAACCTCATTCTCCAAAATGAGTCCTACTTCACTTCCATGATTGTCGGATGACCCGTTTGTAAACACTACCTAAGTATAAGATAGCTCTGGTGCATCTAAGGTCATTTTTGCTATAAAGTTTGAAAACAATTGAGTCTTCAAGGCTTTCCTCGACACGTAGGAAACATCAAATTCATACATTTTGATGGAACACATTGTTAGTCGTCCAACTGATATGGTCGGGGGAGCACCTTCTTTAGTGGTAAGTCAGTTTGGAAAATCATGTCATGGGCCAGGAAGTAACATTGTAGCTTTCTCGATGTTGTTACTAGGACTAGAGTATATTTCTCTATCTTTTGACATTGTATCTCTAGTCTGTCCAAGAATTTAAAGATGAAATAGATCGGGCTTTGGTGTTCGTTCATCTCTCTTACAAGGACGACACTAATTGCTTCCTCGGATACTATCAGATAAAGTTAGAAAGGCTCCATGGCTACTAGTCGAGATAATACTGGTGGAATTGATAGGGTCATCTTTAGGGATGTCAACGCTTGTTTTCACTCTGAGGTCCATTCTAAAAGCTTTTTTTCTTCAATAGTTTGTAAAAGGGTCAAACATGTGTGTTGATCTCAAATTGAACATGTTCAAAGTTGTTAGCATCTCTTTTAACTTCACGACTTTCTTCTTTGTCGTTCATGCATCCATCCGAATGATTGCCACACATTTGTATGGGTTCACTTCTATGCATCTCCTCATCAGATAAAAACCCAAAAACTTGTTGGCTCTCTCCCCAAAGGAACACTTTTCTAGGTTGAGCCACATATTATACTATCAGATTCTTTAGAATACTCAGAAGAGATATTGGTCATGTAGTCTCTCTTTTCCGGACTTAACGATCATGTCATCCATGTATTATTCTAGTGTTTTGCCTATTTCATCTTTTAAGACTTTATTCATCATCAGCTGATATGTTTCACTAGCATTTTTCAAACCAAAGGGTATCACATTATACTTCTAGTTGGATTGCTCAGTCATGAAGATTGTTTTCTCTCTATCTCACCCATACATGGATAGTTGATTGTAGCCGAAATATGCATTCATGAATGATAAAAGATTATACTTTGTCTAATTTTCAACCGACTTTTCTATGCATGGGAACGAGTATATGTCTTTGGGACATGGTTTATTGAGATCGGTATAATCGACGCACATTATCCATTTCCCTGAAGCCTTCTTGACTAGAACCATATTAAACATTCATTAGGTGTATTTTATTTCAAAAATAAAATTAACCTTCAATAAACCTTGGACGGTCGCCTCGGCCTTCTCGGGAGACTGCCACTTCTAGTCTGGGACATATACCAGGCGTTGGGATCAATGTCCAGCTGGTCAGGCTACACTAGGATCTATGACCGGTATCTCGTGGGGAGAGATGGCGAAGAGATTAATGTTTTACCTTAAGAGTTCAATCATTCATTTCTTTACTTCAATGGGTAGGTCAGCTCCTATGTTTATTGATCTTTTCGGATTATCGTCCAGATGGGCGACTTCAAGCTCTCCATCAGGGATTGGCCTTATAACTTTTATCTTGTTCTCGATCGAGAGGCCTAGATCATCATCATATGGGGGTTCTACTTTTCAAACATCGAGGTCGATTATGTTTGATTCTCCACAAGCTTCCCCGCTTATTTATTCATGGATGACAGAAACCGACAAGGAATTATTTAGTTTTTTTCCCTGTATTTATCGTACTCCACGTAGGTCGGTTTTGACTACAACTAGTTTGCCAGAATCATTGTGGTACTTTATCTTCAGGTGGACGGAGGAAGCCAAAACATCTAGAGTTGTCAAGAATGGTCAGACGAGAATGCCACTGTAGACACTTTTGCACGGAATAACATAGAAACAAATGTTCATAGCCCTTTTGTTATTCCCTTCTCCCAATGAGACCGATAGGTTCACATGTCCACACAAATGAGTGAAAGAAATCATTGAACACCAAGAGCCTATGGCCTTAACACGGCCTTACATCTTACTTTCTTAAGCCTAGCTCAGTGAAATTTTAAAGTAGATCAAGTTACAAGAATTGATGTCATCTATGTGGATCTTTGAGACTGAGTATTTAATGATACTAGTAGTAATGATTAGCAAAAATGTTGCTTTCAGAGTCTCATCCACCTTTCATGGTCTTGTAACCCTAGGATTGGTCTATCATGTTTCTACTTCTTATTTAGAAAGGTTGATTTAATAGATCCATGCGATAGAGATCATACTTGCCTGAAGGGATCTCCACTAGTTGTGTCTATTGGGAGGGCTAAAGAAGAGCTTGATTTTGAGGATTTTTAAAGGATATTTAGGAAGAAGATTGCCAATATCCTAATTCATTAAGAATTTTCTTAATCGACTAAGGATTTTTATGTCTTGCTCGAATTGATTGGCTAAGGGCCTTAATCGATTAGGCAGTGTATATAAGTTTCTTAAATGCTTAAGAACGCCATTTATCAATCTCACAAGCACCTTGATGGCTTCTATAAGGGTTTTAGGGATTTTTATCAAATAGAAAGGTTAAAAACACTTTTTGGTGAGTGTGTGCATTGTCTTAGTAATTTAAGAATTACTCTAATATCTTTTACAAGACTCTGATCACTCGGACACGGACCAAGTGAGCTTTCACACTTTCTTTCTTTTAAAAACTCAAGTTTCAAGATTTCTTGCTTGATACATCAAAGATCTAGCACTTTATATGAGACTTGACTTCTTCTATCTGATGAGACTTTATAAGGTTTCTTGATAGATATCATCATCAGAGAGATTATTTGATTGGAGATCACCAAGGTTTACATCGAGTGTCCCTTGATATTAGGTGTTGTTCTTAAGAGATTGACTTTGACATCTTCATCTCCCAAACATAACAACTTGATCATAACTTCATACGAAAACTTCACCTAGTATTGTTGTCATCAAAGCCATATAGATCAACTGACTGTTGTAAACATCATCCCTTCAAGCACATAGATCCACAAAAATTAGAGGAGATAATGTAGGAAGACACTTACCTTTGCTTCTACCATGGAAGAGAGCTTTTCTTCCTCTCTTTTCTCTTCACACGTTCAACCAACTTCTTTTAGGGAGAGGAAGTTTTAAATTTTACTTCTAAGCAATCAATTATATAGCCATCTTACCAAAAGACTATTCTACCTGTCACTTGTTTAATAAAATCTCCAAGATGTCCCATTCATTTAATTTATTAATTGTTTAGTAACTTAACCTCTTCTTTAAATCCAAATGAGCATTAATTTGACTTTAAGTTACCATGTGCCCTCTTTGATAAATGATCAAAGTGCTTTTGGTGGTAAAATGGTTATTCCCTTGCTCTAGAAATTCCAATAATCTTATGAATAGTTGGGCTTCCCATTAATGATTTAGTTAGGATATTATATAGTGCAACTAACTCATAGGATTTTGGGATTTTATTAGTGTTATTGTTAGACGGAAAATAAGTGTGGTAATAATCGTGTCAACAAAAACTCACAATCTGGTTAATCTAATTATCATATTCATCTAATTATCATATTCATAAGGATTATGTAGATTATCGTACAAAGATAAGGTGAATGCATTTATGATCAAGGTTATAAAGATTGGACTGGATCGACTGGTTCAATCGATTAGACTGATAATCTGGTCTATATTCAGTATAATAAACACCTATAACGATTTATCAAAGAATCGAGATAAAAACTGAAAATCGGATGAAAACCGACAAAATCGTTGGTTCCTTCAATCGGATAGGTTGAATCAAATTTTTAACTTTTCAACTTTTTTATCTTATTTAAAAATAAAATATTATAAAAGCTAAAAAGAATATCAATTTAGTATTATGAAATCATATGGACCTTACAATTGAGAAAATTTTACCTTGTACCCCTACAATTAATCCCATACCCCTACAAAAATTTAAAAATTCCCATTTTACCCTTAATTGGTTTTAACCAATTTACCATTTCATTTTTACCATTCTGTTGAAAATTGCAAAAATTACACTTTCACACCCCTCGCACCGGAACTTCTGCAAAAAGACTTCCGGTATGTATTTTTCCAAACCGGAAGACTTTAGGAAAGACTTCCGGAACACACAAAAAAACAAACCGGAACACTTAAGGAAAGAGTTTCGGTTCATATAAAAAAAAATTCAAAAAAAATTGCATACCGGAACTCTTCTCCAAAGAGTTCCGGTATGCATTATGTGTGTTCCGGAAGTCTTTCCTAAAGTCTTCCGGTACGTTTTTTTTTTAAAAAATTTTTTAAATTTTTTTTTTTTTTTTACAGAAATGGAAAATCTTCCCAAAATATGTGTAGATACTACTGATGCGTTTATGACGACGGAAAGATTTGGTACACGAGAAGAGGTTATCAGATGGATTAAAAAGGTTGGAATCGACAATAAAGTAACTGTTATTATCAGTCGTTCAGATAATGAAACGGGGAAGAGAGGGAGAAGTAACAAAATAATATTTGGTTGTGATAAAGGTGGGAAACACAAGATTAGTGATAGTGGTACCCAAAGTGCTTCCAAGAAATGTGGATGTCCATTTAAAATCAGGTCGACTCCGGCGAAAGATGGATCTAGTTGGAAGATTGATGTAAAATGTGGGTTACATAATCATGGTTTACCTGATAGATTAGAAGGTCATTCGTTTATTGGTAGGTTGACCACATATGAGAAGCAGCATGTCGCTGATTTGGCAAAGAGACATGTAGCACCTAGAAACATTTTGCTTTCCTTGCAAGACAAGTTTCCTGAGAATGTCACTCGGATTACACAAGTATACAAGCATAAGAGTGTGATAGAAAAAGAGATAAGAGGTCCAAGGAGTGAGATACAACATTTGTTTAAGCTTATTGAGGATGCAAGATATGTGTATTGGAGTAGAAAACAGGATGACTCGGAAGTGGTGAGAGAGATATTTTGGGCACATCCTGATTCAGTTAAGTTGTTGAATATATTTCCGATTGTGTTAGTTATGGATAGCACCTACAAGACAAACAAATATAGACAACCTTTGTTTGAAATTGTTGGCATGACAAATATAGACAACCTTTGTTTGAAATTGTTTCAAAGAAGCAACCACAATTCATTGTTCAATTTCCTAATCATATTAGGTCATACATTGAAGATGTAGTTAATGTTGAATCAGATGGTAATTGTGGATTTAGAGTCATTGCATCATTGCATGGATATGGTGAGGATGGTTGGTCAATGGTTCGCAGAGAGTTGGGGTTGGAATTAATAGACAAGGATAGGTCAACTTTGTATGACAAGTTATTTTCTAATCGGTTGTCAGCTGTGAGAGAATCTTTGATGATAGAATCGTTTGGTTCACAGCCACCTGAAAAATGGATGAGTCTACCAGATATGGGTTACTTGATAGCGAATCGTTATAATGTTGTACTTGTCTGTTTAGGCAATCCGTGCATCACTTTCTTTCCGATGACAAGTTCACATTCACCAAATGTCTCTATTTATTGCATTGGTTTTGTTAACCAGAATCATTGGGTTCAGGTACGTATTTATATGTCTAAATATTTTAATTATTTCAGTTAATATTTTATGTTATATGACTTAATCTTTTAATTATTTTACTTTATCAGGTTAACATGAAAGAGGGGTTTCCATTGCCACCGGTCACATTAGATTGGAAGAAATTTCATTCTCATATAGCAACTACTTGGATGCTAGGATTTGCAGGACGTATGCAACATTGACAATTACTTACACCTGTATTAGCATGATTATGTAATCAAAACATAAATATGTAATCAAAACATGAAATCTATATTATTATGTCTATTATATTCAAAGCTTAATACATATAATCAATGTGAACGAGAAATATGCAAAGCTTCAAATAAATCAGAAAACTGTGGATCTTCCTCTTCAGCATTAACCTGTCTCAGATAGCGACGAATCAATGTAGATACACGAGCCCAATCAGGATCAGATGGCCCGGCGTCATATACAGGAACGGGTACCTCTCTAGGAGCGTCACGATGGGGAGGGACCAACCGTGGATGGGAAACACGATAATACCACTCCAGATAACCGTCTTCTACCTCAGATGGAGTGGTGGCCACGGAAGATGAACCGATCACATCGACAACACTCTGATGGTAACTGATCCAATCAACATCAATATCCGTCGCCATCATACAATCCAGAGGTGGGGATGGAACATACTGCCTATACCCGAACTGACGTAAACATCTATCAGGCAAGTATGGAACAACTGTTTCACCCCACTTCAAACAGCCCTTGTAAAGACATATCTCATCAAACACACGCCATGCTCTATGATCCTCAAATGGTCGCCAGATGACGTCGGTAGGTGTCAGCTCGTCCAAAATAGGTCGTAAATCATCGACCTTCAGGACTCCCTGTCTATACGACCATCTCATCGCTCGGGGAAGACCACAGTTTCCAGCAGGATTCCAATTCTCCCCTCTTTTTCCAACAGTTGGAAAATACTCGTGAATCCAACACTGTTACAAAATAAAAACATAATAAATAAAACAAATTAAGTTACAATATTTTATAAAATGAATCCAACACTTAATTAACAAAATTAAATTATATACATGTAGGAGAGTAGGATATCCACCTAGCTGTTTGCAACTGTACATGGACGCATCTCCAAGATATCGGTAGAGGGTAACTAATGCAGCTGCTCCCCAACTATATCCTGAACATCCATCCAAGTCCCTAAACAGGAGGAGGTATCGTGCCTCTACAAGTGTAAAGGTCTTATCAGCAAATATGGTGGAATCCACCAACATCAATAGATATGCTCTAGTCGCATATGCCCAGCTGGAAGCAGCCCTATGATGTACGAATATATCATATAACCACTCCAACTTGTAATACGACCCCCTGCAGCTCCGAACATGTGACTGTGCCTGACCCTGTGACACTCCTAGGTAGTCAACAGCAAGTTCAACAGCTAGCTCTTCAGTCACATCCTGAGGACTCCAAAAGATACCCCTAATGGGCAAGTGAAGTAGACATGCGACATCATCTAAAGTAATGCTCATTTCACCAAACGGCATGTGAAATGAAGATGTCTCTAGATGCCATCTTTCCACAAATGCAGAGACAAGATTTGTGTCTATCTTGTTCAGACTCGTTCTCTGCAGTGAAGCTAAACCGGATCTAGATACCCAACTCTCCATCTGTGGTGGAAGAGCCAATGGAACCCTAGAAGTCAACTTCAGTCCATGTCCGGCAACCTTCAACTCTTTCTTTGGTCCTCTTTCCTAAAAACAATTAAAACACATATTAGAAAACAAATTATAAAATATTCAACTATTATTCATTTTCAAATATAGCCCGTTTACTTACCTCACCGAACCATATATGTCGAGCAACATGATGCTCGTACTTCACCAAAAGAGACGTATCGTACGGCCCTCCTGGATATCCAGTCGGCTCAGCTGCAGCTGCAGATGAAGATGCACCCCGGTCTAACGTGCGGACTGGAATCCGGCCATCTGCACCTCTTCTTCGAACCACTGCAAAAATAATGTTAAAAAAAATAATTAAAATTAAAAAAAAAAAAAAAAAAAAAAAAAAATACGTACCGGAACACTTCCAAGAAGAGTTCCGGTTAGCAAAAAAAACAAAAAAGCCTTCCGGAACACTTTCTTAAAGAGTTCCGGTATACATCAACCAAACCGGAAGTCTTGAAGAAAGTGTTCCGGTATACAAGTATACAAACCGGAAGACTTTATAAAAGACTTCCGGTTCAGTGTCCATTAAAGACAACAAACCGGAACTCTTTAGAGAAGTGTTCCGGTGTACAAATATCCAAACCGGAAGACTTACTCTTAAGTGTTCCGGTATACAGTGCAAAAACGCCAAAAATTTGTCTTCTCCGGAAGTCTTCAACGAAAATGGTAAAAAAAAATTGAAAGGGAAAATATACCTTATTTATATGAGGGTATTTTGGTCCAAAAAAATTTAATGTAGGGGTATGGATACAATTGTAGGGGTATAGGGTAAAATTTTCTACAATTGAAGGTTTCAATCTAACATTTTATATTTTATTTTCTAATACTTTGGGAGACTTAATACTATAATAATGTAGGGACAGTCTTTTCGCAAAGTTGACAACACTAAAATATAAATTTGTTATTCTTCAATTTCTTTTGCCTAAAATAAATATCACACTAATATAGTTTTTCTTACATCAACAACGACCTAATATTATTTAACTCTTTTTAAAATAATTCTCATAAAAAAATTAAAGACAATAAAAATCAGTAATCTGAGTGATAAAGAACTAGTACTAAATCATATACTAAATCATATAACTATATAATATGAGTATGAATATTTTTGTCTATATCAATTCAATGTCTACTCCAATTTCGATTGGTGTGTGAGTAATCGAACGGGAATGCAGATATAATAACTATGAAAAAGGTTTCTTGGCTACGAAGGCAAAGGCTACATATTAAGGGCAAGTTGTACACCCTCAAAGTTAAATTATCATAGGCATTAATCTCCATGTCACTAAAGATTTTAGAAGGATGGATATCTTTGCTCCAACCAAATGTATTAGACTGAGATAATTTGAGAAGTGAATTGAGGTTGAGATATAAACCTATATAACTTTTTTTTTTAAGTGAATTGAGGTTGAACTTATAGAATTTTTTTTTAAGTCAGAAATGTAAGTTTGTTTCGTTCTTTCTGAACTCATAAAAAGTGTTAAATTAAAGAAAAAAATTTAAATAAACTATTCTCTCCGTCTCATTATAAATGATTTATTTGGAATAAAAAAATATTCTAAAATAAAGATTTATTTTAATTTTTAATATATCTTTTCTAATTTTATGTTCTAATTAATATTATTTTTATTATTTTTAATATATAATAAAAATAATTTAATAAAAATTATATTCTTTCTTTTATTTATTCATTTTCTTTAATATATATTAAATTATCAACTAAATAATTCATTATAGGACGGATGGAGAATAAAACTTTTATTTATACATTTTCTTTAATATATGTGAAACAATTAATTAAATTATTTATTATGGGTCAAATGAAGTATATAACTTAGAGATGAGAAGTGTTATTTTATAATTACATAGAAGAAAAACAAACTCACGGCAAATTAAACAAAATAGAGAATAATAGATAGCTTTAGAACTGGAAATTTAAGAAGATAAATTGATGGGAAAAAAATCCAAAATAAAATATAAAATAGATAGAGGCTAAATCAACAAAATCTTAAAATAACTAATTTTAGAATGGGTAGTATTATTTTTTTCTAATTTTTCTAAATTAGATGTGTTTAAAAATAAGTAATAATAATAATAATAATAATAATAATAAATAGATTAAAAAATATTAAAATAATTATTATAATAAAGAAAGAAATGAATAAAAAATAATAGTTATAATTTTATTTGAAACGTTCACCTAGAAAAAAAGAGAATATAAAAATGAGAACCAAAACAAAAATTTCAAATAATGGCATCTTCAAATTAAATAAAAGCATGTGTGAAAAAGATGAGAAAAATATTATACAATAAAAATAAATAAATATATTCAAATCAAATGCATGGTACACATCTACTATATCAACTTTTTACATCATGTTTTCATAATTATCATATTTATATGTTTACAATTTATATTTCTTGTTCCTTTTTTAAAAATTAAATTAAATTACATTAAATTTGTCATTTATAGTATAACTTAAGATTGTAATAACGGCTACAATTTTTGTGTGTAGTTGATGTAAACACAAGAAAATATACCAGAAAAATGTGTATTAATCCAATCAAAAAGTAATTGAATCATTGTTCGATTTGTTAAGCATGTGTTATAGTATATTGTATATAATTAATTGAAATATATACTCTTAAAATAATAATTACAGAATATGTGTCATTAGTATAAATACGATAATTTATACAAGAAAAAATATATCGATAATCCTAATAAAAACATGAATCATTTATAAATTGATTAAAATTGTTTTCATAGTAATGTGTGAATCTGTTATTTTTTATGTTTTGGTGAATAAAAGGTAAATAGTCTTTGTTGCCCCTACAACTAAGATAAGATTATGATTTTATTTCAATAATTTATGAATCATATATATTTGATAATATTTTATCATAAATGTTAAAATATTAAAGTATAAAAAAAATTGGTTTATATATATATATATATATATATATATATATATATATATATATATGGATCAGGATCAAATGACATAAAGATGTCAAACTTAATAGTATGACACCTCTGATGACTCGTTGTCACATATCCGTATAATAAAATACACCATTAAATTGAAAGACATTATAATCAGCTCTATAAAATTTAACATCAATAAAAAATCATTTGATATGTTAAAAAGAATGATCAAAATTAATATTTTTGTAAGACGTTAATTTTTATGTATCTCATTGATAAATCAAATCATTTTTTATTGATATTAAATTTTATAGAGATTATCTATATCATAATAGTTTTCAATTCAACGGTGGATTTTATTATACAAATGTATGGGTGAAGAGTTATTAAATGTGTCATGTTACTAAGTGGGGATCAACTTAAGTTTTTTTAACTTACTCTAAATCATTGAATTAAATCTAATCTAACGATACAGTTAAGGATGATTTCATAGTATGTGAGGCTCCCGGTGAATATGATATTAGAGTCTCGTTAAGAAGAAGGGGTGCATGTGGTATGAATATAATAAAGAGAGTGAGTAAGGGAAAAAACCACTTAAACATGGAAACACCTGAACCAAACACTCAACCTATTACTACTACTTCTTCTTTACCGCTTCCTAAACTCTGTAAAAAGACAAATTCTCATAAAATAGAAAATCTTATTGAGTATTCTCATGTTCTAGAAGATACTCAAATTTTTGAAACAATACCTCCTCTATTAAGTTCGTACAACATCTTCAAAAGACAAAGAAGTGTTACCAGATCCATCTCAAATCTTATCTCTACAAACCGCCCTCATATGAAAGAATACGTCCAGTCGCCTAGACTAGACCAATGTAGCTTAAGAGCTATGAACCAGGACCAGTACGTAGATCTAGAGAATCCTCAGTATCGCATAAGTCACTTGAAGACTGAAGGATATACAACCTTACACTTTGGGACTGCCAGGTGTCGCATTACGCGAAAAAACTGGCGGGAAACGAAGACAACAGAGCCGCCACACTGCGTTATTCATCCCAAAAGAGGGAAAGGAAACGCTCGAAGTAAACTGGAAAAGAACATGGTCTCGCGACCAAAGAGAATAGGATCGGGAGTCGGTTATGAGAATGGAAGGTATTAGCACCCCTACGCATCCGTCGTACTCGACGGGATCCACGCACAAAAGGAAGGAATATGGTTGCTAAAACACTGCTCAAAACATCTGCACACACTGGCTGAAAAGAACACACAGAAAACAAGAGAAACTAACTCGGCAGGATATCGCATCCTGGGCCTACGTAGTCTGTCAGGCACAGACATCAGAGTCGACGTAGTTCGGGACAGGGGGAAACGTGCTCGCTAGGATGTCGCATCCTATGCATACGTATCTTCTCGGACTAAAGAAGAATCAGAGCACTCGTAGCTCAGCTAACGCACGCCAAACAAAACCACACGGGAAATCGACGGCCAATCGTTGGGCTTACGTCAAACTCCACACAAAAACAGGCAAACATGGAAACCGAATGCCAATCGCTGGACTTACATCAGACTCCGAACCAAACACACCCACACTGGAAACCAAATGCCAATTGCTGGACTTACATCGGACTCCAAGCACACAACGAGAGGATACGGAATGCCAATCGCTGGGCTTACATCCATCTCCTACTCACACAAAGACAAAACAAAAAGGGCGCCCGGAGAGATCAGCTCATCTCCTGCCTACGTACCTCATCTGGTATGAGGATCAGGGCGACGTAGTTCCCCTACGCAGGGACAAAGGACTAGCCTAACCAGATAACAGAGGGAGACACAACTAGGGAGACTAACTCGAGCCTAGATGTTATCATGCAAAATCATCCCTAAGTTAAGGTTGCTATCTAACTTGCACAGGGAGCAAGCTATCCTATTCAGCACAGGCAAAGCAAAACAATCACACAAATAGCACACACTATATACACACAAAGTGGGCTCACACAAAGGTTAGGCTGCAAAGGCAAGCCAACTGTATCAGGGTGATGTTAGCTCTTAACCCTAACATTGAGAGTTAGGGTGAAGCAGATGAATGGGAAGCGAAGATAAGACTTCACAGCTCTTATCCCTGGCCTAGGAGAGCTTCAAACAAAAGAAGTGTGGATTCAGAAAGTGGGAACCCTTCTACACTTATGACACTGACTCAATTGTACAACTGTACAAGGATCTTGGGTTAATATCCACAATGCATCAACACCAGTTGTGTGAGCAAAGGGATGACTCAACTGAATAGCAGGAGATGGATTGCACATCTCTTGTATCTGCCAATTGCCTTATCGAAGGTCTTTTCCTGCTTGGGGACAAAAATAAACAATCACAAGCATTGCCTCTTAAGGAGGACTTCAGACAGGTGCCTGGCCAAGTAACAGGCATGGTCTTCCAGACTACATGGAGTTAGAGACATTATACCTCAATGCTTAAGCTAGCAAGCAAAGCAAAAGCAAGTTCACAAGGGAACTATAGCAACTAAGGTACCTGAAAACAATCCAACTCAGTTAGTACACAACTCAAACAAAAGTCAAACAGACAATGGTCAACAGTTAACTGTACATAGCCAAACAACAATCAAGCAAAGCAATGCACAAAAGGTGCAAGCCCCAAGGCCTAAGCTCAAGTCTCAAAGCCTACAAAACAAACTCAAGGTTAGTCATAAACAAGCAATAAACCAACTCCAATTGAGTGCACATCATCAAGTATAAGCAATTGTGCTCTTTGACCTGAAACAAAGCTCAAACATTAAACACTAACCACTAGGACATGGCCTAGGGTCAAAATGGGAGCAATAAACCAAAACAGAACATGAAAATTATCAAGAATCAAGTTCAATCAAATAAGAAACAAATCCAATTGGTCTCACATTCATATCATCAACCAATTTCATTTCATGAAGCATTTAGGGCAAAACATGCAATTTGAAGCTCATAGAACCAAACAGAATGAATCAATCCACATCAACTCAAAAACGATTCAATAAATTCCAGGAAAAATCATGGCTAAACAACATTCATTAAAGGATCATCACAACAAATTTCAAGTCATTTGGACAATTGGAAGCAAGTTCATTAAAATCCATAAGTCAAAGCATGTTCAAACAAGCTCATACAAGGCACCAAATCATACATCAACTTCAAGCAAGCATAAAACAGAAACAAAACATGATATGGACATCAAACCAAAGCCATGGCACACTTCAATGTGTCTAGAATACATGTGCAAAATTTCAGGTCGATCCAATAAACATCAAGAATTTCACAAATCATATAAGGTCATGACTCACAAAAGGTCCACAATTGGTCAACCAGAAAAGAAATTCTCAAACAAATTGGAAATGCACTCAAACATTCTACAAATATTCATGATCAAACTTAACATCCAGAAGAGTCAACATGCAAAAATTCAGATCATTTTGAGTTCATATGGCATGGTAATGAAAATCCACAAGTTGGATAAGAAATGGTGTGACACAAATTGTCACACCTCCAATGATCAGGTCATATCTCACAAACCAGGAATGCAAAAATCACAAACTCTATACCAAAAAATCCCTAAAGGTGTCTAGACTACACATGCAAAATTTCAGCTCCATTGGATTAAACATCACCATTTCACAACCAAAATAGTAAGCAAGGTGTAAGAAATGACATGTATGAACATTCTTAGGCAAAATGAAAATCCACACGTGCACAATTTTTGCAAAAATCATCAAAAAATAGTAGACATGGCAAGGATCATGGCACAAAAAATATCACATCAATTGGACAAACCATCATTGAGATATGAATTTTTCAAATGGATGAAAAAATAAAAATCAGCATGAATAAGGTGTGTGAATATGGAAGCATAACATAGAAAAAATGCCAAGCCAAATATGTGAAACGCGTTGGAGCGGGATCGAACCGCTGGCGAATTTGAAATTGAGCGCTCACTTAATGAAACGCACCGTTTCATTAAGTGAGGTGGTGCGCTCTGATTGGTGGCATGGGAGACAAACACAAAACGCATGCAACAACACGGCCAGGCGGATCAAAATGGTTCTGGATACGAAGATATTAGGGTTCTTCAATGTTCTTCATGAAATCTCCAGCTCAAGAACAAATGTTCACGAAAATCAACAAGCAGCATACCATTGTGTTCGTCTTCTAACGTACATCAACAATCTAAGTTCAATTCATCCTAATTCTAACCATACCAAACGCATCGATCCAAATAAGTTTCATCAATCAATCTTAAAATCCAGATATCTCTCTTAATTCTTGATGAAAATCAAAACTACAAAGTTCAGCATGTTCTACAATCAAAGATCTACAAAACACATAGCATGATTTCACGAATTGCAAGATTCGAAATCTGACCTTCAACTTGATGCAAAACTGGATTCGAGGTTTTCAAGGCTTGAGGAGCAAAAACAGATGTTCTACAACTATTGCATAGATGAATGAATGATGAATCGTGGCTCAATTGTTCCGGATCTTGCTCCAATCTTCAGTTGCCATTGATGAAGCTTATTCCAACAGTTCCAAATTCTGGTCAAAAATGATGAACTCTTGCTTGCAGAAGATTCAATAACACTTGTGAATGATGAACCAATGAAGAAATAGTAAAGGATTTTGAAGAATTTTGCAGAAAATGTGAGAGCAAAAGTTTGTGCAATTTTGTGCTTTGATCTAGATCTAGTGCAAATGATATGTTAATCCCAAATTCAGTTAAAATTATGATTATATATGGTGGATTAATGAAGATGCTAATCAAGGTTAAGCCAAATGCAAAGTAATTAAGTGAAATGCAAAATTTAGGCAAAATGGTCAAAGTAACCTCATGCATGAAACCTGTTGCTACAGTGCACGTTTTATGAACCAAACACACTCCAAATATCATGTAGTAGCCAAATGTGAAGCTTGGAAGTGTGAAAAATGCTTAATTCTCAAAATCAACTTTTCCCTCCAAAATTCACATTCAAATCAAGTGGAAAATGCAATTTTTGTGTGATAAGATTTGATGAATGGCAATGCATGATTATGATAGAGCATGTTAAAACAAGATTGTAGCAAAAAACCCCACTCCATTTGGCCTTGTGGTGTGAAAGTTATCCAAGTTTGAAGTTCAAAATCCATTGACAATGATTTGATCATAATTTCTCAACCACACATGAGAAATTCATGTTCTTGGACTTTTTGGAAATATGAGAGCAAGATCTTCAACTTTCATGTTGGACAAAATTCCATTTGAAGCTTGCTTAGACATGTAAATTTGAGGAGAAGACCTTTCCATTTTTGGCAGTTTGAAATTACAGGTCACTTACTATTTTTGGAAACTTTTCATCTGACCTCAAATTCTTCAATGTTGATCTTTGAAATGTCAAATGAGACTTGTATGGACATGAATGAGGCCTTTCAAACCATCTCCCACCTTCAAATCCTTGATTTCATGCACGGTTGACCACAGTTGACTTTCTAGGGTTTCAGATGAAATTCAGCTTGACTGTTGAGCTTTGATCATCCAATCCTTGGCCAAACCACTTCAAAATGATCCTTAGGTCATATGAACTTGTTGAACCAATCATAGGGTTTTGCTTCAATAGGAATTGCACTTGCTTGCTTGCATGATTGGATCTCCTGATCAGTCTTGACTGATGAACTTGCACTAGGTCAAAGGGACAATGCAATGCTATGCAGTGGACCATGTAATGTTAATGACCTAACATGAAAATGAATGTACAAAATGGTAGGTGCAAATTTGAGGTGCTACAGCTGCCCCTATTCAATCAACTGGGAACCCGAACGGATGAGAGCAACGGCTGTCAGACTTTCAGGGTAAACAGGGATTGAATACCGAAAGAACCAGAAAATTTGCACTCTGAGGGGATCCAAGAAAGGAACATGCACCAACAGATGCTTCCAATGGGATATGATGCTTATCACTGGGGATTTTGATTTTCTTCAAAGGTACAGCCCCATCCAAACATCAACGGACAATGAATGGGAATAGAGAAATCACAACTAGACGCCAACGGACGACTAGGAAAAACTCGACGTTTACCGAGACCAATGGAGAGGTAACCAGACATTAATGAATGACTGGAGAGAAATACATCTAGATGTCAACGGACAACTAGGAAAAACTCGACGTTTACCGAGACCAACGGAGAGGTAACCAGACATCAATGGATGAATGGAAGAGATACAACCATACGTCAACGGACGACATGGGAAAAACTCAACGTTTACCAAAACCAACAGAGAGGTAACTCTACTGGGGACGACCAGGAAAAACTCGACGTTTACCAAAACCAACGGAGAGGTGGCCAGACATCAACGGATGAATGGGAAAGACTCGACCAGACGTCAACGGACGAATGGGAGAAGCTCGACGTTTATCGACACCAACGGAGAAGGAGAAAACTCGACCAGACGTCAACGGACGAACGGGAGAAGCTCGACGTTTATCGACACCAACGGAGAAGGAGAAAACTCGACCAGACGTCAACAGACGAACGGGAGAAGCTCGACGTTTATCGACACCAACGGAGAAGGAGAAAACTCGACCAGACGTCAACGGACGAACGGGAGAAGCTCGACGTTTATCGACACCAACGGAGAAGGAGAAAACTTCACTAAGGAAGGGGTATAACAACCAGAAACTGAATAGGACGTCCACCGACGACTCTACTGGGGATTCTGGCTGGGAAGCAACCAGACATTAACGAATGACTGGGGAATAGGATACACAATCAGACGTCAACGGACGAATGAGAAAAACTCAACGTTTACCGAGACCAACGGAGAGGTAACTCTGCATGGGGAAATATATCATCAACAACCGTCAACAGACGATCGGGAAAAAACTCGACGTTTATCGAAACCAACGGAGAGGTAACTCTGGGGGGAATCAACAGCCATTAACTAATGATCTGTGGGGAATAAGCAACTATACGTCATCGGACGCATAGGAAAAACTCAACGTTTACCGAAACCAACGGAGAGGTAACCCTTATTGGGGAGAGAGAACAAGACTCAACCAAACGTCAACGGACGATTGGGAAAAACTCGACGTTTATCGACACCAATGGAGAGGAGGAAACTCGACCAGACGTCAACGGACGAAAGGGAGAAGCTCGACGTTTATCGACACCAACGGAGAGGGAGGCCAGACATCAACGGAGAAGGAGAAAACTCGACCAGACGTCAACGGACGAAAGGGAGAAGCTCGACGTTTATCGACACCAACGGAGAAGGAGGAAACTCGACCAGACGTCAACGGACGAACGGGAGAAGCTCGACGTTTATCGACACCAATGGAGAAGGAGAAAACTCGACCAGACGTCAACGGACGAACGGGAGAAGCTCGACGTTTATCGACACCAACGGAGAAGGAGAACAGACATCAAAGGATGTTGTGGGGAAAATACAACTAGATATCAACGGATAACTAGGAAAAAATCGACGTTTATCGAAACCAACGGAGAGGTAAACAAGACATCAACGGATGACCTGTGACAGAGATACAACTAGATATCAACGGATAACTAGAAAAAACTCGACGTTTATCGAAACCAACGGAGAGGTAGCTCACTGGGGATCAAGGTCACGACAGGGAGCAGACAGGAAGGAACACCAAGGATACCGGGTTGTAGGCATGAAAAAGGTGACCGACCAAAGCGTGAATTGGTTTATGTTCCAAAACACTCATCATCCTGAAGAGGGCTAGAAAAGCGATCTTGTTAAAGGATGGACATTCGATTCCGAACAAAGGAATACGAATCTTACTCTGATGGTGAAAACAATCAAAAGATTGACCAAAGAGCGCATGAGATATATCATCTATAGCCGTCAAAACGTAGATAACACACTCGCATGGAAGATTATCCTAACCAGGTTGTTGGTTGTTAAAGGATAAATCGACCGAAAAGAAAGGCATCGAGATACCAGACTAGGTATGTAAAGATGACCAATCAAAAGGGGAAACTACAAACATTACCGACAAACGGTGAATGAAAGAAGACCCATTGAGGATAAAATGCTTACTCGGAGCAAATATCCAAAAGGAAGGGGAGAACCCGCTGGGGATAATATTGCTTAATCAAAGCAAACATCCAAAAGGAGAAAGGAATATCAATACCGAAACTGGATAATGATAACCACAAAGAGGGGATTACATCTACCGGTTAGTAGGTAGAAAACCACGGAACAGTAACCGTCATCACTAGGATGAGCACAAGGGTTGACTCCACAAGGGGAGAAAAGAGGATTCACATCTACCGGTTAGTAGGTAGAAGACCGCAAAGGTAGGACTTACAACTGCTGGTTTGTAGGCAGAGGCCACCAAAATCTGCTGAGGATAAGATGAATGAGTGTCGGTTAGTGAGCAACTATTCATTTATACCACAGGGAAGCACAAGAGACAGCCCAAGGAAGCCAATTTAGGATCGATCTAAAAAGGCAAACTGAATCAAGACTCATCCTAATTGAGGAAAGAACTCAATAGGGAAAACTTATCCCATTATATGTGGGGAGGGAACGGAAACAACCGTCATCCACGAGGATACAACTCGTGGGGAGCGCAGAAGGAAATGACAGACACTTTCTGCTTAAGGGGTCGACTCTATATGGAGAGATCAAACACAGCCACATCTGCTAGGGGAACAAACCAAGCTTGCCAAATGCTACCAATTCTGGGGAGTAACACTGTTGGGGATACCCGCTCACTTGCGGAGTCACTTGTTGGGAAAACACCTTTCTACCCTGCTGGGGAACCCAATTCTGAAATCAATCCAATGGCGCGAGGCTAAACTCTTCCTAACAACCCATTCTTGGTCACCACAGCTTAGGGCTAATGGATATGTTTGCAATGCTGATGCATGAGTTTTTTTTTAGCGCAATGCCCCATGATCATGGAAATGCTACGCACTAATGATGCAATATGCTATGCTTATCTAAATGATGAATGCATAAAACACATCTCCTTCAGAGACAACACAGGAGAGCCCCAGGAACCTTGCTGAAGATCTTCAATCCCATGTCAATTTCCACCCTGCTGGGAAAAGACAACCCTTGTCGGGGATGGCCTCCATCGAACCCGAACTGCTTGGGGAATACTCTGCTATGGGAGGCAACCAATGCTTATCTCTACTGGGGATAATTTTTTCCGAACCCAGTCCGCTTGGGGACCTTGCTAGGGGAAAACCAACAACACAAACCCTCTGCTATGGAGATCCACTAGGGGAAAACACTCCACACCCTGATGGGGAAATGCATAACTCTGTTGGGAAAGGCCTACACCACTCTGCTGAGGAAATAATACACTAGGCCTTACTGGGGATAGACATCCACAACCCTGTAGGGGACAAGCGTTTACAACCACGCTGGGGATACGTCCTCAACCCTGAGAAACAAACCACCCACTGATATTCCCACTGGGGGACATGGCAACCTTCAAGCTCTCTGAGGAGACACCGATCTCGAATCGGCTAGGGAAATAACACTTTCAGACCCACTTGGGAGATACGGCCTATTTAACACGAAACACCCTTCGATTCGTCGAACACTGGCATTCATCATCCAACCACGGTGTCGACTTTCCACTTTTGAGAACTCCCAGACTCATCTGGACTTTTCTGATTCATCACCTTGTATTCCTGACTCCTCCGTACTCCGCGGAGATCGAACTTCTGGGATTCATACAAATCTTCCAGCCCTCGGACTTTGAAGAGTCTTCTTGATTAACCCTCCAGGATCGTCGTCGTAATCCTTCACCGTCCTTTCACTGTTCGTCTATCCCTTGCCCCTGGTTGGACTCTGTGGGGATCTTTTGTCAAAAGGCTTCATATCATAGCCCGCAAGTGAATGAAGATATCTAACAGCACCGACACAAGAGATCGTTAGATAAAAGCGTGCCCCAGGCGTGCTAACATTTCAACACCTAGATCACTCAAACTTCCGAATAAGATTTCCAGATTCCAATCTTATAAGCGTGCATCGGAAGGGATCTCCATGTTACAAAATGCAAATATTCTTATAAAAAATAAACTGATGTTTTCGCAATCAAAGCGGTAATGAAAACAAAAACAAAATTTGTTTGACTGAACACGCATTTTATTGACTGAAAAAGATGGCTCAAAATCGAGCAACACACAGGAAGCAATCCCTGAAAAGAGGTGATCGCGCACAAAAGGAAAAAATCTATCCTAATGGCAATGTGAAACCATGATCTCATCGGGCTCCAACTCGGTTACACCCCATATGTCTTCAAGACGCTCCGCACTTTCTGCCTTTAGAACAAGACGCTTCTGCTCGATCTCTGTCGGATTACCCAAGTCATGTCCAAAGCACTAACAATCATGCAGGACGCAGTTGTTCGTTTCATTCCCTCTTTTGCCTGGACCGCCTTTTCAGGTTTTCGGTCCACCGGGATACCCTTTTTTGCCCAAGTCTCCCTTGTGGGGCTTTCGACTTGCCGGGTGTACAGTTTTTCTTTTATTCTTTTATCC
This sequence comes from Lathyrus oleraceus, assembly GCF_024323335.1. Classification (NCBI taxonomy): domain Eukaryota; kingdom Viridiplantae; phylum Streptophyta; class Magnoliopsida; order Fabales; family Fabaceae; genus Lathyrus; species Lathyrus oleraceus. The sequence continues at coordinate 279,339,605 of NC_066581.1, forward strand.
CTAACTTTTGCCCGAACCTTTTCATTCTTCCTTTTTTGGTTCGCCGGGATGCCCTTTTTTGCCTGGACTCTTTTATTCTTTTTGTCCAGCGGGTCTCTTTTACGAAGTATCTTCTAACTGCGTCCGCATTCACAGGGGATGGAAAATCTTCATCATCTGTGGTCGTCAACAACAAGGTTCGGTTTAGAGACAACCTTCTTAACCACGAATGGACATTCATAACTGTTTATCCACTTGCCCCACAATCGTCTCGAGGAGGAAGGATCCTTTTCAGCACCACATCTCTCACGTGGTACGCACGAGGTCGCACTTCTTGGTTAACAACACGCCTCATTCACTGGCTACCAGTGCCCCATGATGAGTAACTATCAGCCATTTTCCTCAGTCGGGCTCAACACGTCATACTGAGTCCTTATCCCCTCAGCCTTCTCTAATTCATCATCCATCAGGACTCTCCACAATGAAACCTGGGTCTCAAATGGTAGTACAACTTTTATCCCATACTTGAGTGAGAAAGCTGTTTGCCTCAGTAGATGCACGCATCGAGGTTCGGTACCCGGGATACAAGCTTCGTACTCAGCCGCCGTTGTTGGTGCATTCAAATGCTAACCAGGCAACGAAGGGAACGTGGGATCCCTTTGGCGTAACCAAAGCATCACTAACTCATCCATATTACTCTCCCCCTCAGACATCAGAATCCGTTCAGATTCAGGGTCAGGCCCCTCCTCCGGGATCGGTTCCTCACAATCTTTCGATTTGAGCACCTCGAGATGTCCTCATCAGGGAACTCCAACTTCCTTGGTTGATAATCTTCCATGGGTTGCTGGACGAGATAATCATACAGTACACTCCTCTTGATTGCTTTCTGGGCGGTATACTGAATATTGTATTCAGTCAACGTCATTTGCCCTCTCGCAACCTGTCCGGTCAGTGCTAGCTTCTTTAGCACATACTTGATCAGATCCATCTTAGAAATCCACAAAGTGGTATGAACCAGCATATACTGTCTCAGTCGGCGAGCAGCCTATGCCAAAGTATAGCAAGTTTCCTCGAGCAGTGAATGTATTGTTTCACAGTCGATAAACTTTTTGCTAAGGTAAATTGCATGCTCTTTTCGACAAAACTCGTCATGCTGACACAATACGCACCTCATAGACCCCTCGAAGGCTGTCAATTACAGAATTAATGACCATCTCTCTACCAGAGTCATCAGAATCAGAGGTTCCTGCAACTTATTATTTTTCAATGCCCCTTGGCAACCATTATCCACCTGACCGTTTGCTCTCTTGTTTTCGGTTCAGGCATTTCTTGCATTGCTTTTTCTTCTTCTTTTCTTTTCTTTCTTTCTTTTTTCTTTTTTTTTTTTTTTTTGCAGGATCGACCTCGATTCCTCTTTCGTTCACAATAAGCCTCGACAACTTACCGGACAGCACTCCACAAGTGCACTGATTCGGACTCAACCTCAGTCTGAGTTGTCTCAACCCGGTCAAACGACTTGCCCCGGATTCACCAGATGCCCTTTTTCTGCTTGGGACTTTGCTATCATGTCATCAACATAGCATTTGATTCCACGATGAATCATATCATGCAACAAAGTCACTCTGACACGTGGCACTGGCGTTCTGCTTCACTAGAGGACAGTCTTCTCTCCATGGTAGCTTGTGCACAACGACATCGGTATCCGACCCTAGCATATCCTGACACGACCAGACGAAGGTATCCACATGCTCTTTCAACAGGGCTACCATTCTGATCTCGACTCGCCTCTGAAGCGGTCCAACTTTCACTTCCTTTCCGACCTCGACGATGCCTGGAATATCCATCTTGAATCGCTCCTCGTGCGGTTGAATCACCTTCTCCTCTTGTCTTAACAACCTGGCTAATTCCAGCAGATCACAATCTTCTTCGCCTTATTCTTCGGCATGATAAATCGGATTGTCGAAGTCATACAGAGGTGTAACCGAATTGTTATCAATAAGATCCGGAGAATTACTTTTCGAAGTCGGAACGAGACAAATCAAAAAGAGGAAAAAATGAAAACAAACATTGCCATTTTTATTTTTTAAACTGCAAAAATAATTGAAAAACAGGGGACACCGCTTTTAATCACAAAAACATCCATTTATTACTGATGCAAAATGTTGCATAATGAACACATGAGATGGCCCTTACAATGGACCATTACGTTTCGGGCAAAACGTATGGCTTTCATGCAAACAAAATGGAAACACAGAAATACTATTCTTCTGGATGAGTGACAGTGGCGATCTTGGAGGCCTTCCAATTCTCTGGTACGCACGATTTTATCCACGCCTCGACCTCGCGGTCACGGTCAATCTCTTCACTTACTGAACGAGCATGATCAGGATCCTGCATTCCTGCACTGACAAAGGTGTACGGTGGACGACATCTTCTGCTTGGTCTAGACGACTTTTGATCCGGCTGATAACCGACCCCAAACATGTCTGCTTTTACCACAATATCAATGATCCTTCCCCAGCCTCGGGCCTCTCTGTTCTTCACCACTTCCAGGGCTTGTTTATAAGAAGAAATGGACAGCCTTTTCTCTTTCTCAGCAGCAAGGGCATTCTCCACCTTGACGGTTTCAATTGCTTGACTTGGTGTTTCAAATTTTTCATTGTCCGTTTCTACTTCCTTCATCTTCTGGGTCGTGTCTCTCATCACTACACATACCTTCGTGGCGACGGTCGCACAACAAATATCAGCACCAGGGAAAGCTTCATCCTTCATCAGAGGTTTTGGAACCACAGACATTGGAACCTTTAACTGATCCTCCTCAGTCACCTCCATTCTTCTCTTGGCCTTTTTCACCATCTTCACTTTTACAGGACCCTACCGGGGTACGGGGTTGACATCTCCATTCATTATCTGTGCCAAGCTGATAACTTTAGAGTCCACCATGTCCTGGACGACATGCTTGAAAGCTCTACAACCCTCAATGTTGTGCTCGGGTGCCCCAGAATGGAAATCGCATTTAGCATTCTCATCATAATGTGCAGGCCTCCGCAGTCGTTCCACGGGAATCAATATCCTTGGCCGGACTAACCCCAGATCCCTCAATCTTTTGAACAGGAGAGTATAAGTCACAGGCGGCTCATCAAACTGACGATCAACCTTCTCCTTCTTCACTAGGCTCTTAGCCCTCGATGCTCTCTGTTGAGGTGGTGGTTGTTGCTGTGGTATAGTTGGGTTATCAACAGGAGTGGATATAGCGGCAGCATAAGGGTGATAATGATCCTTACCGCGTTCTTTCTTTGTCTCCACACCTCCTGATTCAACCTCCTTTTTGAGTGGACCACTGCCAGATGGTTTCTTTGCCACAGTACCAGAGGGGTTGTTTGCTTCGGCTGACAGAGCCTTTCCCTGAACTTTCTCCTTGATCATCCAGCCTTCAATTCTTTCCAATCTCTCAGCCATTGCCTTCTGCCCCAGGGCAAGCCCTTGCACCACACTGAACAACTCCCTTATCATCTCTTTCATCTCAAGAAGGTCGGCGCTGGGTGGATCCATCCTGAACAGAAGAGCTATGCGCACCGGTTGACACCTACAAAACAACAAATGGGTTAGTATGACTCACACATGCAATGTCTATCCGTATCAGGAATATTCTGTCCTTTGATTCTAGCGTCACTAAGACAAATAATTTTTCATCAATAACATTCTGACATCTGGCTGTCTCTCAACCAGAATCTTAATCAAAAATGGACCCTGAGTACGGGTAGACATGAGTTGAATGCAGGTGAATGCGAAATGATAATGATGCAAATGCATGAATGCAGGTCACTATGCCATCAAGTCATCTGAAGACCCATCAAGTCTCTGAACCAGTCACAGTCATCTGAGGGACTAAGTCACCATAAATCCAACTGGGGGAAGTTCCAAAATAAACGGAACCGGAGATTACATCTTATCATCACAGGAACATCCAATGAACGGACGACAACCAGATCTTCTGAACGAGTACTCTCAAACTCAACCCGGGGATCCGAAATAAACGGAACCCGCTGATAGATATCACGGACAGAATTCCGGCGTGACAGAAGTAGGTACCCACAAGTTCATCTGAACCAAAGTCACCATCAGTACTCAGAGTCACCAACAGGTCACCAACAAGTCAGCAACAGTACCTGTAATGATGATCATTCCCTCCCCACTCACGGGTGTCATCTAGGCCAGGGTAAGGTCGAGAGAAACGCAGGATAAACAACCCTTTCAGGAATATCATCCTGTGCACACCCGATGTATGCACCGATAATACCCCATCAGAGTCTGAACTACTCGTGATATCAATGTTCCGCTAAGTGGCGCATACCACCTGCTTCCCATGAATCACTCTATTCCTAGGTTTCCTAGATTTCACTCATAGCCTGGGTATTGGGCCTTTTACCTCGAGTAACTCCCACCCCAAACAGAGAAACACAGCACAGCCATCACAGATGAATATGAATGAATGCAAACATTAATGCACACATAAATGCAAACAATAAATGAATGAATGCAATAAATAAAGCAGCAAACAGCAACCAAAACCCTAACCCAGAGAGCGCTAGGAGAGACTCGCTTAGGGAAGATGGACCAGCAAGAGGTCAACTTCTCTATACTATCCCCAGCAGAGTCGCCAGCTGTCGCATTACGCGAAAAAACCGGCGGGAAACGAAGACAACAGAGCCGCCACCGTGCGTTATTCATCCCAAAAGAGGGAAAGGAAACGCTCGAAGTAAACTTGGAAAAGAACATGGTCTCGCGACCAAAGAGAATGGGATCGGGAGTCGGTTATGCGAAGGGAAGGTATTAGCACCCCTACGCATCAGTCGTACTCGACGGGATCCACGCACAAAAGGAAGGAATATGGTTGCTAAAACACTGCTCAAAACATCTGCACACACTGGCTGAAAAGAACACACAGAAAACAAGAGAAACTAACTCGGCAGGATATCGCATCCTGGGCCTACGTAGTCTGTCAGGCACAGACATCAGAGTCGACGTAGTTCGGGACAGGGGGAAATGTGCTCGCTAGGATGTCGCATCCTATGCATACGTATCTTCTCAGACTAAAGAAGAATCAGAGCACTCGTAGCTCAGCTAACGCACGCCAAACAAAACCACACGGGAAATCGACGACCAATCGTTGGGCTTACGTCAAACTCCACACAAAAACAGGCAAACATGGAAACCGAATGCCAATCGCTGGACTTACATCAGACTCCGAACCAAACACACTCACACTGGAAACCAAATGCCAATTGTTGGACTTACATCGGACTCCAAGCACACAACGAGAGGATACGGAATGCCAATCGCTGGGCTTACATCCATCTCCTACTCACACAAAGACAAAACAAAAAGGGCGCCCGGAGAGATCAGCTCATCTCCTGCCTACGTACCTCATCTGGTATGAGGATCAGGGCGACGTAGTTCCCCTACGCAGGGACAAAGGACTAGCCTAACCAGATAACAGAGGGAGACACAACTAGGGAGACTAACTCGAGCCTAGATGTTATCATGCAAAATCATCCCTAAGTTAAGGTTGTTATCTAACTTGCACAGGGAGCAAGCTATCCTATTCAGCACAGGCAAAGCAAAACAATCACACAAATAGCACACACTATATACACACAAAGTGGGCTCACACAAAGGTTAGGCTGCAAAGGCAAGCCAACTGTATCAGGGTGATGTTAGCTCTTAACCCTAACATTGAGAGTTAGGGTGAAGCAGATGAATGGGAAGCGAAGATAAGACTTCACAGCTCTTATCCCTGGCCTGGGAGAGCTTCAAACAAAAGAAGTGTGGGTTCAGAAAGTGGGAACCCTTTTACACTTATGACACTGACTCAACTGTACAACTAAACAAGGATCTTGGGTTAATATCCACAATGCATCAACACCAGTTGTGTGAGCAAAGGGATGACTCAACTGAATAGCAGGAGATGGATTGCACATCTCTTGTATCTGCCAATTGCCTTATCGAAGGTCTTTTCCTACTTGGGGACAAAAATAAACAATCACAAGCATTGCCTCTTAAGGAGGACTTCAGACAGGTGCCTGGCCAAGTAACAGGCCAGGTCTTCCAAACTACATGGAGATAGAGACATTATACCTAAATGCTTAAGCTAGCAAGCAAAGCAAAAGCAAGTTCACAAGGGAACTATAGCAACTAAGGTACCTGAAAACAATCCAGCTCAGTTAGTACACAACTCAAACAAAAGTCAAACAGACAATGGTCAACAGTTAACTGTACATAGCCAAACAACAATCAAGCAAAGCAATGCACAAAAGGTGCAAGCCCCAAGGCCTAAGCTCAAGTCTCAAAGCCTACAAAAAAAACTCAAGGTTAGTCATAAACAAGCAATAAACCAACTCCAATTGAGTGCACATCATCAAGTATAAGCAATTGTGCTCTTTGACCTGAAACAAAGCTCAAACATTAAGCACTAACCACTAGGACATGGCCTAGGATCAAAATGGGAGCAATAAACCAAAACAGAACATGAAAATTATCAAGAATCAAGTTCAATCAAATAAGAAACAAATCCAATTGGTCTCACATTCATATCATCAACCAATTTCATTTCATGAAGCATTTAGGGCAAAGCATGCAATTTGAAGCTCATAGAACCAAACAGAATGAATCAATCCACATCAACTCAAAAACGATTCAATAAATTCCAGGCAAAATCATGGCTAAACAGCATTCATTAAAGGATCATCACACCAAATTTCAAGTCATTTGGACAATTGGAAGCAAGTCAATTAAAATCCATAAGTCAAAGCATGTTTAAACAAGCTCATACAAGGCACCAAATCATACATCAACTTCAAGCAAGCATAAAACAGAAACAAAACATGATATGGACATCAAACCAAAGCCATGGCACACTTCAATGTGTCTAGAATACATGTTCAAAATTTCAGGTCCATCCAATAAACATCAAGAATTTCACAAATCATATAAGGTCATGACTCACAAAAGGTCCACAATTGGTCAACCAGAAAAGAAATTCTCAAACAAATTGGAAATGCAATCAAAAATTCTACAAATATTCATGATTAAACTTAACATCCAGAAGAGTCAACATGCAAAAATTCAGATCATTTTTAGTTCATATGGCATGGTAATGAAAATCCACAAGTTGGATAAGAAATGGTGTGACACAAATTGTCACACCTCCAATGATCAGGTCATATCTCACAAACCAGGAATGCAAAAATCACAAACTCTATACCAAAAAATCCCTAAAGGTGTCTAGACTACACATACAAAATTTCAGCTCCATTGGGTTAAACATCATCATTTCACAACCAAAATAGTAAGCAAGGTGCAAGAAATGACATGTATGAACATTCTCTAGGCAAAATGAAAATCCACACGTGCACAATTTTTGCAAAAATCATCAAAAAATAGTAGACATGGCAAGGATCATGGCACAAAAAATCTCACATCAATTGGACAAACCATCATTGAGATATGAATTTTTCAAATGGATGAAAAAATAAAAATCAGCATGAACAAGGTGTGTGAATATGGAAGCATAACATAGAAAAAATGCCAAGCCAAATATGTGAAACACGCTGGAGCGGGATCGAACCGCTGGCGAATTTGAAATTGAGCGCTCACTTAATGAAACGCACCGTTTCATTAAGTGAGGTGGTGCGCTCTGATTGGTGGCATGGGAGACAAACACAAAACGCATGCAACAACACGGCCAGGCGGATCAAAATGGTTCTGGATACGAAGATATTAGGGTTCTTCAATGTTCTTCATGAAATCTCCAGCTCAAGAACAAATGTTCACGAAAATCAACAAGCAGCATACCATTGTGTTCGTCTTCTAACGTACATCAACAATCTAAGTTCAATTCATCCTAATTCTAACCATACCAAACGCATCGATCCAAATAAGTTTCATCAATCAATCTTAAAATCCAGATATCTCTCTTAATTCTTGATGAAAATCAAAACTACAAAGTTCAGCATGTTCTACAATCAAAGATCTACAAAACACATAGCATGATTTCACGAATTGCAAGATTCGAAATCTGACCTTCAACTTGATGCAGAACTGGATTCGAGGTTTTCAAGGCTTGAGGAGCAAAAACAGATGTTCTACAACTATTGCATAGATGAATGGATGATGGATCGTGGCTCAATTGTTCCGGATCTTGCTCCAATCTTCAGTTGCCATTGATGAAGCTTATTCCAACAGTTCCAAATTCTGGTCAAAAATGATGAACTCTTGCTTGCAGAAGATTCAATAACACTTGTGAATGATGAACCAATGAAGAAATAGTAAAGGATTTTGAAGAATTTTGCAGAAAATGTGAGAGCAAAAGTTTGTGCAATTTTGTGCTTTGATCTAGATCTAGTGCAAATGATGTGTTAATCCCAAATTCAGTTAGAATTATGATTATATATGGTGGATTAGTGAAGATGCTAATCAAGGTTAAGCCAAATGCAAAGTAATTAAGTGAAATGCAAAATTTAGGCAAAATGGCCAAAGTAACCTCATGCATGAAACCTGTTGCTACAGTGCATGTTTTATGAACCAAACACACTCCAAATATCATGTAGTAGCCAAATGTGAAGCTTGGAAGTGTGAAAAATGCTTAATTCTCAAAATCAACTTTTCCCTCCAAAATTCACATTCAAATCAAGTGGAAAATGCAATTTTTGTGTGATGAGATTTGATGAATGGCAATGCATGATTATGATAGAGCATGTTAAAACAAGATTGTAGCAAAAAACCCCACTCCATTTGGCCTTGTGGTGTGAAAGTTATCCAAGTTTGAAGTTCAAAATCCATTGACAATGATTTGATCATAATTTCTCAACCACACATGAGAAGTTCATGTTCTTGGACTTTTTGGAAAGGTGAGAGCAAGATATTCAACTTTCACGTTGGACAAAATTCCATTTGAAGCTTGCTTGGACATGTAAATTTGGGGAGAAGACCTTTCCATTTTTGGCAGTTTGAAATTACAGGTCACTTACTATTTTTGGAAACTTTTCATCTGACCTCAAATTCTTCAATGTTGATCTTTGAAATGTCAAATGAGACTTGTATGGACATGAATGAGGCCTTTCAAACCATCTCCCACCTTCAAATCCTTGATTTCATGCATAGTTGACCACAATTGACTTTCTAGGGTTTGAGATGAAATCCAGCTTGACTGTTGAGCTTTGATCATCCAATCCTTGGCCAAACCACTTCAAAATGATCCCTAGGTTATATTAACTTGTTGAACCAATCATAGGGCTTTGCTTCAATAGGAATTGCACTTGCTTGCTTGCTTGACTGGATCTCCTGACCAGTCTTGACTGATGAACTTGCATTAGGTCAAAGGGACAATGCAATGCTATGCAGTGGACCATGTAATATTAATGACCTAACATGAAAATGAATGTACAAAATGGGAGGTGCAAATTTGAGGTGCTACACCAGGCTCATACTTTCTCTTCATCGAAGGAAGAACCAATCTGTCTTTTTCCAAATAGCTCTACTGGACTCAAGGTACCTCCACTATGAAAACTTTCTGATAGGAACTGTTCTAACCACACTCCATGCAGGAAGTGTTGTCCTCACCATTTTTCCAAACTATAACGTGAGTCTCAATGATAATATTTTATCCACGAGACAAAAGGTACAGGTCCAGATCAGTGGATCTGACCAAGTACTAGAAGCCATGCAGCTACTCTCCATCACCAGATAATATATCGCTTGCAGAATCACTCGATAGATCGGCCTCTCTCAGGTTGCTCCTTTGATTCACTATTGGTTGTCACCAACAGAGAAAAAGACATACCCTCTATAGCTCAAATTCCGAGAAGGATTACAAGGTAAGAATTAACTCAGCTAATTCCCCTTGAATGGATAACCAACTACGAGAGACTTCATGTTGATAGAAGACCTATCCAATCCCAAGAGGCTACTTTCAGAAGATCTATTGACAAGACAGTCAAGACGATTTTCAAAAAGCCAGACGAAGGGTCGACCTCAATGTCTCCAATCTTTCATACAATGATGATCCAACCAGTTTTAAAAGAAGGCCGATGTCATGTCTATGATGTTACAATAGAAGGAAAACCCATATACACTAATAAAATAGATGGACACTTTATCTGGGATGTTGATCCAATAAGATGTGACCCAGATTGTGACTAATGCATGCACGACAATGATATTGACTGAGATATCATTCTTCCCAAAATAAAGAAAAATGGGAGGTGTAAACCCTCTCCTCCTTCTCAAAGGAGATTTGATCCAGACAATGGTCCATGTGTAGGAATCCATGGAAAAAATAAATCCCTCTCTATCTATGAGGAAGGACTTAAAATCCTCAAGAAAGAAGGATTGTTACCACCCGATGATCCAACTCTTGTTACATGGTCACCAACAGAACATTTTAAGTCACTACATCCTCCGGCCGTTTTCCAACCAATTCCTTGTCTTATGAACTCGGCCACAACTCCAGAGTACGACCGAGAATTTCCTTCCCTGGAAAAAAAGATTGATCCAATCACAAGCAAAACATCTAAACTCTTCATTCATCCGAGTGAAGTCCAGCCTGATGGCAAACTTAAACCTTTAACTCAAGCTGAAGAAGTTCTAAATTGGCAATCTGAAAACATGGTTTTTCAAAATGAGATTCTCCAAAATCTTGACAAAAGGATGGATAAGATCACTGAGAAAATAGATGAGACAGATGAGTATCTCAAGGTTTTATCCCAAAAATTGCATAAACATTACAGGAGCTTAAAAGCCCAAGTATCCCAGCTGGATCATGATTTGAGACAGATGTTAGAAGAGAGAACTTTTGGTAAAACTTTTGACCAAAAGGAAAGAGAAATCATAAATCCACAAGGCCAAGTAAAAGAGATAGATGATTTCTTAAGAGCCTCTCATGAAAGAAAACCCAATCCTGTTAAAAACTCTTTCTTTGACCCTCCTACTTTTCTTACATATTTCAAACAACCAGAAAAGCCTTCTCCTTTTTACCCTGCCTATGTTTCATCACCACCAAATCAGGTTAGATACATACCTACAGCTTATAGGCCAAAATATACTAGGACTACAACTCCCTCGACCTCCAAGACAAAAGGCAAAGCTTCATGCCTAAGCGCTTCATCCTCGGACTCTCAGGATATCCCTGAAACAACTCATCCGAAAATCCAAAAGGAAGAAGAAACTCCTGATAAAGGTTTTCAAGCCATGGAGATCACTAGAAATTGTGAATCTCCCCTGAAAAATTACCCTCTTGTTGAATCATTGGCACAAAAAAGAGATGAGTCCTCGATAGATGGTGACAACAACTTTGATCAAGAAACATCTACTGATGAAACACCAAGATCTGTTTCATCGAAATCTGAATCTGAAGACAACTATATCCCAAGACTGTTAAAGGCAAATATAAAAGAGGAAGAATCCTTTTTTGAGGAAGAGTCCCCTGAAGAAAATCTTGCCCCTAAAAGGACTAAACCAAATGGCGGTCCTTTGTTCACATTTGATGATATACCACCCAGTCGTTGGAGAAAAAGACTAGTTGAATTTGGAGCTTGGCTTGACACCTCGATGATGAAAACAAGTGCAGATAGCTATAAGATCATTGAAGAACTTTGTTGTTGAATGACAGGAACGATGAAAGAATGGTATCATAATCTTGGAACTTTCAAACAAGATGAGTTACACCATCTAGAAACTACAACTAATATTCTTGGCGTACTTCACCATGAATTTATCAGTGATATGGAGATATTTGGTAGGAAAAACAGACAAGAATTCTTTGAGATGAAGTGTTGTTCCCTCAAAACAAAGGACCTCGATAAACACTATCATAGGATGGCACATAGATATTATGTTCTTAATGGATACAATGACCCTAGTCTCAAGAATACCTATGCCTCCTCTCTACCACGAGAACTCCAGCCAAAGATTCATAGGATGTTAGCTACAACTCAAAGGGATATCAAAACAATGAGTCTTGGACAAATTCACCAGGTGACGTTAGAAGCACTTAAAAAACTTTGCAGTTTGCATCACCAATTTTCAGAGGTTATAAAACAAAAGTCAAAATCCACTCATGCATGTAGAAAGCCCTGCCTGGAGATTACGTGTAAAGACAAAAGGTGTAGTTGTGCAACAAAAAAGAAGTATCATCAACAAAAATACACCAAATCTCATAGGATCTTCAAGGGAAAGAAAAAGAAGACTATGAAGTTCTTTAGAAGAAAACCTTTCATAGGAAAGGGGGGAAATCAGAGATGCTTTATTTGTGGGAAGAAGGGACATTTCTCTAAAGAATGTCCTAATAATACCCATAAATCCGCCAAACTGATTAACTCTCTTCATCCCCTAGAAGGAGACTTAGAATCTTTGTATTCTGAGCAAAGCTCTACTGACGAAGAAACAATTTTTGCCCTTCGAGACTCTTCGCCTGATGAAGCATCATCTTCGGAGTCCGAAGATGATAGATATCTCCTTGTTTACTCCTTCAAGGAGATATGAAGTTCTCTTCCTACTCCACCTCTCCCTTCTGTTGAAGTTCATGTCCTCGCAACAAAGTGTTCACGTCCAAAGAAAGTTATAGCTTATATGGACACTGAGGCCCATATTACAATGATGAATCCTAGCATTCTCCCAGTAGAATCATGGGTGACACATGTTGCATACTTTGTAGCAGCAGATGGGAAGGTTTTTAAGACAAATTTAATGATCAAGGAGAAAATAGGAATTAAATTCTTCCCAGACTGCATCGTTTGGACCAGGGTTATTAACAGTAATCTTCCAAACAAAGATATTGTAGTAGGAATTGATGTTTATTCAGCAGCAAGCAGACTTTAAATTCTCCCCACAAGAGTGAAATTCAAAAGATAATTCAAGCCTTATTCTGGAATATTGAAACTATATTCATTGTCTAAAATCCATGTTGGTTATGAAGAAATCAAGTCCAACCTACTCAAACTCTGTGCAGACAGACATGAAAAATTCTGCCATCCAAAACCTCTATGGAAAAATAAAGACTTATTTGTCCAACTTCCTTTTAATCTCAATGAATATGTTAATCCAACCAAGGTCACTCATCCATGAATGAGTCCATCATATTATACATTGGCTAGGGAAGAATGCAACCAGCTGCTCAAGTAAGGTCTGATAGAACCCACCAAATCATAATGGGTTTGTCAAGCATTTTATATGGAGAAGAGATCTGAAAAGTTGAGAGGAAAAAAGAGTCTAGTAATTGATTACAAACCTCTAAATCATTTTCTCAAAGATGATAAATTTCTCATTCTAAAGGCCTCGTCCTTGAATGTTTTCATCAAATATGCCCTGATCTATTCTAAGTTTGATCTTAAGTCAGGATTTTGGCAATTGGGTATCAACCCCGAGGATCGTTACAAAACGGCATTTTTCATTCCTAACGCTAAGAACCAATGAATTGTGTTACAATTTGGGCTTAAAGTAGCTTTGTCACTTTTTCAAAAAGCCATGACAAGAATTTTTGAGCCCATTCTCAATAGTATCCTCATTTATATTGATGATGTGCTATTGTTCTCAAAAGATGAAAAAACCCATAAACAATTATTGGGTTGATTCCTTCAAATAGCCCAACAACATGGAATGATGCTCTCTGAAAAAAAAAATCAATTGGGCCAAACAAAGATTGATTTTTTAGGGATTCATTTCTCTCGAGGGGAATATCAACCCCAACCTCATATTTCCCCAGAACTGTTAAACCTTCCTGATGAAAATCTCATAATTAAGCAAATTCATCAATTTCTTGGTATAATTAATTATATCAGAGATTTTCTGCCAAGACTTGCAAAATACACGAGTTCTCTATCATAAATGCTGAAGGAAAACCCCCCACCATAGGGAACAATGAAAACTGAAGCAGTAAAAGCTTTGAAGAAGATCGCACAAACTCCACCTGCCTTGAAAATCCCTAGAAATGGGAAAAGAATTTTGCGGGCCGATGCCAGTGATCAATATTGGGGAGCAGTCCTGATAGAAGAACTTGAGGGGAAAAGATACTATTGTGGTCATGCCAATGGCCAATTTAAAGAATTTGAAAAACACTATCGCACCACTTACAAGTAAGCTCTCGTTGTGAAAATGGAAATTCAAAAGTTTGACTTCCACCTAAGAGGCTACCAGTTTGAAGTCCAGATGGATAATTCATCTTTTCCCAAGATCCTTAAATTCAAAAATAAGATGTCACCCGATCCTCAAACCCTTCGCCTCAAATATTGGTTTTCTAGATATAATTTCTCTATAAAACATATCAAAGGTACCCAGAATGTGATCCCTGATCTACTATCCCGACTTATGAAACCTATCCAAATAATCACAACTAAGCACATTTTCCCTCTGATTCTTATGGTCAAACCACTACCAGTTCATGCATCCACAACCAATAACCTTCCTCCAGGAATAACAATATCCTCTTCACCTTCCAAGCTCAAACAATATGCCAGGAACAATCTCTTTTATTACAGGACAAAAAATCATAAGGTATAAACTCTTGGATCATACTCTTTATTTCTCTGACACACCTTTTCTCCTACCAATCTTAATAAACCCAAATGTCAAATTCACAAAAAATCATTTGTGGTATATCTGATGTGCCACTGTAAGACCCTAATTTTGACCCTAAGATCCCTCATGGCATCATATCATTGCACATTGCATTTGCCTCAAGGATCATAGCATCTTGGCTCCTTAACCCTTGGGTTGGGACTTGTGTGAGTTGGTTTGAGACCACCAAGCATGCTTGAATTGTATATTATTGCTTTTCTTATTTTGTCTACTAACCAAAAGCACAAAAATATGTCACTAACTTGTTTTGTTTTGAAGCTTAAGCAGTCATGTGATCCAAGGCTCCTAGGAGGCCCCTATGCTCAATGAAGTGGCTAGGTGAAGTGAAAGCAAGCATGAAAATGGTTCCCAAATCTCTCAATCATCATATATGCCTCCCAAGTATCTCAATTTGTCAATTTTATCAAGATAAACCAAAGGGCTTGAGGAGTGTTTCCCAAGGAAACCCTAATTCAACTGTGCATTGACTGTGCCTTGCTCATGAAGCAACCTCAACCCATGATCAAATAAAATCAAGGGAAGTTCTTTCATTCATCATTTTATGCATGTTTGAGCCTATGTGAGTGTCCTCAATCATCAATTCATCAAGATTTGAAGTTTGGCTTTGAGAAGTTGATCAATCAAATCATCTGACTATTTTGAAATCCACTGAGACCTAACTTTTGATGTGTTTGTCAAATAAAGATGATCCTAAGATGAAAAATGTTCTTAATAACCATATGAACAACTTTCATGTTCATAAAAAATCCATTTGAAACTTGGAAGGGCATCATTCATTTCAAAACATTATAGGTCATTTTGACTGAAACCCTAATTTTGGGTCAACTTCCCAAGGACCTAACTCCTTCATTTTTTATGATTTTTAGGTGGGACCAAATGAATTGGAAATTTTAAGATGTCTAATTCAATTATTATGTTCTACAAAATTTCATAATCTTAAAAGAAACACATGTCATAATACAAAACATTATAGGTCACTTTGGACCAAAACCATTGAAATGTGAAAAAGTCCAACTTCAAGTGCCCATAACTTTCTCATCAAAAATCCAAATGATGCAAAATTTAAGTCCAAATTGATTTTCTTTAAAATATCTACAACGTTTATGTTTAAGGTTTTGTCATTTGAGACTTTCTTCATTGAAACAGAAGGGCTTGAAGTTGGTTCATTTTGGCAAAATTTTCATATACATGTTTTGTACTTTGAACTTCATGGCCAGTTTTCAATATTTTCCCAACTCCAAATGGATTTTTGTTCAACATATCATTTGTTCCTTATGTCAAGACCTTTCCAACCATTACCCACATGCCTATGTTTCAATTTTCTAAATAGCATTTTCGAAGAGGTGAAGTTTTAGGTTCAATTATGCATAACATATGAAATCCTCTTGCATACTATATTGCCTTGCCATTTGCACGTCCAAAACTCATTCATTTATGTTCAGCATGCAAAACCAATTGAGTTTGGGCCTTACATGCGCCTGTACAAGCCCATGCATGGAGGACCCAAGCTCATGCACACACGAGGTTTCTCCTTGCTTGCATCAGCCTTGGCTATAAATAGAATGCTTGATTCACTTCAAATATCAACCTAAAGGCGCCTGAAGCTCTGCACAACTGAATCCCCAACCCTCCATTAAAGGAATTCTGATTTTTCTCTTCATTTTTCAAGCTCAAATTTCGACTTCATTGGTTGATCTTTGACTTACAATTTCTTAGCCTTGCTTCCTTGTTACTTCAGGATCAAGCTGCATTGAAGATTTGGATTGGATCAAGCACTGAAAAGCTGCACTTCAAAGGTTGATTCTCCAACTGTTTTCCTTCGAATCTCCCTTATTATAGTGCATTGCTTAGTTTGGTTGGTACCTCTGAAGTCCTCATGTGAGAGGCAATTGATTTGTGTTTTTAATTTTGTGAATTGAGCAAGTTCAGATTAAGTACCTTGTTTTTCCATCTTAGATTGCTCCTTCTATGAGAGTCTTGAGCAAAAACTAAGGTTACAGGGGTGATGTACATCACCCCAGCTTTCGAATGATATGTGGATCGCGCGTTTTTGTATAGGTTTGAAAACCTACAACAGGTGGCCGGAACTGGCCTTGTCACCGGAGAAGACGGTGGTTTTCATCACCGTCCCCACGCGTTTGAATCTCAGCCCTTGGATCCATGTTCCCAGATCTAATCCCAGCGCTTGAATGTTATGACTTATCTTAATGCTGAGTGTTACGCGTTTAACTCATCCATACCATACGCACGCACTTCCTGGCTATCTGATGAGCCACGTCAATTAATGAGCCATGATCTGACGCCTCAGGATTTTTGTTATTTTAATTTCTGTTTTAATTTTCTTTTATTCCATTTTATTTTAAAAATTCATAACTTCTTTATTTGGAATCACAAAAATATGGGACCAATTGCAAAAAATTTCTCTTAAATTCTAGTTTCCAAAAATGATTTTTAATTATTTTTGTGATTCCATTTAATATTTTTTGTGAATCATTTCTTTTCTGGTCATTTTTAATTCATTTAAAATACTTTTCAATACTCAAAAATGCCAAAAATATTTTCTTAACATATTTGGATGATGATGGATCTATGAAAAATATTCTCATCAATTTCTTAATTGATTTGAGATTTATTTGAGATTTTAGTTCAACTATGTTATTTTTTTCTCTATTTTTAATTGTTTAAAATTAGTTTCTGTTTTCAAAAAATGATGAAAAATTTTGTCAAACCTTGTTTGACCATGTTAGACTTATGATGATCCAATTGGACTTTTCCAAGTTGATTTGAATTGGATTTGAAGTTTGACCTTTATTTGTTCATTTTATTTCAAGTATTATTTTAATTCCAAAAAATACCAAAAATATTTTTGTTATTTCTTAACTTCTAAGCTTCATCTCACTTCTGTTTACCATTTATTGATGTTGATTCCATTCATGTTTGATCAATGTGTTTTGCTTATGTCATTTGAATTTCAATTATGTACATCCCATTTCCATCTTCTTCTTCTTCTTCTTTTTTCTTTTTTACCAATGAGTTAATGATTGGTGATTAGCCTTGACATATAAGGGGGGCTTAACCTTCTTTAATTCAAATCAAATTCATCTTGATCAAAGATCAAGTGAATTGCTTTGCATTAGAGATAGGTTGCTTCTTGGTCAAGCAAAAAACCTAAATCCATACAAGGTTATTCTTCTTTTCTTTTGGCATGGCAAGTTGTAGGAGCTTGGCTTACTAGTCATGGTCTCTAACTTGTGTTTATTTGCCTATAGTTTTATTGACCGACCTCAAATAGGTGTGACTACTACACTAGTCCACTTACGATTGCTTAACATAGCGCTAAATTGCCTTATGGCACACTAATACTAACTACTAATCACTAACTTTTAATTCAAGCATTTAATTATTGCAATTTACTTTAATGCAATTTAATTTCTTGCTCATGAATTCATTTGTCTTTGCCCTTTGCTCACTTGAGCACATTATTGTGTATATACTATTGTCTTGTGCTTGTTTTGTTTTGTTTGTGTGAACCCAATGCAAAATGGAGAAAGGACTTAGATTTAGGACCTTACCTATGCTAACTGGAGTTCCAAGAGCAACTAGGCCTTATGCCTTTAGAATGCTAAATATGTTGAAGAGCAACTAGGCCTCATGCCTTTAGAATGCTTAATCTTGAAGATGACATTGAAAGGACCCCTAATTCTAAACTCACTCTTGTCCATTCTTTTTATTGCATTATGGAACTTTTTGATTTGTGTGTTCTTGTGATAGGGATCCCAAACTTGAGCTACTTAGAAGGACCATTGTCATGAGCATCCAAAATGAGAGAGACAAATCCAATTGGAAGATTCCTAGGAGCTTGATTTAATACTTGCTTGATTGTTTGAGTTAATTGCTTATTGCTTGCTGAGTCCAAAGGAAAGGAGCAACTTGGATCATCTTTATGATCTCAAGAAGGGAACTCCAAGTGGTTTTATTTCTCTTCTCTCATCTTTGCATGTTTAGGACCTAGCTCTTCTCTTCTTCTCTCCACTCCAACCCAAGCCAAACTTTTTTTGTGCAAACATTAACATTGCTTTCAAAATTAGAAACCTAGGCACTATGCCTTTGATTTTTCAAACTCTTTCCATAACACTTATTTTGAATTGAATCTTAAGTCAACTTTGACTTTATTTTGTGAATACTCTTTATTTGTAAAGTACAACTCACTCAAATTGTTTTTGTGGTTCCAATGACCACTTTTGTCAAAGCTTTTCATAAACATTAGCTATTAGGTTTGAGTTATCATAGTGGTTGATGTAAACCTCACCTGTATCCTTAGTGATTGGACTATAAGTCTTCCATACTTATTATAGGATGGATCCCTCACTAGTATGTTGAAGCTCTCCTCACATGGTGGATTTGTGGTTTTAGGTTGAGTTTTCTCCCTTTGATAACAAAAGACCTTAAAGCTTTTGACCAATCAATTCACCAACTTATTTTGAGATTTTTACCCCGAACTACGAGGTTTTGATCCTACCTTTTTAAGATGGTACGTAGGCAATGGGTTTATCCATTCAAACACAAAATTGTAAATAACTTGTATATTCTTTTCTCATCTCCCCATTCATGTTTGCACAAATATTTTCACAAATACCAATCTACCATACAACATTTGTAAAAAGGACTCCCTTAGAGTACTAAGGATGTTTTGGGTGCTTAAAACCTTCTCATTGCATAACCAACCCCCTTACCCAGATCTCTGATATTTTTATTAGTTTTTGATTTGATAAAACTTCTCGGTTTTTGTTCGCTTTCTAACCTTTCCTTTGGATAAATAGAAGTGCGGTGGGGACTCGAATAGTATGATTTACTTTTGATTTAGTCAATAAATCTAAAGGTAACGAATACCCCGCTACAGAAAAGTGGCTACTCTGCTGAGGATTTTGCCTAGTGGGTTTTGCCTACTTTTTACCTTTGTTGTATTGTATGTTTATATTACTTGTGACATATTTTTGTGCAAATTTGGGATGACTGTATTGTTTGTAATGTATGAATTGCTTGATATATCAATTGCTTGTGTGCTTGGTAGTTTCTTGTGAGATGAGTTCTATACCCGAACTCGAGTGCACTTATGATAGGAGAATGGCATAGTCTTGTTGACTTGTGTGGAGTTATTCCTTAGCAAGTTGACTTGCGAGCCCATTCACTTGGTGGAGGTTATGTTGGGATCAATAATGTCACACGAGTAGTCGTGGTTAGGCATTACTCTTTCCAATATATGCCTTAGAAGCCAAGGACCTTAGATTACCTAGCCCATCTTGGCCTATTTTAGGATGTAGTGCGAAGGTCGTTCAAGTGTAAGATTTGATACGATTGTTACGCGATACTACACTCATAAGAGTCTCTCTTGAGAATATTTTTGGAATACGAGTAGTCGTTTATCCGATAATATCCGAAAGATGGGATGATGACTATAGGAACCTCTTGTAGAACATGATTGTCAGGTTTAACCATAGTACACTCCCTTTGGGTGGTTCTTAACTGAGACTCCATGCTCGTGACTTGCAACAAACCCTTGATTCGCGGTTTATCCGTTCTCGTATATCCTTAATATCAATGGAACTTGGGTGTTGATAAGGTGTAAACCATAATCCACCAAAATGGATGATTGATATTAAGGATGACTTGATCCATCCCGTGACCTTTGTGTGGTGTGACTTGCTTGATCCTTGAGTGTGATTGTTGCATCCATGCATTCATGCATTCATTCACATCCATATCATCAACAATGAGAAAATTTTCAAGGAACTTAAGAGGTCTATTTGCAAATTTTCAGACATGGATAAGCAAAGAAGGAATACGAAGAAGTACAGTTTCAGACAACCCGACTTGAAAGAGTTAAGGAGTTTGACATCCTATGTATTAGATCCCTTGGAGTTCAAAGCTCGCCATGGGAAGCTTCTGTCTATTCTTGCTACTCGGGTGGATGGAGGTCTGATGAGTGTGTTGGTGCAGTTCTATGATCCCTTGTACCGTTGCTTCACTTTTCCGGATTTCCAGCTTTTGCCTACGCTTGAGGAGTATGCCTATCTGGTGGGTATACCTATCTTAGATCAGTTTTCGTTCAGTGGCTTGGAGAGAGTTCCTTCTTCTCAAGAGATTGCTGATCTGTTGCACATAGATGTATCTGATATTGGTGCTCATATGACTACCAAAGGTGGAATTCAAGGGCTCCCATCTGATTTCCTCATTGCTCAAGCTACTTATTTTGGGAAGGCCATGAGTGAGGACGCCTTTGAGGCCATATTTGTACTTCTCATCTATGGGCTAGTGTTATTCCCCAACATCGACAATTTTGTGGATGTGAACGCTATTAGGATTTTCTCTACTCTTAATCCCGTTCCTACTCTGTTGGGTGACACTTATTTCTCTTTGCATATGAGGAATGCAAAGGGTGGTGGTACCATTGTGTGTTGTTTGCCTCTGTTGTGCAAGTGGTTTATTTCGCACTTGCCACAGACGCTCGCCTTCAAGGAGAACAAAGGATGTCTACGGTGGTCTACGAGACTTATGTCTCTCACTAATGAATATATCTTTTGGTACAACCGTGTGTATGATGGTGTGCAGATTATTGACTCTTGTGGTGAATTCTCCAATGTGCCTCTTCTTGGTACATGTGGTGGGATTAACTACAACTCTGTTTTGGCACGCCGTCAGCTTGGGTTCCCCTTAAAGGATAAACCTAATAAAATTTTGTTAGAAGGTGTGTTCTTTCAAGAGGGTAAAGATCCACAAAACTTGAAGGGCATGATGGTCCACGCTTGGCGTAAGATTCATAGGAAGGGAAGGAAAGAGCTTGGTCCGAAGAATTGTATTGATTTGGAACCCTACACCTCATGGGTGAGGAAGAGAGCTTCTGAGTACCGTGTGCCTTATGACTATCCGAGACCTACACATATGGTTATGGTTGGGACTTCAACCCTCCCTAACCAAGGAGTAGAGGAGTTGAGAGATGAAGACCGTTCGTGTGCTTGGGTCCGTGAGCGAGAGGAGCTACTTCAGCAGCTTAGAGATAAGGATGCTTTGATAGATTTCTTGGAGCATCAGGTTATCGATGAGTCTGATGATGTGGTGAGTTCTCTTCTTCCTCAGTCTTCCAGGTTTTGGAAGAGGAAATATAATCGACTCGCCAAGGAGAAGGTAGATATGGAGGCAGCCTATGAGAGAGAGGTGAAGAAGCTTCGTGCAGCTTATCTTCCGGTCTCGAGAGCTTTAGACGATTGTTTCTAGGGTTCCATAGGATGTTCATTTTCCTTCTCTCTTGTATTATATTTGGTTACCAAGACTGTACT